>NC_061483.1:22659050-22990300 GCF_022539355.2 Hippoglossus stenolepis | reverse complement strand
GGCCAACACCAATGCGCCATTACCTGGGTTTATGAACAGTATATCACACACCTGTACTCCCAGACATGGCTTTACTATGGTGTCTGTGTTTCTTTCGCAGATGCATTCCCAGCCAGACCTCAGTCTGACGAACATTTGGCCGGTCAGACTAGACGTCTGAGGGGAGTGTGTGGTGGCCCGGACAGGCCAGAGACAGGAAAGAGGACTTCTAAATCAGCCAGCAATCCAAAGGCCTTCCATAAATCCTCCAAATGGGCTCGGGTGGGGGACGTAAAGCACACCTGCAAGACTTATGTAAGTCTTATTAAACCATAAATTGCTAACACGAGCCCCTCACTGGAGCTGCTCTTGGCTGGAATAAATCTCGGAGAGCGGCCGGTGAGGAGAAAGAGAGAGTGAGAAGGGGAGATAAAGCAGGTGAGAGAGAGAAAGATATAGTCGAGGTTAGAGGTAGTGAGAGTGAAGTGGAAGATACTGAAGGTATGATAAAAAAGCATTGCTGTTTGATGATAGGGCAGACAATACTGGGCTGTGATTGGAGTTAACACCTACTACTATAGCTGCCTTAAGGTGGTGGTGTTCAGGCACACCTACAAGAATCTCATGCTCACAAGACGTTTAATGCGTCAGACACTTTTTATGGTATCAGTCTGTGCAGTGTAACAATCAAACCACAGGCAGATCATATTTTTTCCGCACCTTCAGGTCCTGCATGGAGCAAACTCCTCCGCAGTTGCAGAGACAGAGACCGGTGAGAGCAACACAGGGAATATTTGTTGGAAATCAGAGTTCCTGTGCTCCCGAGCCCTGGTGAGTTCCCAACACACCCACGCTCTCCTCCCTGCCTGACTGTGGGTCCTTGAATTAAACATCAAAGCACACAGGAGCGTAGGGCCCAACTGCCATAAATAACAGTGCGCTTGGGAAGGGGAGGGGAGGATGTTCAGATGGGAAGAGAGCAGGTCACCCGATCGCTCATACACATACTGTCAAAGCAGATTCATTTGTTCACAAAATGGGTGATGTTGTGTGGGGTTATTGATTTCCGCATGCCATCTGTCTTCTCCAAGGCTTTGGCAGACGAGCTCTGGCACCACCAGCCTCAGGTTCCACCCCATATTAGTCTCCACAGCTCAGGTGGACAGAAGGGAGATGTGCAGCAGGTACTGGACACAAATGGGTGACGGCTTATGTGACACCAACTCAGACATAATGAATGCTGGCAAAACTCGCTGGTGAATATACAGATTCTTTTTTTGTGTCAGGCTGACCCAGAATAGATAATCACATAATACCTGACATATATATGTAGATGGTTTTGGCTGTTCTGAGTTTTACAAGACAAAACCGTGTGTATTTTTACATCAAACTTAGCTAGAATAGCACCCAGTGGCGCGCATACCTCTGCGAAGGCCCAACAGTGAAACCACATTTAAATACACTGTATTCAGATTTATTTTGGGGATCAGCACCAAATTGCACAAACTCATCAATATTTGTCCTCCAAATACGCCCTTTAAAAAAAAAAATCAAGATCCATGAATTATTCTCTGAGAAATCAAGAAAAAAGTCAGTAAACACTCTATCTTGCAATGTTAAAGAAAGTGACAAAAATGTCCATCTGAAACATTTATTGGGAAGTCATAGCAAAAGGCAACACTACCGTGATCAAACGTGCATACATTTGGGAGAAACTGTGCTGAAGGTGGTGATTAGCATCTCATTTGTCACAAACACCTGCATACACAAGTTCAGGCCCACCCTCGGTCTCCTCCTCTCACTAACTAGTCTCGAAGTCACAGTGTACCTCCATGTTGAACTATGGAGTGTGGAGGGCAGGCCTTCAAACATGGGGCCCAGCTGCTGCTGTGTATTTTTGTCAGCCAACACACACACACACACACACACACATTGGCATCCCTCGGAGTTTGCTCTTGTGGAGGGCACATGTTACTGGGTAAATTATCACAGCGACGGTAAACAGTGTTTTTTTTCAGGGAATGTTGCTTGGTTGCTGTATTTGAAGTCTGTGCTTTGTATACTGCTGTGCTATTAGGACAGATTGAGGATGTTTGCGCCTGGTGTCTGCTCTCCGCCCATGTGGGGTACGAACACACACACACACACACTCACACACATGCACCGACACACATTGACAGGCTAAGTTGTAACTTTGAGCCTAAAATTGTTCTTTTGTTGTTTTCATCATAAGACAAAAAGAAAAAGAAACATCACAGCCTCAGGAGTGTGTGTCAGTGTCACCGTCATGTCAGTCTCAGGGTAAATGAAGATGAACGGCACCAGCAGGGGAGGAGAGACTGAACTTCCAAGTGCAGTGGAACTGTTGTGCACTGTGAAAAATATATACCGTGTGCACGCTTCAATAAAAGTGCAGTCGGTGAAGAGCCGAGCTTTTAATGCCTACTGACTGGGTATGCAGACACAAACACATGTCTGGTAATTACTTCACTATTTTAGCAGCTGAGTCATGAAATCGCTGTAATGATAGTGCTTAAAAAACACCATCAGGAGCTTGATAACAAGGTAATCAGATAATGATAGAGTCAAACAGATGGATGGCTGCGAGATAAAGGACTGGTGCTTTAAGGTCTTCACTTTTCAATTAAACTCATTTGAACCACGGATAAGGGTCTCATTAATTCCGCTGACACAAAGGTCTCTGTTAAGGCCCACTTGGGCGCCACATTGGTGAAACGTCCCCTGGCAGTGAGTTTGTGACTAACACCATAAGTATCTCTTGAATGGCTTAGTCTAATACGATTTATTTTTGTTGTGCATATCATTTGGAATTTTTCTTACCCCTGCCAAAGAGGTCATGTTTTCACTTTGTGGTGTCTGATAGTTAGCAGGATTACATGAAAACTGCTAGATTGATTATCATGAAACGTGGTGGAAGGATGCTGTATGGGTCAGGAAAGAACCCAATAAAATGTGTTGTCGATCAGAAAAAATGGGTGCATCCAGAGATTTTTGTTTCACTTTATCTCGCAGAATTCCTTAATCTGCACGCACACGAACATCGGTCTCTCACACAACAGATTCAACAGATACACAGACTAGAGTGAAAGACAAGTTCTCATGCGAGAGAGAGAACTGCATCGCATCCCACTTGAGGTTATGTGCACAACTGCAGCGGAAAGTGTGAGGTCTGTCTGCACGGACGGTAAAAACTTTATGAATGACAGCTGAAAAAATGCTGCAAATAGCGCTTCACACAGCACACAAGTAAGCCATCTTTTATGATATAATGAGAAGTGTCAACTTGTTTGGGGTCATAACGAAATTGTGGCAGGACACACAGGCTGCCACAGCTTAGATAATGAATGGGAAACACTGCAATAGGACATCAGCTTTCTGGTTCAACATGGAATGTTTTTCCTTTAAGCGCAGGAAAAAGACTTTATATCCAAAGTTGTGATATTGGAGACAAGTCTGCCTACAACAGCATTTAGCATTTTACACAGCCTTGTATTAAATGATAACAGTCAAATCTTGAATGCCGTTTAGAGAAAGAAGCTGAAAAATAGATAAATTCCTATAAAATACTCTTTCTGAAAGACTACATTGGAACTGTTTCCCCAGTGTGTGTGATCTGTGGTCCAACAGTTTAACAGCTGCAGTGCTGATTGTCCAGTCACTGCAGTCATCTTAGCGTTTTGGATTCCCCCATTCTAAGCTGATAGAGTGCTCCATCTCTCTACAAATGGAGGAAATGGAGGGAAGGAGGGAATAATGATGATGACATTCTTTCCACTTTTTTTGAGCCACAATTACCCACTAATGTGTGATAAAGCCAGAAAAATGGACAGTCGTTATGTGGGGGCGCCTTCTACAATGGCAGAACCATTCTTTCCCAGCCTGCCGTTCTTTGGATGGGAATAATCATGTTTTGTCCCAAACACCTGCGCTTCAGTTGCCCTGACCTGCCGCCCAAATGAGTGCAATTAATGACAATTACCCTCCAGGTGTCACAGCATAGACATGTACTGATAGGGACCTATCTGGAGGGAGCGCGTGCTTGTCCTCCAAGTAAATATGTAATGATAACAGCTGTAACACAGTGGGGTGGAGGGAGGGGGCACAATTGCTACCGGGGCAATCTATCTGTGTTTGCCTCAGCTCAGCACCACATTAACCAGTCCAGACAAACCAGAATAGATAGACTCGGATTTTCCCTGTGGGACGGAGGGGAGTTGACTGGAGGTGCTGCCGGATTCCTCGTCAGACGCAGATCAAGGCAGATGTGGTCCTGAGATTGTTTCAGCATCAGACGTTAAATGCATTTGTATGCTGCTGATCGAACAATTTGTTAGGATACGTGCATCCCACCTAGAGGATATTTCCAGTCTGATTTTTGCAGTTTTGGGCCACAAATCGAGTTGGTAATAGGACAATTGTTCTCATCAAGTTAAGTGCTGAGATGTGGGATTGAGGCGACATTAGTGAAAGAGTCAGATGAAACGAGAGAGACGAGCGGTCAGACAATAAATCAGGCTTTAAACCAGCCCCTGTGTTTGCCAGGCTGTTTGAAATAGAAAACAAAGGCAACTGTTAAAATCATTGCCAAGCTGTGTGTTGTAAACATTCATTAATAGAAGAACTGCCAGGTTCAGCTTTTGGTGATGTGAACACACATACAGACACACTTTGCCTGTACAAAGATTGATTATTGCCAACATTTCATGTGTGCTCACTTTTGGTTTTACCTGCAAGTAAAGTGGTGTTGATTATCTGTCCTTTAGGCTTGTTTGCCATTTTGTCAGATCTCAGTAATTGCTTCAGTGATTTCAGTGTTATTATCATTACTGACGAGAAATGATACTGGGGCTTGAATCCTCCAGCAGTGGCTGTGGGTTTAGTTCCGATCCGGCCCTGTGCTTTGTGTCTTCCACCATTCTCTCCATGTCTCACACTTAATGTTCTATCAATAGAGGTGAAATGCTGAAATAAATATCTTAAATTAGAATATAAATTATACAAAAAAAAAACGAAATCTCCGCCAGGGCTAATGCCTTATCCCTCCATGTTAAAGAAAGCAAAAAAAGTTCCTGGACTCGCCCCCTGATCTGGATCCAACATTTTTGGAGTTCTTTCCTTTAGTTTTTGTGCAATACTTCTAATTAAAGAAGCAAACATTGATGAAAAAATATCCTCCTTGGAGGTATTAAAAACCAATAAGCTACATTTTGCAATAAGCTTTGTATCTATTATAGATACAAAGCTTATTATATATTTGTCACTAATGATTGTTTATAATTTGACAAAGAAAAACATATAAAGATATGGAGACATTAACGCATGTAGAAACATAAAAGAATTTTTTCAATCTTTGACCAGGCTACTTAGAAATCAAACGTAGCTCTGATGTGTGTGTGTGTGTGTGTGTGTGTGTGTTCTGCAAATGGCAGCTGCAGAATAAGCTTCGGCTTCTCAGCCCATTTCCCCGTGTGAAGAGAGATTTCTCAGGTGAAGGAGTCAACTTTAACCCTCCTCCTCCTCCCGTGGGTTCACCGTCATTTCCCTCTGAACCTGCATTAGCATAAAGGCATTAAAATGTGAATAGGAATTAATTTGGACTTTCCCCTCCATAGGAATTAATGGAAGTTTGTTCTGCCCGCACCGCTCAGGCGACTTGCGCTCCACCACAGTCCATAAATATTAATATTAATATGGCATCGCATTTAAAGGTAGCGCTTGGCTGAAGCCGTATACAGAATATTATTAGAGATCACGATACGTTTCTCATGAGAAGTACAGCTGAGTGAATGCATTGCCTTGCCGTTGTGATCTGTAAAATCCAATCTTCATACAGCACAAAAAGTTATTTTCAGAGAGACGGAAGATTAGCAGGGCCGAATGGCTGCTGTCTAAAGCCATTAGGCAAGTGGGGGATTTTTTTTTCTCTCCACACTGAGTTGAGAGAGAAGGGCCCACATCTTCAGCTCTATCAAGGTACTGATTCACAGTCACACTGCTGTAGCGCTATTATCATGCCTGAGCAGATCATCTCCGCAGATAACTATTATCATCGTCTCACCGCATCACTCCTGTCTACTCACCCACATAATACAGACCACAGAAGTTTTTGACACTCCTCCAAATCACGATACACACCTTCTTTCTTTTCATGCATGGTCTTTTTTGTCACTTTCCAGTGTGTGCTGTGCACGGTTGTATCACACATCTTCAATAAAAGCCGGGGCACCCAAACCCGGGCTTGTATAAAGCATTTTGTGAATTATCTATGGAAAAAGCAGTTAATAAATATTCACTCTCTTTACTCTGCAGTGGTTCTACCTCATACATAGGCTCAGCCTCTTTTTGTTTGCTTCTTCTCATGGCTGACTGGCGGTTGCATCAGTTCAGAAATACACTACTGTTATTGTTTGGGTCCAAACTCTGTTGTCTGAAGCAAAGAGGGGGTGTTGTGTCAAAATATTCAGCAGGTCCTCTCCTCTGCTCTGTCTGCTTGTGGGAGGAGTGGTGATGTTGACAGGTTACAGTGGGTAAGGCGAGACACGTTAGACCTGAGCCCAGGGAAGACCCCGACCCACCCCAGTGTGGGTGAAAGCTGCCTGCTGCCATCCCAGCAAAGCTTAACTTGACGGTACCTGGCTTTAAGATGTGCTACGTAATCTCTGCTCTTCTCACGTTCAGTCAATGCACTCTCACTTTGTTCTAGGAGGAAGTGTAGGTGTGAGGCTGAGCACGTATGATTATGATAAGAAAAAAGAAAAGCACAACACAATACACAAATCAATTACCAGAGGTAAAGAGTGTGTGTGACCAGCCTGACGTGAGGTCAATACCATTCAAATGCCGAATGATAATAGGCCCGAACATGTTGCTTTTAAATGCTAAGCATCGTGACATGGTGACAATTCTGTTGACAAGAGCACAATGTGAGCTCTTACAAGACTCAAAGACAGAGCCGTGAGGATATTGTGTTCGGAGCTGAGCGGCCACCCAAAATGTATAGGAACAAAAGAAAATATCAAAAGTACACAAGTTCTCCAGCACCATCCAGTAATATATATATAATATAAATATTACTTTGAGCTCAGCAGTTACAATTTGTAAGAGTCCACCATCATAATGCAAAGAAAGAAGTAATTGTTTTTTTTAACAAAACCTCCGTGAACTGCCTTAATCCCTACTACCAGCCTGTGTTGTGAAGGCGTGCATGTTGTGGTATGCTCCGCAGGCCAGGGTTATATTTGTGCATCAGGTCATACCTGTAGCGGGGCTGGTCCAGGTCGGCCCGCTCCCCCTCCGAGAGCCCTCTCATCAAGCCTGCCTCTCCTCTGCCGCCCTCTTCCCCACAATCCCCATAAACTCTCATAATTGCCACATTAAACTTGAGTTTATTATTTTTCTCCAGGTGCAGGTGTGCAGATGATATGAGCCCCAGGTTGCATTTACATACAAATTGAAGGTTTTTATTAATCAGGCAGGCAGCAGGAATCAAACGGCAACACTCCATCAGCCCTTTAAATACATTTGGTGACATTTTTACCCGGCATTAGCATGATAGGGCAAGCGGAGTATAATGTACCAATGATTGCTTTTCCATTGAAAGCACAAACGGTTTCATTTTTCCTGTCATCTCAAATAAGTGTTAAAGAGGGTTTGGAGGCTATTGTGCGAGCGCCGTATGCTGGGGACTTGGGACCGCTGATGGCCATATTAAATAACCATTAGTGCCTGAGCTTAGATCATTGTGGCATCCGCCTCCTCTGAATTTGTCCTGTGATTTCAAATGAAGGCAAGCTGTGCCAGCTTTCATAAAGTGCTCCAGCCCTCTCCATTTTTCCTCAAACTAAATGCATTACAACGGTAATTTTGTGACTGTTAAGATAACTAGCGTTAACAAGCACTTAATTAAAATGTACAATAAATAGCCGTCTGCAGCCTTATCTCCCCTCCAGAGCGATGCTGGTAGGAGGCTCCAATGCTCAGGCCGGCTGTTCCCCAGCTCGTTTGCAGATTAATTGCTTTTCTGTCTGGCGAAGCCTTCCTCTTCTGCAGCCAGATCGTAAATAGCCAGATAGGGAGTTTATCAATCAGGGCTCTCTACCTCACTGATCTCCCCCACACAGCCCTGTCTGTCTGTCTGTCTGACTGTCTCTCTGTCTGTCTGTGCATCTCCCACTGTCAAGCAGACTTTCCATTAATAAACTTCCTAAAGCTTCTGTCATATTTAACTTTCAATTTGCAGATGCTTTTTATTATATGTGTGAACAGTACATCTCTTTATATAGTTTTTGAGTACGTACAGGGGGTTACTTTTCTATATTTTGCCGTCTCTGCACAGAGACTGTATACAACATGGGTATCTGTGTTGGCAGTGTAACAAATGTGACATTGTTGATGACTTATGTTTTCGTAACCTTTTCTGACACCATATTTATGTCTGTCTACAAGCATATACCAACTTTATGGCAGCGCGTTTTGTGTCCGTTTATGCGTATACTGGGTGTGTACAAATGGGCCTTGAGTGTATCGCAGGGGTTAATCAAACACAAGCAGCACATAAAAGCAGTCAGGGGTTGTGTGAGACAGGACAGAAGCGAACAGAGAGTATTTACAGCAATAAAAGTTAACAGCGGTCAGCCCCTTGGGATCGCATTACTCCTTAGACATGTGGCTGCGGCTCTCTCCTCGCAGTTTTATGGACTTTGGCCCTCGGTAAGCAACCTGTAAGCCCCCATGTTTTTCAAAGGAAAGAAAAGAAAACATGTAAAAGCAAACTTGCCCTTCTCATAGCCTGCTGCCCCCCTCCCACACTGGACCACCCCCTCCTCTGCTGATGTCCCACCCTTAACCTCTGGATGATAAATCTGCTTACAGAAGCTGTGAGGGGGAAGACCCCCATGTGTCCTCCATGACACATCCTGTTTGTGTAGTCAGGGCTTCAACCAGTGATCTTTACAATCATAATTCACACAACAACAATGCTCACCCCCTTACTATTTTTATAACTGTACATATTTGTATTGCGATGGATTGTTCTGATTAGGAATTGGATGCATTTTCTATAATAAGGGTGTCAAGCCTGTTAATCTGCTCATTAAACTAAACAGATTAGGACAAATTGTACAGTATAACAGTATGTGGTGTTTCATACTCTGTATGCACATGGAGATACTTTTAATACAACAACTAGCTGCAAAGCTTTCATTACCATATTTATTTGCTGTCTATTTGGAGACTTGTATTTTGCAGTTACCCTGACATCAGACCTTTGTAAATTAGAAAAGCTATGTCAAATTATGCTTTTGCTTTGCAACTTGAGTCTGTTGAATAAACACTGGTTTCCAGGCAGGGTTAAACAAACATGTCCATGCACTTGTCACATAGACTTCCCACAACGGGAAGGGTAATTGTTGTGTTTCCACAGTTTCTCTTCAATCTTGACTGACTGTAGGAAATTGGAAATGATGATTGTGTAGTGGCTGAAACTCTGTTTTAATAATGTAACACCCTGGGAAGGGCCTGTGGGGTCTTTTGGAGCTCTCTGTTCATATTTTACTGTGTGAAGGGAATGTCAAGTCTGTGAGAGTCCGTTATGCTAACAGCTGAACTGGTAGCCACGTAAATGTTCCTGCTGGATCCCGGTGGTATCCCGTTAAGGGAGAGTGTGGACACTCATGGTGGTCTGAAGACCTGTGGGGCTGTCTGGCAGGCAGATTAGGAGAGCAGTCATTTGACAGTGATGCGACAGTTATCAGACCCACTTTAGCCAGAGTGATTTATAATGTGACAACATGATAAATGTAGTTCTAAGCAAACCTAGGGGGTGAGTAGAAGCTAGCTGGAGGGAGGAGGGGAAAGTATATGGATCTGTCAGTTAGGGCCGGTGGGATGGAAGAGTCCCAACAGAGGAAAGAAAATAGGAGGACAACTCGGAAACTGTGATCAGAGAGAGCAGGGCATCCTGCGCCCTCGACCTTGCCTGTCGTAAATCAGCTTGTACAGGCCTCTTTGCCCTGTGGCCCATACTCCTGTCCGTCTTAACTTCTGTCTCTCGCAAAAATGGCCCAAGTTCTGACCTGACATCTGAAAGTTTCTGTTGTTTTTATCTGTTTTTGTTCCCACTGTTACCCTGTAAACACTAAATAAGTTTTCCGTGACCTCATTTCAACTTCATCATGTGAGAAATGTCCTGTTGTTTGAGAAGAGGTATTCATCTTAAGTACTCATGGCAAAGGAGCTGGGATACTGTACGTTCTACCTTGATTGGTCTCTTCCATCCCTGCTTATCGTGACCATCCGTTGTGACAGCCACAGTAGATACAATCAATACATATATCAGCAGTGGCCTAAGTGGGTCAACAGAGGAGGATAACATCTTTCAGGGACCTGCGGTGGCCACAGGAGAGGTTATGGAAAACAAAGGGCTATTGTAATGGATTTTGCTCAAGTTTTTCTTGTTATTGTTTAGACCTTGGAGAGGAAATTAAGTTATGAATGGAAGTTTCATTTTGGTATGAGCAGACAACCACACACAGACTCATACATCCATATCTTCCGAGCCTCAGAGTGAGTCCCCTGTCACTTTGCAGGTGCTGGCTACGCGTGATTTGTGTGATCAGGCTGCTGTATAAATCCCCATGGTCTCCAGCGACAGTAATTCAACACAGCGTATATTTTCCATAAATAATTTGCTGCTCATTGATTTCCAATGCGGGAGGAGAAATATGCTGGATCCACCTCAAGGGGCCGTGAATGTATCTGGTGCTCACTTTTGTGCTCAAAGTTGTGACAGCTAGAACTCATATGTTGTGATCACAAGATCCAAATTCATCGTCCTTTGGAGGCCCACTTGTCAGGATTAGAGACATCAAACACAGTTTGGTCCACGGTGGGGCAACCGTTTGTATATGTCATGGTGATACTTTTGTGCTTAGGGACTACATTTGTTTGACTTTGGTAGGAAAAATAACAAAATATGTTTTAAACATGCAATATGAAGTTGGTCTTGGTATGGTTGGATTGTGGAAACAAAGAAAGGATAAGGTCTTCCAGGAAATACTGTCATAGGGTGTGTTTTGTCATTCCCATATTCAAATAATGATTTCATTGTTTAAATGGTGATGTCATACTCCTTTCAATGATTCGAGGTTTCTCTTCAGTTGTGGCAGTTTTGAAACTGAAACACTTTGCGCTTTGATGTGATTGAATGATGCATCCTACAAACTAGGCCTTTTGTAGCACACTGCATATTTTAACCCTTTTTCTTTCCCTTGTTTCTCACTTTTCAGATACAGAAAATGGCCACCAAGACAGCATCACCATTAACAGGCTTAAACAAAATATTATCAGGACCAGTAACCTAGACTTCAATCATGTCAGTGTTCTGTTGTAGGAAATTGGAAGCCATCCAGTCTTGAACGGCAGTGGAAGCAGTGATGATAATGCAGATTTTTACAGTTTTGGGGGCTGAAGGAGACATACTGCTGTGAATCATCTGCATAGCAATGGTAGGACACAGGGGTAAAATGACAAATAACCAAGGGGTAACTGATACAGGATCAACAAAATGGGGCCAAGGACAGAGCCCTGTGGGACCCCACGTGACATGAGGGCAGTTGAAGAACTGAAGTTGTCAACAGTGACTTTAAATACTCTATTCGATAAGTAAGAAGAAAACCAGTAAAGAGCCGTTCCATCTAGGCCAACCCATGCAGCTACTCAGTCTGTTTAGTAGAATTTAAAGATCCCATGTATCAAAGGCTGCATTCAAGTCCAGTAAAATGATAATGGTGAGATTTCCAGAGACCGCACCCCTTAGAACAACTCCAAGACTTTGGGGTCTTGAGCCTGGATCCTCTTAACCAGGTCCAGTGGATCTAGATGACCCATAAGACGAATTTCATTAACTGCCACCAAAGGATGAAGCCCCCGACTACACAGGCAGAGGGGGGGGGTGAAAGGTCTGCCACTGTTGGGTGATTTGGTGTGGCCATTTTGTTGTGGTGTCACCTTCTGACTGATCAAGTTGTTGATTGGGGTGTTTGCTGGCACCTCAGAGAGAGAAGGCTGCAATTGATGAGGTTTAATTGGTCTGTCTCTTGTCAGCTCTCATTAGTTCTTCATTTAACACTATCTGATGCTGTGAGTCTATTGCACCTACAGGGGCACGAGTGTGTGCGTGTGTGTGTGTGTGTGTGTGTGTGTGTGTGTGTGTGTGTGAGGGAGAGAGAGAGCGCTACAGAGAGACATTCCATATAGGTGTGTGTATGTGGAACAGGTGATGTATGTGCCTGTGAGAGAGAAAGAGAGAGTGGGTGTTTATGAGTGTGTGGATAGTGTTATTGAATCCAAGTGTTATCTTGGCTCACCTTGGGTGTGGTGATTCCTTTGTGATCAATAGTTGAGAAATCCCACTGGAGCAAAACACACTCATTTCACCCTTTTTTCCACTAAGGACCCGTGTTCAACCAGTATTTCCCAATACACAACCGGCTTGTATGAAACACAAAACACTGTGCTGCAGAGGCTTCTCTTTGTAAGGAATGTATTGTGTAACATATCATAACATGTCAGACCCACCATTGTGAAATTCATCTGTAAAAAACTTGTATTACAACTGTTCATTCATTTTTTACTCTAAACAAACATGGAATAGAATTGTAAAGGTTTTGGTAAAAGACAAACTCGGATGTCAGACTGTAGTAAGAGTTGAAATAAAATCCATATGGGAGCCATTTTGTTTGTATGAGAGAAGTATTCACACTCCCAGAAGAGTTCTGTTTCAACTCTTGGACAGAGTTTATAGATCGTCTTTCACAAAGGATCAACTGAAAGGCTTGTTTTCCCTCTCAGCTAAAGTCTATTGTGATTGTTGAAGAGTTTTATCCCAAAGGCCTGAATTTCCTGCACATTTAAATTTGATGAGTAATTGTAGGATCATGTTCTCTCCTGTCTGATTTGGGAATAGTTGTGCCAGAGACTGTGGCTGCTTGATTACTCATTAAATTTTGATTACTCATGCAATGTTCATTCAAGAGATGAGACTAAGGGCATCATTATAATAATGAACGGTTATGATCACTGACGCCTTTATCTCGCTTTGTTATTATATGAAAAAGATACTGTCAAACTAGCTTTCTGATGTCGTATTGTTAGCACAAATTAGCATGTGCGATTTCCATACCTCCCATCATGCTTTGCCCTGTGAGTGACAGCTGTTAGGACGCCTTCGACATGGTAGTGACAATTGGTGTGGACGTGGTGGCGAGCTGTGGAATTCGCCGCTGCTGCTCGCTGATAGCTCTCTGAGGGCTTGGGTGTCACTCCAGTGATGGCCTAAGAGCCATTAATTTTAGCCTCTGGAGTGTCTGTCGAAACAAGATCCCACACACCCCCTTCCTCACAGCAGGGCTCCTAAATATACATTTATTTTCAGAGGGAGTCCCCCTCGTCAGGATATGATGGATGTTGGCTAATCGGATGGCGTGCAAGTGTACGTCCACAGTCAGGCCCCTTTGCATTGGTTGAGTGGCTGGTGTAAATCTCCGCAAGGGCGCTTTGTTGGGGTCTTGTCTTTGGTAAGGATCTTTGAGATATGATACCCTGTGCTGTTGCTGCCTGAGTGAGTCTATCTTAAGACTCCACATGGAGGTCTGGCATTCAACTAAGTCTCTGTGGGTTTGGGGGCGGGCAGCAGGAGGGCTGCCTGTGGCCTACAGTTACTCCAAGAAACACTCAGCCATGTGCCCCTCATCTATTCTTGCCTCTGGATGCTGTAAACCCATGCACGTATCTAGATAAGCACTTCTCTCACTTGGCTTTGGCGTTTTCTTGCAAAAATTACCCTTGTCATTAGTTTGCCGAGCTTGGTTGCTGTCTGGGGATAGCCATCATTACAATATCTACAGATACAGCATGTGTTACTAGAACAAATTGGATGAAGGTTATCTTCTATGTTTCCCTGCATGAACACATCCTCAAGCACAAGGTACACAAATAATACATCCTGTTTTACTTGTTTCTCTAAAACACAGATACCCTCTGACAGACTGCTTCTCCATGCGACTGGGTGCTGGGTGCAGGGTGGGTGGGGGGTAAGGAGGGCTGCTGCTCACAGGGTTTGTGGGGGTAGGTCCTGGCAGCTCCTGGGGCATGGCAGATGGTGGAGGAGCAGGATGGGCCTTCATGGCCTGGCTGTCTTTGACCTGCAGTGGGGGAGAAGAAGAAAAGAACTGCTGGGAGACCATGTACTGACTTTTCCGTCATCTTTCCTCCCCCATTCCTCTCTCTAGCCTTCCTGGAAACACATGTATGGACACCATGAATTGGATGGCAGACCGAGCCACTCAATGAGAGAGCTAAACCCATGATAGTGCTGGTGCTGTTATGACACAAATGGTATGTTGTAGTTCAAGGCCCCATTTTCATCTCCATTTCCATCAATGTGACTAAAGTTCCCTCTCCCCCAGCTGCTGCGAGGAGCAGCATTAAATCCTTGGATGGAGGGGGAGAGGAAGAATAGAGAGGAGAGAGAGAGATGGAGGAGGGGGTAGGTTGGTGTTGTTTAAGTGAAGAGCGTGGCGTGTCCTGGAGGATCTAATAAGCAGGTTGAAGCCTGATAAGGATAAGCTGTCCCCCTGGCTCTAGGGAACCTTGTTTTCATGCCCCTCCTCCTTCTTCTTGTCCTCTTCTCCCTCCCCTCCACTTTTCAAGATGTACTTCTCTGAAAACGAGGGGAGCAAAGAGTAATCAAAAGAGACAAACAGATGGAGAGAAGAAGAGGTGGACATCAGAGGTGTCACACTGTTTGTTTAAGTACCAGAGTTGTGGCACGTTTCAAGGGTTATTAGTCATTAGTCATTAGTCAACTATAACAGACCATACCATCAAATGGTAGACTGACTACTTGAGTAGTTTCATCATGTGGAAAATATTAAGTGGCAATCAGCCAAACATCTAGATAAGTAGCATTAGACCAAACCATGGATGTAGTAGGTTGCAATTTGCATGTTTATTAATCATCATAAGTAAAAGAGCACACTTGGTTTGTGTTTTTAATGTTTTTTTTTTACTTTTGCAAATCAAATCATATCACTTTGGAAACATCCACTTTGAACAAAGGCTGCAGTGCAAGTAGAGATCAAGCTCATCAAACAGAGCTTGCGCCGGAAATGTAGCTAAGCTAGCTTTTTCCCCCAGAAAGTGTCATAGATGCAGCACAAGCTGTCCTGGTTTAGTTGCAATGTTCTTTGCAAATGCATCACATATAAAGAAACTATTACACGGGTGAATTATGAATAAAACTACAAAATGTATTTTCATCTTTACTAATAAAAGTTAGCTTTTTTGAAAAAAAAAGAAATTCATTTGCTGTGCTGCTGTTCTGCTCAAGGGCTACTGGCAGATATAGGTAACATTTAAGGTGGAATGTTTCCTTGCCCGCTACTCAATGCATAAGTAGGTGTTGGGAATCAATCAATACACATTAAATGTCAATATGGCAATTAAGGCCATTTCCTTTGTTTTTATTGGCTCTCTTGCATGACATATGCTTTGGTGATGTATTTGAATTCAAGATTATGCAAACTGCAAATATTCTATTTCCTCATCCCCTCAGTACTACATCTATGGTGGACATTTTGAATACGAGAATGTAAAAAGGGTAGAGGGAAACTGGGAGGTAGAGGGTTTAAAGGTTCTAGAGGAGGAGAGGGAGAAATGATGGAGGGATGTACTGCAAGAAGTCATGTGAGGACAGCAAGAATATGGGAGAGGGTGACATAAAGAGACAGGGTGAGAATAAGGGATAGAGAATACGAGACAGGGCAAAATAAATGGAAAGGCAAAGGAAAGAAAGGGGTGAAAATCCCAAAAGATAATTAAAAAAAGGTAAAAAGAAAGACAAGAGGAACTAGTGGTTGTGGAAAAGAGTGATGGAGGGATGGAATGAAGAGATAGGGGAGATGGACAAAAAAAGAGGAGCAGAGAGTAGAGATGAGAGGAAAAGGAGAAGTTGAGAGGACAGAGCTTATAAACGGGCTGAAAGGGACCTGCTGGTGTGTCAGAGCTTTACATCCCACCCCTTCCCCTGGGGAACAAGGAGAGAAAGGAGAGAGGAGAGACACTGACCTTGCATTATTTATGCTTAGCGCTATTGGCCCAGGCAGACGGTGCTTCCCATTGTGTCTTCATAATGAGGAACCGCTATGAAGCTAAGGAAGAGGAAACACAACCGGGAGGGCAGTTGGTGTGTTGTTAGTAGTGTGTGTGTTTGTGTGTTGTTGTGAAGGTGGGAGGTCATTACAGTGTAACAGGCAGACAGTTTATTGAACAAGGATCAGGGGCCCTGCATACAGCGGGCAGGTAAGAGAGTGTGTGTGTGTGTTTAAGATACAGACCTGTAAGGTGTTTACAGTGTGGGTGAATATGAAGGGAAGGGGAGAGCATAGAGGGTCAGCTGTCATATCTGCATATGCGCCACTGCCACAATCAGAGGCCATCTAAAGCTAATACATGCCATGCCGTAAACACTGACTCAATAAAAAAAAAGCTTGGCAATATAACTTGAGCTAAGTGAGAGATGGATTTGTTTTTCTTTTTTTTCATATTGGAACACACCCAGCACATACAAAAGCTTCTATGTGTGTATAAATACAGGCTATACTGGTGCTTCAACCTAGTTTAATGACAGTAGTTCTATTTTGGATGGGCACATTCTCTACCTATACGGGACATTAAAAGCAAAGATAAAAATCCAACAGTTAAACAAACATAAAAATTACTGCTGCAGAGAATCTATATTTATTTTAATGTGTCCACATCGTTAACACGTCCTCATGATTCAAAACTCAACACTCAGAGGAACTGAATATTCGTGGGGCTTGGGCACGGGGTGTTAAATTCACCCGTCTAAGAGATCAGACACAAATATGATCCTCTAGCCGAGCTCAAATCCAGCATGGCACAGCTCTCAGCTCCTCCCACTTACCTTTCACCCCCTGCCACACGTTTGTATGATAACACTGTCAGTTTCAAATTTAATTACAACCCAACATACATAGCCCTTACCCTGTCATTACCCCGTCTGGGTCCACCCACTCATCATAGACCAACATCCACACGCCCCTGTGAGCTGAGAGCAACCTGCCTCCTGCCGACTGGTTACAGTGGATGTACTCTGTGTAAGTTTACTTGTGTGTCAAAGTGTGTTCCCCCTTTCACTTTTTTTCTCAATGCCTGGGATGTGGAGATTTGTATGGCGTGTTAGTCACACCCTGTGTTATCAGCATCTCTGTGATGAGCATAAGCATAGCCTGAGGGGACTGGGGGGTGGTGTCACAGATGGTACAGTGTCAGGGTCCCCGAGTGTGGTTTGAGACGATGGAGAGTATAGTTCTTATCCCTTCTCCCAAGTCCTGTCACCTTGCACTCTGGCACCGCTGAGGTGCCATCCCTCCTCACACGGGCGTAAAGGCTGAGCCCGTCTCACGGCTCGTCTCACCTCGTGACCAACGATCCGTGTAGCGCCTTCTTTTTTTACCGACCCGCCAAATATGGCAATCGATGTTTTCCCAGAAACCCTGACCTAATCCTGTTATCCCTTTTCCGACGACAACCTGGAAGGGACAAGGGGCGGGATCCCAAAAGTCGGCAGCCAAAAGCGGTGTGCCGTCCCTGCCCCTATCGCTGTGAAAGCGGGCTTAGCTGAAACACAATAGGTGTGTAATTTCAGGTTTTGTTAAGCCCAAATCCAATCACATACATGACTGCAAGATCACAGAGAGACACAACAGGAGAGGGGGCCTTGGAGGTGGAGGTGTCTCTACCTCACACAAACAATCTCCACACATCTGAGACGCCATTGATGACAGCCTGCTAACTAACCACCCCTCAGCGCAGAGATTAGCCAGGCTCTCTGTCCTAGGGCGCTACAGTTTTGAGCAGGGGCTGACACCGGACTCCTCCCTCGCCTGGCAGCTTTTGGATGAGATTGAAAAGCAGCTGAACTCTGAATGCCATAAGTAAATATATTACATCAGGGAATATTGTTTTTCAGGAGCTTGTGTGGCTTTTTTTTCACATAATGTTGTCCTCTGATCTCACTAATTACAACTATTGAAAGGGTATAGTTTTAATCTCACCATATTCATCTTAAAATGGCTCCATAAAAACTTAAAATGAATAGTACGAAGTCTATTGTCTCCTCCTGAGACGGACGCACACATTAGCCAAAGACTTGTGATGGTTTGCAGTTCTGTTTTTGCCACTTGTTTTTGCAGATGATAAATGAAATTAATACACTCGTTTAATATTTGAAATGCGATTATGAATAATGTATGACTCTACACGGATTAAAAGTAAAGCAAAAGAGAGAGAGGGAGAGAGGGAGAAAAAAAGAGTAAGTCAGTAATCATCAGTACACAAATTCAGGACAAGCCAAAATAAATTTTTAACTGCTCGGGCCCATTGGTCTCTCTGTTCTATTTTGTGTGGAGCTGTTGAATTAATGGTGTGCATCTTGACCTCATTCCGCCAAATGCAGTCTGAGAGTTTCCCTTTGAAGCTGATTTATAGCGAAAACATAAAGCCTAATGCATCGATTCGCGGGGTCTAATGAACGCGATACCTTAATACCAAGTAATGCTAATCCATGCTCGCTCACAACAGACAGACATGATCATTACCATCATCATAATTATTATTCATGTAAGGCAATTAATGTTGCTGGTACCTCCATTCTGACGACTTCATTAGCATGGTGTCGAGACTGCGATGCATGGGATGAGTCAAGCTGGAGGAGCTTTTTCACCAACTCAGACATATGTAGCAATGGTAAAGGTGTCGCTTCCCATAATGCCACTGAGGCAGTGAGGTAACCTGATAACCTGCTTTACTCAGCAGGAAGCCAGACAAATGATTTACATCTTCCCAAGGAGTTTCAAATGTATTGTGTTTGGAAGAGGCAAGAGTTTGTGTCCAGCACTGTGGCGCTAACAGAAGATTAAACAGAACATTTCATTAATAAACGCGTGTCAGATATGAACACAGCAGGAGATTTTCCCACTGTCCCAGGAGAGATCGTGTGTTTTTGTTTACAGCATATCGACACCGGCATTGGCCCTTAATCGGCCCTAAACTCACGTCGGCTAATTCAAACATTATTCTGAGTTTGTTACTTGGGAGTTGTCAGAAACTCCAGAGATTGTCCGCAGCCTCTCACTCTGACATTTTTCATCTTACATAAAGCCCCTGCGGATAATTTCAGGAGATTATTCAGAGTTCACTGCATGTCTGAATGTAGCTATGCTGTGCTAGAATATGCATCTGTGTGTTGGACAAATAATCCTAAAATAATAATTAAGGTTAAAAATAAGCAAAGCATAGCCTTAAATCAGGCAGATTTATACAGATTTAATGTAAGTAAGTCTATCCCACTGTCTCCATCGAGTATATTCAGTATATTCCTGTAATTACCTAAGCAGCATTGTGCTGTTGAACAGAATAGTCATGTAAAAAAAGAAAAGAGAAAACTATCAAGTGCATTTATCCTCAGGAGTAAATAATGTGGACTGGCTGGTTAAATCCCTTGAAATGTCTGGCCAGTCCTGGCACCGGTTAAAGTCTTGCAGTCAAAATGAGAAGTGAACTAAAGGCAAGACAAACAACCCGACCAACCTGTTTTCACTTAAGATACATATTTGTGGCCATTTACTCTGATTTTCGGCACATGGGAAAGTCTCTGAACTCTAAACTTTTAAAACAAAACCCCCAAAAAGTGCCGCATATGAGAAATAAAACACGAGAGCTCCCGGTGTTGTCATGTCAAAAAGGGAGATTTCATGCAATTTAGGTTTCATAAAACGCACTTGACCACATATTAATAGATTATCATACGCTAAAAGACACATGTAACATATATCATTCTAAAATAAAACTCTCTAGAGTTTCTCCTATTCATGGTGATACATAAAATGCCTTCCTGCTTTTAAAGTGTGTGAAATATCTAATATGACAAAAGTGACGACAGTGTATGTTCACAGAGGATACAAGCCAAACACACACTGAACAATAAAGGTAACCAGAAGAGCTCTACTTTGAAGGGGCAATGGGCCATATGTGCCAATAAGCGATGCAAAAAAGAAAAAAATACTGGTGATTATTCAGTCTAGAGAAAATCTTTGCATTGCCTACCAATCAAAGTGAAGAGGGAACCGTCTCATCCTCAGGCCAACACTCACATGAGCTCTTGATCTGCAGTAGATGAGATGGAAGGACAGCTCCCGATGAAGGGATTGTGCGTTGTGTAATTGTAAATGATTACTGTCTTTATGCCACCTGGCACTCTCTCTCTCTCTCTCCCTCTCTTCCTTTCTGTCAGCCTCAGCAGCTGGTTGAATTTTTTCTTATGGTTTACAGGGCCAAAGAAAGAGCCTAATTCCACCAAACGGCGAGCAAAAGATAAAAAAAAAGCCACCCACTACAGATATTTCCATCCAGAGAAATGAAATATTAAACGTGTTCATTATACCCTCAATTTGCAGTTATTTCTCATTGCACACGGCCATTTTCCCATTTTCCCCGCTCTCTTATTGGCACGGCGCTCAGGGCCTTGAGAGAAATCTCTCTTTTATTATTTAAATCCATGCACGGGGGCTGAGCCAGGCGAATCATCTCACGTCTGCTAGACCACTCCCTAATTCTGATTGGCAGCTTGATACACACTCAACGGATGGAGCGGGCGATAATGCCTGCGACAAAGAAAAAAAATCTCCTCCCCCGTTATGTTTTTATTGGTAATGGGGAATATGGAGTTCACACACAATAAAAGTAGCCTTAATAATTGGAAGTGGCAATGGGCTGTGTCCGCGAGTCTGTAGGGCTGTCAGCGCAGCGATGTAAATTTCTTTGACATGTTTTTGTCTGGCTAAAACTTTAATGTCGTGGGTGTGACCAATCGGATGCAAATGTTGTTTTCATCCCTCGCCGATGAGATGACCTCTGTCATTTCCCCTGGGAAATCAAGCTTTCAGAAGTATTTGATAGCTGTAACTCCGCAAACACACAAACCCCCCCACACACACACACACAGACACACACACGCACACACACACATAAACAAAAACATTCACAATGCTTGCACACACACACTGACATACTGTATGCACAAACAAAGAAGTATCCACATAGGCTGGGGGCTGGGGTCACACACACAGGGACAAATGTGCTGGCAAACACAAGTGTGCAATAGTACTGTAAATATGTTTGTTATGAGTATGCACTACACACACACACATAGAAATACTCACGTTCTTGATTGAGTTCAATGCCCGCACATACACTGACATACTGTATGCACAAACAAAGAAGCAAAGAAGTGTCCACACAGACTGGGGTCAAACACACAGGAACAAGTACAATGTGTTACAGTATATATATTTATTAAGAGTGTGTGCACTACACACACACACACACACACACACACACACACACACACACACACACACACACACACACACACACACACACACACAGATATACACTGGGTTTTCACACTATCCGCATCAATCCTCTCATATCCTCGCCAACCTCCTCACCCACTCAGTGATGCTTGGCTAATACATTCAACATGTTCCTGTACTGTACGCCTGCCTGTGCTCGCACAGACACTTGATTAGATTGAAAGCACTCTTTCATTGCGAGGGTAACGGTTTTGAACATGGACGGTGGGCACAGCCGGTTTTTTTTTTTGTTTCCGCCAGCCTGTCATAACCTCTGACAGGATAAAGAGGCCACATAACTGGTGGAGGCTCTGCTGCTTACAGGCATCCCCACACAAAACACAGACCCACACATTACTGTTTTCTGTGCACATATTTTGCATGTGTGTGTGTGTGCGTGTGCTTGTGTATGTGCGTGCCATGTGGATAATGCCGCATGCGAAAGCCAGCTTTAATATTGGTCTGGAATAACGGGCTCTTTTGTACATTGTGAGGCAGCCAGCATCTGAGACCAATAAAATAGTGGCCTTTGGGTCACCGCTTGAAGGATGAAGGAAGAAGATATAATCATACACAGAGGACACAACACCTTTTTTGTGCTTTCTCCGCATATTTGGGTGCGGAGAGAGTGCAGGTCCTTCATAAGTTTAATATTTTCACAGTGTGACCTTTTGTCACTAATAGAGTGGCTCGCCAATAAACGTATATTGTATCTTTAGGGGGTGCAGCCATATTAGTGCGGCAATTGGCTGTAGAAGGAGAAGGAAGACTAGCCACACGGAAGACACATGGTGTTAAGGCGGATACAGACAGGAAACACGTGTGCGCTTATGGACGAGGATGCGTGCCTGCATGTGCACGATTATGTGTGGGTGTGCAAGACCACATATGTGTTAGAGAGAGGGCGTGTATATGATTTTTTGTTCTAGCAATATATCTCATAATGACATTTGGAATGACTGTGGAAAATAGAGTCGAAGCCAAGGAGGTTGACAGTTAGAAACCACAGGCTGGAGTTAAGCCTCAACGTTGCAGTGAACCATATGCTAAACCCATGTCATGCCCAACTCTGGAGATCCTGCAGCAGCTATTGGCTAAAGCCTTAAGATAAACATTGCAGGGAAAAAAACAATTTGAGGCTTTTTCGGGATAATTTGTTTGATAAAAGGCACAAGTCTCCAGTTTGTGGAGATGAGCTGGGTCCAGTTTCGTTTTGTAGATGTGCCATGTTGTCTTAGAGGCAATGATGTCTCATTATCATCCATTAGGCCCATGTGCAGATGTGCTCCTGACTGATGTTCTGCAGGTTGCTATATCCCTCACAGGCTTTCTATTCGGTGATGTAATGGAGCCAAAACTGCTGCACGCCTCGGCCTCCGCAGCAGCGTGATTGGCCAGCAGGGACTGTAGCTCGTGCTACTAGCACCTGTTGTGAGCGACTGCGGCAAGTCTGAGTGAAGCACTTTATCCCCTGTCTCCCCAACAATCATTACAGCCAGCTTACTGGGTTATTATACAGCAACCTTAGCACATTTACACTGACTGCCAGATATCCTTGTGGGTGTATTCTTCATCTGCGCCTTGATGCTATTTTCCTCAACCTATTTCATCCCTTAGGTTGCAAAGACAACTTCTCTTTATTTAGGGCAGGTAATAATTAGAGCAGACGGGTTGTTTGATTTCCACCTTGATAACACCTTCACAATGTTGTCAGAGAGTGTAAACACATACCCGCTCTTAGTTTGCCTCCTTTCATTTGAATCATTTGTTCTTGTCTCTTTTTGAAAAACAGGTTGTTGTGGAGTTTGTTCCTGTGTGTATGTGTGTGTGTGTGTGTGTGTGTGTGTGTGTGTCTGTGTGTGTGCACTTGGTGGTGTCAGTGCATGTCGGCGTGTTCTGTTTTTCTGCCGCGCGTGTGCCAGTGTTCCTCTGCGGTCGTGTGTGTGTGTTCTTTTCCACAAGTAGGTGTGTGTGTCTGTGCATGTGTGTATGTTGCATGGAGGTTAGGTGTTTTGATCTTAGTGGGAAGACGTGAGTTGCCCTGGGCTGTGAGGCTCATTAGGTATGTACTCCTCTGAATGCGAAAGTATTTGTTAAACCACATGACAAGAATACCTCTCTGCTGCAACAGATGTGCTGTAATTAGAGAGGGCTTAAGTTGTCTTAGAGTTGTGTGGAAAGTCATCACCAGCTGATAAGTTTACAACTGTGCCCTACCCCTCCCACCTGCACACACACACACACACACACACACACACACACACACACACACACACACACACACACACACACACACACACGCACACGCACACACAGCTAATCAGGCAAGCAAGCGCCGCGCAGACAAACACACACATCTGACAAAAAGAATGACAAATAACACTTAACACACACACAAAAGTTTGCATTGCAGTAAAACCACATAAAGGACTCGTCTAGGGGAAAAAAATACCCAACACAAGTTAAGGATTTCATTTACACAGTAGAATTACCTGTCTGCTGTGTAATGCTTTTTTTTAAATGAAGAAAATAGGATTTTGACTCATATTTCTAGTATTTGGATTTGATTGGGAAACTTCTTATTTACAAATACTTTAAACATTGACACAATTTCCGTCCGTCCTGGAAGAGGGATCCCTCACATGTGGCTCTCTCTGAGGTTTTGGTGTTTTTTCCTCACTCTTGTTGGGGTTGAGGACGGAGGATGTCGCACCTTGTTAAGCCCTATGAGACAAATTGTGATTTATGAATATGGGCTGTACAAATCAAATTCGATTTTTGATGATGATTTACACTAGAAAATATTTCCTTTAAGGGAATAAAACAAATGGAGTTTTCTGGTAAAACTGCTCCACTGATGGTGTTTATTCACGGACAGTATTTACTGTATGATCATTTTACGTCTGAAGCGATTTGTTTACCCTACGTTCAGGTCTTCGGCCGTAAAGATAAAGAAGGCAACTGATCAGACATATTATCTATTCTGCAGTGAATCAGGAAGATAATGGCCTATCTGTCAGCATGGGGCCACCATAAAACCATTAACACCTTTGTTGTTCCCCTCCTGTTCTCCAAACACACTGGGCAGTTCAAACAGGGAAACATTCTGTTAGCTTCACCCAGACCCTTCATTTCCCCTGCCCCAGGCGAACACACACACACACACACTGACTAGAAGATATACAGCTGTGGTGACATGATTTGTTTGCACCTTAATTTGTGTGTTCAAATTTGGTTGAAATGTATTTGGGGTAGATTCCAGACAGCACCTGACATCTTAAGTGACCTCTTGCCTTTTCATAACTATGTTATTCCACACAAAAACTTAAATTGGATTAATAAACACAGCTGTGGCCAAATAAGTAGAGAAAGTATGAAATTCAAAACTGTTACAGCATGTTGGCATTGGCATTTTTAGGTTTTCATTTACCTCTGCGCAGCTTGCGATGTTCCGGAAAGGGTTTTCTGTCACTTTCTCAATCTAGACTGAAAACTACAGTGGGGACAGAGAGTTTGACATCAGGGCCCAGAGGCTCTGGGATGAATTGTCTTAGGAAATAAGGCTGTCTGAGACCGTGTTTCAGCTTTTTTCAAAAGACATTCCTGAATTTGCTTGGGGTGCCAAGTTATTATTGTTCTTTCATCTCTATCTATTATTATTATTATTATTAATGTAATTCCTTCTATATTTTATTCAAGCATTTGTCTTCTTGATGTGCAGCATGTGGTTCTTTGTGTTGAAATGTGCTCTATAAAGTTATTATTATTGTTAATTACTATGTGATGCAACAGACAGGTTAGATGAGGCTTGGTCAGGGTCAGGTATGCATTAGTTATCCGTCATACACTGAGAACAGTATGTGAATACAATTGCCGTGCGTGCCTACATACTGTATGTGGGCAGGGCAGCTGGATCAAAGCGTCGTCAGTACATTCAAACCTACTTTTAAAGTATGTACATGTGATGTGATTGCTCAGGATTGATTTTGACATATGTGAAGAGCCACAGTTATACATACCGTCGCAGATCAAGACGCTAATAAAAGTTCAAAAACTTTCAGCCTTCATTTGCTGTAGACGTGAATGTTGTGAACCTCTAATTGCCGGATTTTTGGAGAGAGCACGTGTAGTTGTTAGAACTGTTAAGAGTTATAAAAATTTGATTAATTCTTTAGCTTCTAAAAGGCTTTTTTTTATTATTACTTAACACTGTCTGAACCACACTTCTGAGAGACTGCATATCGCCCTGCAGGAGGACTAAGATACATTAACGTGGATGCACACGCACACAGACACACACACACACACACACACAGACATACACACACACACAGACATACACACTTATCTGATGTTAGAAGTCTTTATTGCTCTTTGAAGTTTTCAAGCAGCCAAATTAGCATTGATGAAAGAGTCAGCATCCAAGTTCCAGCCAGGGACCAGAACTGTGGACAAATCTTCATCTCTCCCTTTCTCTCTCTCAAACAGCCCCCCCCCCACCACCAGCAGCATCATCCACCTCCTCCTCCTCACATATCAGGAGCCCCCTGTGGCTCCCCCCTTTCCTTTCTCATTTCTCTCTTTCCTCCCTCTCTTTCTCCCTCTTCTGCCTGCGTTGCCTTTGGCAAATTGGCAAATTGTGTTTTACTAACGTGGGTACATGTGTTAAGTGGGGATCAATTGTTTGTTTAACAGGGTGCCTCTATTAGACTGGGAGGGTGTAATTAGTGGGGAGGCCTTTTCTTAATACAGGCAGCATCAATGACGCGAAGGGGAGAGGAGTGCAGGCTGTCCAATCAATGCCAAATCTCAGTAAAGGATCGGCTGCAGTTTGGTTTAGGGAAATTAACTTTATGATAAAGCTCATTGGAAGAGTGGAGGCTCAGCAATCAGTGAAAGTTGTCCTCAGTGTCCTACTGTGCATCCTCTGTTGCTAGCCTCAAGCTAAATTCGAGTATCTATAATCAACCTGCTCAGGGCACGGAAAAAATATCAGATTATTCCCATTTGCCATTTTACTGGTTTGCTTTGTTCAGATCAAACGTGCTCTTTGAAACACCTCATACCGACTGTGGGCTGAGGTCCCCATACTTGCCAGCTAGGAGGATCAACCAGCTGTGCCAAGAAGTTGCCAACAACAGACACAGAAACAAAGCTAATTCTGCCCCAAATCCCCCTCTCTGCCTGCCTCTACACAACAAACACACACACGTAGAAAAATTCACACAACACACACAGAGGACTCTTGTAGAGACATTTCTTGCGCACTATGGGAGATATACCCACACAATCGGCTCGAAAGACAAACTCGTTTTTGATATCTCAGTAAACAGATGAGCTGACTGATTTTCTATCGTTCACAAAGGTTTAGGTTGGTGTGTATGATTAAATTATCAGTACAAAAAGCCGGAAAGATATTTTGTCTTGTGTATTTGTAAACACAAAGTAAGCAGAATATAATGTATTGTATGTTGCAATGTAGAAAATGGTTTCTGTGTGCAAATGTGAGTATATGTGCTTTGTATAGGCCTAAATACATATATGTGAATGTGAATTAATGTGTGTGTGTGTGTGTGTGTGTGTGTGTGTGTGTGTGTAATCGCCTCAGGACAGACTACAGCCTATTGGCAGCTCAGCTTGACAGTATGTCAGTATCCCTGTGGCGTGGATGTTAACAGGGAGAATTATGGATATTTTGGACATGTGATCCTCGTAGATACAAGATGCTCAACAGTTCCAGTTCTAGAATCTGTGTAAATTCACAACAACTCGTTTTCTGGTCACTTATGTAATAGGCGCTTGATTTGCTGTCACTGCCTGTAAACCATCTAGAAAATGTATACTTTGTTACAGCATATGTCTTTCTTGCTTTTAATGAAAGTTACCAATACTGGCTTTTCTATTCCGCAATTGCAACAAAGTTTAAAGAGGCAGTATGATCCTTTCTTGGAGGAGGTAAATTAGACACAGAGCCCCTGCTTTGTCTCTTACTCTCTTTCTTTCTAAAAAAGGTTGCATAAGCAAGCAAGATGGGCTAATTCTATACTCCAAACAAAATTGTATTTGGCATGTTTTCAGAATGCTGTCTAACACGGCGCTGCAGGCGAATACACGTACTGTATACTCACTGCGACTCCAGTTATCTTCATTTAATGACATCCATGTCAGATCAAAGAGCTTGTGAGTCACAGTGAGAACAGGTACGACTTAAAAGTTCTTTTAAAACAAGTAGTAAACACAGATATGAGAAAAAATGAAGAAAGCAAAGTATGCAAAACAAATCCTGTGATACTGCGTGCTGGTTGCAGGCGACAGTCACTACATTCAGGGTAGTCAATGAGATGAACTTCATAGCCAACCTAAGGCTACGCAATTGAAACAAACTTTGGGGCATTTTTTTGTTAATGTTGTTCACAAACACACCTTTCTGCTTTTGAGATCAGACTAGGTTTTGGGTGTTTTATATTTTTGCAAATGTTATCTTTAAAACAATGGATCTGGTAAGTGTTCAGGAGATTGTTTTAATTCTATAGTGATAAAAGCAAAGTGTTAATATCCTCCGAACATTACATTTAAATGCACAATGTGATGTAACAAAATGTAATTGATTTCAATGTAATAGTGCCTAGTTGCATGTTGCATGTTT
Source organism: Hippoglossus stenolepis (assembly GCF_022539355.2). Taxonomy (NCBI): domain Eukaryota; kingdom Metazoa; phylum Chordata; class Actinopteri; order Pleuronectiformes; family Pleuronectidae; genus Hippoglossus; species Hippoglossus stenolepis. Next base: position 22,962,160 of record NC_061483.1, on the reverse strand, counting down.
TTATCTTAAGTGTGTCTCTCTTTTAAATTTTATGTAAAAAGTAAAAAGTCCTTGCGTTCCTTGAAAAGCCCTATATAAATAAAATGTATTATTATCATAATTATTATTATTATTATTGTTAATGTCAGGTCAGGTGATGATCAAGTATTGAATGTTTAGTGCTGCGTACAATCATCTGACTGCTTGGATACCTTCATCAATATATTCATTGTACAAAACCTAACCATGGATATTAAAGGCTCATTGGATACTTCAACAGGGTGTAGCCTGAGTGTGTACGCCGTGCTAACTGGCAGCTGCAGCGTGGCAGCAGACACGGCGCTGAGTGACTGACAGTCTGGGAAGCTGCGTTTCAGCTGATCCTGTCTTCTACCAAACACCAGCATGGCAATGGCAGTCATTTTCATCACCCCTGATTTCAAACAGCAGCTAAACCGACTGCAACTCAGTCAACTTTCCACAGACCATTGGTTATGCTCGCATACAGGACTAGAGGTCTATGGTGCGTGGATGATCTGCATGTATCGCATTACACAAGCTATTTATATCATTTATATTTAACAAACCTCACTCTGGTTGACTTACAATGAGGGAGGGCACAATAATATTGGTGTATAAAATGTTAAGTAAAAATGCGCGCACACACACACACACACATTCCCTGTCCTTCTCTCTAATGTGAAAACATAACATTGCATATAAATGAATGTTTGTGAAATGAATGAGTGTTTATGGGTAAATTGCTCCCGAAACAATTTATTTGAAAGAGAGCACTGGGCAAAGGAGGAGAAAGGGGCATTTCCATAGGAAGAACCAAGCTGGTTTTACTTTCATCACATTACCAATCTAAACAGCCCCTCCATTCTCCAACTAAGCAATAAGTGGCAGAGTGACATTCGAGTGGCGCCGCCCCTTCTCATCTATTGTCGCTGCTTTTGAAGTTCCTTTTCAGGTCATTAAGCTCCATTTCCCATTCACAGAGAGCTTGTGTGGCGGCCGTTTGAGCGCAACAATGGGCCCTAATGACTTAACGCTTCTGTTTTCATTCTCCACCTCTCACCCACCCCGCCTCCCCCCTTCCACCTCTTTACCCACTTCTCCATTCGCCCCCGCAGTCGTCCCCTTCACCTCTTTAACAGTGGCGTGCACCCCCTCATTTGCTTGCCCACGTTTTTTATGGGACATTGTAATGAGCTGCAGCTGTGGGGTAAAATCGGGGTGTAATGTTAACCCAGGCAGAGGAGGGTGACCCAGTGGATCAGAGGTCAGCACATTGTGTTAGTGCCAGGCCTGGGGTCTATTGGGGGCTATAAAGGCCACTTTTTGAAGCTACAGCATGCTGCAGGAACACCGTCCCACCCCTTCGCATAAACACTCACCCCTTGAGATGGAATATTTTCAAATACCCCCTGATGAGCTTTGTGAATGGCCTCATCTCTGTTTTGTCAGAAAGTGCTTCTTAATTGGTGAAGATCTTCAACTGGTGTGTTAAAGAGAGCTCATAAACTGTGGTGGAGTGGAGTATGTAGAGGCATCTGTGGAAGCCAGGGGAATCAAATAAAACTGCTAAAGTCTATTTATAGTGGTGTAATATGAAGGCATGCAGCAAAGCCCTGTTTGCAGAAAAGGACATAGATATATGGGGTCATATTGTGTACAATCACATCAGATGCTTATGAACACATAAACGTGACCTATTCCTGCATGTAAAATTTATAGAGCCAAAGAAGGAAAAGACAGACAGACACATACCCACACAGACCAGAGCATAATCATATCACAGTCACTAATATATTTACTCATCAAATAGGTGCACCACAGTGACCTTTTCTCCAACAGACCTGGTCAGGGCACAGACAGTTTATCCCCCTAGTGCGAGTGGCAGGCAAAGCAGTAACCCTGAACTGAAAAAACAAAAGGCACAAAGCCAATCGGCAAAATCAACCTGACCCCTGTCACTCTCTCTCTCTCTGCAACTGGCGTAATCTTAATTGAATCAGCCTTACAGAAAGATGTTGACACTGAGAGATTGCACAAACCTGGGAGGCCTTGGCAGACCAGGGGAAGTGCTGGGAGAAAAAAATGAAAAAACGAAAAGTTGCCCCACCTATTCATTAATGTGTCCCCCTGTGTCCCTCTCCCCCATTTCTCACTGTCTCAGGGAGATAATAACCCCCCCTCCCACCCCCACGACAGCCCATTTGATCTCTCATTGTGGTCCATTGAGAAGGCCTCCAATTTTCCCACTATGTCTCGCTTATTTGACGAGACAACAACCTGTCTACACATCCACTGATGTCACAGGAGCAACACTGAACACTGCAACCAGCTGTACACACTAAGAGCAACTTAGCTGTCATCCCTGCCTTATTTTTTCAGAACTTTTTCACCTTGATTAGCTTGTTACCATCATCAACATCAACTGATGCTGGCTTCATATGAACAGCTAAGAAATGAATGTGAATGAAGTCTGTGCTTTGGGTTTAAGGACATGTTTGTTTTCATGAGAAGCATTGATTGGCTGAGTCATCCCCATGGGACCCATCCATCATGGCGCTCTCTTTGTGTCTTTATTGGCACCCTATTGTAACATGTCTAACCTTTCAGATTCACTAATAATCACCTCTACCCTGAGGACTATAACAGAAATTATTGATGTAACGTTTCTCACGCCGTTCATTTAATTGCTCGTCCATACAGTTGTTGATTCAAGAATTACCTTCCTTTTTTTATCGTATTCTGCATCGCGTTATTTGAAAATCAGGTTGGTGCGTAATATCGAATTTAGATAACATCAACGCAATCAATGGTTTACTTGTTTTTTGAAGATATAAAGTGTAAAATACATTTGGTGCATTTCATTGTCGCAAAAATAAATTACTGTATGTGCTGTATTCAATTAAAATGTTTGTAAAATACACTGTCTTGTCAAATATGCTGGATCTGTTGTAAGTATCATCACATCAACCCCTAATGATGCTTGGATTCTGGATTTTAAGATGAATAGTAAACATCACGACCACTGCCAGCAACAAGGTTATCCATGCTAGTGGAAACGTCTACTAATGCAATGAGAGGTGACACAGTTAGGAAACACCCTAGTCCTGACCTGGCCCAGATCTGCATATGAATGGCATGCTGCTCCATGCAGGTGGCATGCGATAAGAGCCCTAATCTAGATGAAAGACCCTGGTGCAGGTCTCCCTTATTAGCTGTGATGAAGCAGGGGTACGGGTAGAATGCTAATACCCATATCCCTGCCTTCACTTCCAGACTGGTTTCTCAGACTGAGTCCCAGTTTTGATGTGAGCAAACCATTGTAAACAAGGCCAGGGCTCATTGCTGAGTGGATTACATCAAATAATGGCTGTAGGCAGAAAGACTAGAGCAGATGTCGGGCCAGCGTTGTGTGTACCATCATTTGATCAGGCCCGTCTCGGCAACCATGTAGTGCCCATGTCCTGGACAAGAGCAGAGACGCCAGATTCTGCCTCAGGGCACGTAGCATGCATTATGCATGTGCATTATTCATACAATTATTGATAACGCTTTTCACATTGGTGATTATTCATTCATTAATTATTGCAGTCCCTAATGTGTTAGCATTAAAGATATTGTTATTAATGTCAGGCCATTTGAAGAGTGTCTGTGTTCCCAGCGGCCTCTTGCGAGCTATTTCAAAGCCCGGTGTGGAAATGGAGAGCAGCAGAAGGAAAGCGAAAGGAAAAAAGTGTTGCAGTTGAAGTGAGAAAACAAGCTCCACACACTCACCTAAATAAAAGTGGTGCAAACTGTTTTGAGGAATTGTGGTCCCAGCGCTGTGGAGATAGGAGCTAAGTAGGAGTACATGCTTCGAGCTGAGCCATAGCGTAGGACGCTAACAGGGTGGAGGTTGAGGCATACCCTTGAGCACCTCTGATGCCAGGCATGGTGTCTGATAGCAAGACTGGCTCCTGCTCAATCCCCCCATCACACACACAACCCTCCTAACACTCCCAGTACACATAAGCACACCCCTCCTCTGCCCTGAATCTCTACCATCTTTCTGATAGATCACATCCAAGAACATGGAGGGTAGGTCAATGCATCAATACTGAAATAAATAATTAATTCTGCATGTGTACATAATCTTAATTAAAGTTAATTATTAATAGACGATACATCACTGCAGCACTAATTCCACTAACAATTTAGGAGTAGATTTTGACCGGATCAGGAATTTAATAGTTCGGTTGTGAAATGATCCATCCATCCGACTACTGTGGGCTGTGAGAGGAAGCCAAAGTACCCAGTGAAAACCACCACAGACATGGGTAGAACATGCAAACTCCAGAGAGGCTCTGATTGTCCGGCTCGAATCCAGCACCCTCTTGCTGTGAGGCGAGTTTACCACTGCACCACTGTACCGCCCATAGTGTTTGGATTATTTTTTTATTATGTCTTATGCCATCAAGCTAATTAATGCCTTATTGTACTAAAGCAATCAACATTTCCCTTACGGCAATGTGTTTCTCGGAAACATATTTATGTCTACTGTAAATATTTTTTTTCCTGTACTTGACATGGCACTCTTCAAAATGTAAGTTATAGCTCTCACTTTGCATATTCCCCAGTTGGCAAGCCAAACAGAGAAAGACTCTCAGGAATCCACAACCTCATTTGTTCCTCCATACCAAACTGTGATGAGGTTGGATGACGGGATATGTGCTAATGTAGCTAAGCGTGAAAACTGGCTTAGTGAACAAGCCGATGGTGATGCATAGTAGAAAAGGGAGCGAGACAACAAATCGCCCACATTCCGGTGTCAGTGTCAGTATGCCAGGGTATTGCTCCGGTTTGATCCCCATTCAATAAGTAGTAAATCTGGTTTATTTCCAAAGCAGGACTGTATTGTCTGCGTGGCGCGTGAACGCTGCTGACCTCTAAGTCAAGTATTTAGTGAATCAACATTATCATTCCAAGCTCCTTTGCCCCAGCTGAAACATTAGCCCCTCTCAGGGCCGAGGCTTTCTGGGATGTTTCCAGTCTAGCCGCCAGCGGGGCTCGTCCGGGGACTGCTGGAGCCAACAGGGCGATCCAGTTACTCTTCTGTGTGTTGCATTACAAAAAGAGCACATTTGGTTGCGCTAATCAGCTGTAATGCTATTGCCATCGATAAAGTGTGTGAAACATCATTCTTGGGAGATATTCCTCAAGTCATTTAGCCTGGTAATTGACTTTTAAAGCAGTCTGAGCCGTGGAGTGATACTACAGACCAGGTGGGCTGGATAGAAATATATTTCATTTCTTTGTGTGTGTTGATGTGATGGGATGGTGCAGGAGATCAAGAGACAACGTAGATTGGGAGGTGGAGACAGACGTCTTCCAGCTCCCCCAAAATAGGAGCATCTTTGCTTATTCCCTCTCTCTCTCCCCCCACGTGTTAGTTTAAAGCAGATAATGCAGAAAGCTTCTCTGCTGAGCTGAGGAGGCAGCATATTGATTTTGTCTTAGATGAGGTCTCTGAAACCTCATTTACTCCCGTTGTCATCACGGTGGAACATCAGTGTCTGACAAGCTGCACTTCCCCCCCTCCCTGTAGCCACCCTGGCAGCCATCTTGGAAACTGTTGAGGGATGCTAATGTATGTGAGCATTAGCACTGTCCTCTTCCAGTGACACTGTTGACAGAGTTGCTTGCATGATAAGATGTATGAGGTCAGATAGTGTTGCTGCTGACTAACCATTGTGCTGTCTAAATAAAGCCCTGTGTTTAAGCACTGATCTCTATTAGGTTACAGCACAAATACAGTGGAACATCCCAGGTGGACCAGCCACCTTGGCATGTGGGTCACAGTGAAACACAGCACTCCTATGCCCACAGGTCTTTGGGTATTTGATGAAGCATGGGTGATGCTGTCCAATTTTTTTCACTCCAATTATGGATTACTGAATACACTATTCATTGATGGGGCCATGAAATTATAGCTATCAATTAAATGTTCTTTTCCCAGCGGCATTTACGAATCAAGACTGGACAAGTCGAGAGGCTTAAGAAATGATAGCCTACCCCTTTTAAAAGAAAATCTAAGCAAGACTGGCATAATCAAACCAAACATGATACATAGTGTGAGTAAGCTCTTGCTTAGCTCACAGCACCACCCTGCTTTCATCAGCAAACAAAGCCTGATTGACAACAAAAAGCGTGTGAAGTAAAACCTGCCCACTGACTCTGACTCATACTTGGAGCACCTCACTGAACACGGCCTTTCTTAAAAGATACTCAAACAATTACACTTTTCTCAGCCAGGGGGAAGTGATTTCTATGTACACATTAATGGCAGTTGGGATTTTTTTTTTCATTAAACAGGGTGAAATTATGCACAAAGATGTGATTCTATGTAATTAAACTAATTAAAGAACATCATTAATAAAATATCAGTGAAGCCAGCTGTTTGCAGTGTGTGGTGGGGCCTGGGGATGTGAGAAGACGGAGGGAGACAGACAGTCAGTGTGTTTTTAATATGTGCTTTTAAGGGTTCCCTGTGGTGTAGGTCTTCTCCAGGGACAGGGGGCCCTTTGTAAGAGTCCCCCTGGAGAAAACAACGGCAAAAATCAACAACATCCTCAAACACAGAAAAAAAAAACTTATTGTGAAGGAAAAAACACATTCTGTGTCATACATATAATTATTATAAGTAGTTTGAGTCTATAGGTGTCGTGTGTACACTGGAGGAAAGGAGTATTCAAAAATATTTATATACACTTTTCCTTTCTACATACTTGAATATAATTTCCTGCTGTTTTTTGAAAGTTATGAAAGAAACATGTGCTCATGGATTTTAAGTAGTTTCTAATGTTTTTTTTTGTTAACAATTTTACTTCTTAATGTATTTGTTTATTTTCAACTAAAAAGTAATTTTTTCAACATTCTTTTTTTTATTATTTATTCCTAGTTTAAAAGACAAAATACATATAAAGTAAATGCTATATTAGTATATAATACCAAAGATTATTGAATTATATTTATTTTTAGTGATTTAGTATGTTTGCAGTGTGGCAAATATATTTGTGTACAATTTAACATATTAATGTAAAGTAAATGTATTCATGTATAGAATCATTATTTTTGGCAACATATAATAATTACATAAAAAATAAAAAATAAAATAAAAATAGTATATAATAATAATGTACTATACATTAGTATATGGTACTTAAGTGTTCTAAATCATAAAACTAAAACTATTACAAAACATTACTATAAATGACTGGTATTAAAAACTGGTAGTATATAAACAAGTTGTAGGAGGGTCAGATCTTGATTTAAAACAGACAACACTCGATTCTTTAAACCTTGCTTTTTTTGTGCACAAAGTCACGTCACTTACAATGAGAATGGGCCTTTCCCAGCCTAATAAATGAGGGATGACTAGGATGATAGTCAACATGCTGATAAAGGAGCAATGGACATAGTGAAACAGAGCCCAATTAATAATGCATTTGTGTCTGACTGCCTGGCCCCAAGGACACGGCTGCTGAAAAATGGAGGTCATATGTCCTCCTCAAGTGGTCAGTGATGCCTCTGTGCCACCCACCCAGTGTTCAATGTCCAGCTCCTTGAACTGGGGAACAGCCTACTCGTGCACCCAATGCAAGTGCAAGGATTAACTGTATGTATAGGCTGAGAAATATGCCTACATATTACATGAATATGTTGTTGCAGGCTGTAGATGTGTGTGTATGCTTTTGTATTCTAAAACCTTTTTATTTCATCCATACATTCACACACACATATAAGCTTGCACACACACACAAACACTGACATGGAGTGTGCAATGTTGTGTCTGTGTGCGTCTATGTGACGGATGGTCGTGGAGGTGACCTCTCTTAAGAGCAGTCACTGGTGGGGGCCTGCTTGTGACCCTTGGCCACTTAGGCACATTAATCACAAGCCTCTCTTCCCTGCTTTTATCAGGCCTGCTGAAAGCTACTGTCCAGCCTCCACCCCCACTCCCCCCTTCATCACCTCCCCGCTTCAGCCATTCATAAGGCTCTCTTCAACTTCAGACCACAGGTATCACTCCATCACTACACATTTATCAGGGCCTGCCCTTATCAGCCAGCAGGGCCTGAATATGGAAATGGGATCCCTGCCACTGATAAGGACGACCTGGATTATCCCTGGCTCCTTCATCAGATAGCCACTGAGGAATGGTAACAGGCCGGAACATTCCGCCATTGTTTTGCAGCAGTGCTGATTGAAGAAGACCGAAGAGAGAGAGAGAGAGAGAGGGGGGCGGGTGTCGTAGGGAAATATGGGTGTGTTTATCTGCATGCATGTAAATGTGTATATTAATCGGTGGGGTAGTGTGGTTGAAATAGTATTAACATACATACAGACACAGGTGATCAGTTAGATCTCTCCCCTGACCTCTTACCTATTTGCATGCAATACATACACACACACACACACACAGCGCAGCTATCCTAATTAGGACTTTACATTGACCTTAACCCTAACCCTCCATTTATTGTGGACAGCCCAACCAAAACCTTAATCCTAACATTAATTCACATCTTACCACTAACCTTAACTGGGACCTCAGAAATTAAGTTTTGACTTGGTGTTGGTGTACTGGTCCTTACAAGGTCAGTGTTTATGCTGGAAAAAAACTTAGTACACACACACACACACACACACACACATTTTTGTACTTCTGTCTTAGTGAGGACACTCATAATGTACGTACACATAATACACGCATAATACATTCCCTATCCCCTTTCCCTAACCTTAACCATCCAAACTAAATCCATAACCCTTGCCCCTAACCCTAATCAAAACTGAATTCTAACCCTAACCCTTGGAAAGTAAGGACATTTTGACTGGTCCTCACTTTCCAAAAATGTCCTCACTTTGTAGGGTCTATGCTTAAAATGAGTACAGGAACACACACACTCACACACACACACACTCTACCCCTAAACGCTGATCCATTGTCATCCAAGGGGGCGCTAAAGCAGTCTAAACTCACAGCTCACTGTAAAGGAAGGTGAACAACATTCTGCACACAAACAACATTAATTCAGACAGGCATCACACACACACAATCACACGCACACACAATCACACACACACACTATCACACAGAAATTCATACAGACAGCCTCCTTGTAAGCACACATGATGATAAGAGTACACATGCAGGCCTACACACAAAGCACTCTTTCCTTAGCATGTGTTCAAACTAAAATAGGCCATTCCTAATTAGGACCTCACAACCTAAGCTGTTTCTTCAAAGGCAGCCGCTCCTGCGCTAATCTGAGGCATCGCTTCATTATGAATTCTTCAAAGTCCCACCCAGCTGTCAAGCAAGCTTGTTGAGAGGGCCGTTATTAGTGCAGCTAGTACAGCAGGCACAAAGCCCGGTCTGTTGTTCCGTGTTGCTCCCACCCTCGCACAAACACACGCCGACTAGGGTGAACATGGTGACCCGAGATGAGTTCGCCGTCCTCTGATGTGCTCAGGTGTATTGAGTCGGACACACTCTTTACAAAGGAGTATTGACACAGCCAGGAGGGTTCCTGTGAAATCCCTTGCACCAAGCGAGAGGCCCGCTGCAGCTTATCTTATCAGATGCATTATTAGCTGAGATTGGGAAAAGTATCAAAAGAACGTTCGCTGACAAAAGAGGCCCTATCCAGTGCCTGCAATAAAGCACACCTCTATTGGCCGTTAAGTGATTTATATGAGCGTCTTAAAATGGCCTTTGATAAGACACGGGCATGTGTATGTGTTGCTGACACACTCAGTGTGGACTCACTGCTACACACAGGGTCAGAATCAAGAACAGCTACTACATGTACTGTCTGCACTACTAATGGACCAATATAAATCATGTTACAGATCTCTGCTATTATCACTCACATTGCACAGATGGGTTAGTCCTGGAATGATGTGTGATATGGCCCTTGTGATAGTCATTTATGACAGGATATTTTTTCTTTTAAAATCAAAATTTCTAAGTAGCCTTGTTGGCAGTTCTGCAGGAGTAAGAGAAGCCGTCACCTTGTTTTACATTTGTACTCATGATGTAAGGAACCTGTGACTTTCCTCTTTGTTCACTCAGATGTTTGAAGTAGACAGAAGGACGATGATGGATATTGTTTGAATAAATCATACGGTAGAGACATCTAACTTCTGGGAAGTGGCACATAATAGAAGACAGGTGATCTGCTCTTACCCACATACGTTAAAATCAAACATTTGAATCACTAAGAGAAATCACAAATCAAACAATGTCAAACCTTCTCTTCATTTAATGTAATATCCAAATGTTAATGAGTCCTTACTTGGCCCGTGCACCACCCTTCCACCAGGTTTCAACAAATCAGTTCAGTAGTTTTTGTGTAGACCTGCTAAAAGACAGAAAACCAGAAAAACAAATGACAACCTAAACACCTCCTGTTTTGAGTTTTACTCAATGTTTCTGCTCTATTTTAGCAGTACAATGTACAACGTCAGATGGAGTGATGTGCACAGAGCAGAAGCGATGCAGTAACAGGACACTGCCTTGATCATGGTGACCATGACATGAGTTATTCATTCCAAAATCAGACTTAACCCAACACTTTTGAAATCGTAAGCTTGCCTATCTAACCTTAAGGCTGACACTGACCTGTGCAGCCTTTTGCTATGGAGACTGGGGCATAATAATAGTATCTGGCTTCCCTGACTCCTCAGACAGCCTGGTATGGGTGGCTGCGCTCATGCATGCAGACAGCTAAACAGATTTTAATTGCTTCTCCGAATAGCTTTGGTAGTGATATCTAAGTATGTGGCAGTGGTTCTCAGGCGCACTCCAACTGGCTTGCCTAAGGGATCACTCACACAGACACAGATACACACCAATAATACACATACACCCACAACACAATGACACATCAAGTCAGGAACACAGAAAGGTTAGAGATAAATGCAGTGGAAGCGAGCTCTCTGCAGGATCACAGCAGCCACAGAGGAGCGGGTGCAGGCATTTGAAACATGACTCCATGACTTTTTAAATGAACATTATCTTGTTTCCCTAACCCCAAATCCAAAACCCAGCCCTCTTGAATGACAAGAGCTGGTGTTGGCACATCTCCAACCTCTTGCTCCGACATAATATTTTTCCGCACTAAAGATACGATCAAGTCCCCTGCTTGCTTCACAGAAACATCAGAAATATCAGGCACTTGAAATCCTTGCTAAGCAGCTCACTGTCACAGGCTGGGTCCTTGACTGGCAAGCTTTAAAGTGCACACGCTACTCACAGTGTTTCGCACATACGCCGAGGCCCATATGCCGAACGGAGACATGTAACCGTGCCATGTGACTACGCCTATGGAGTGGCTGTATCGCGGTCAAATCTCCATTTAATCGTCAATCTCAAGTTACCCCACACTTAATAAACAGCAGATTAGTGCATTCTTTGTGATGCCCAACACACATTTCCGCTTCATAGAGTCCCACGGGGCCAAGTCTCGTAGTTGGCATAACTGGCCATGTTAAACGGTTTGGGACAAGGCACGTCATCTGCTCCGCATCTATAGCGCTCGGCCTTTGAATCTGCGCGGTCAGTGTGCAGCCAGTGATGTGGACGAAAGTCAGCCGGCTCTGCCCTCACGCCAACATGATCCTCTCCTCATTGGAAAAACGATCTCCATAACCTTTTGTTTGGAGTTTGTCTGAGCCGCATTTGGCGATATGTGCATTGTTCTCATATGAACTGAAATGACAGTGAGGGAGAGAGAATGCAAGAGGCATAGTGTAAATGCACACTGCATGGTTGAAATTAGTGTGCGGTGTGAATGACAATAGGGAGAGATGTCATATTGAAAGGTTACTTGGGTTACTCCGTCGAGTCTGTCTGTCACCTCCATGCCTTCAGGGAGCTCTAATCACTTTACCTATAATTACCTCCCCACAAAAGGCCCTGTTAAAGTTCCTGTAAAATAAACCTGATGCTACTGAGAAGAAGAGAGGCCCTTTCTTTTAATTGGGGCCATCCATCTTAACCTTGTCTACCTGAGGTGAAGTGAAGGTAGCCCAGGTCAAGCTCCCAAAACGCTCTCTCCTATTGTCGTCCCCTGCCACTGAGGAGAGCACAATGCGGGCGCTAGCCGGCTCGCCCTTTGTTGCCTGCTCGCTGGCTCCTGGTAGGATTTGCTGCTCAATGGGTTTTTTTTACAGTGACACAATACTTGCAATTCACAAAGGGAACCCAACACTGCACGCATCACTATGTGAAACACATGCAGTGAGTGACTATAAAAAATTAAGTGTAAGCTCATATCATTTAACAGCTGTTGGTGTGACGCAACAGTCTTGCTCCTGAATGGACAACTTGAGGCTTGTGGGAACATTGTTTTTTTATTGGGTGTTGCTGAAAGTAGTATCCGGGATTACATGTTTTTGCACCTAATCCCTTGCTCTGCTGCTTGATACACCTCTGTGCACACACCCTTTTTGTGTGTGTGTGTGTGTCTGCATTGAGAGTTTAGTGTTTGTGTGTCAGTGTGTCTCACAGCGTGTGTTATCACCAATGTGTGTTTAGTCAAGCACCAGACAGGGCGATGCTGTGTTTAGAATCTGTGTCTCTTCTCCAAAAGCTCCGAGGTGAGGAGTAGGGCCTGATGATCAAAAGTAGTGTTTGTTTTTTCTTCCCGACCCCAACAGGGAGAAATGCCATGTCCCTGCAGATCGCAGACGGGCAAACTGCCTCACACTGATCAGCTCTCCTGAGAGGAATGCTTTCCCCTGTGTGTGTGTGAGAGTGCGTGCGTGTACGTGTTGTGTGTTGCTGTTTTATTGTTCCCTTTCCCCCCTTATCGTCTTCTTCTCCCCCCTTCTTCACTCTTTTCAGGTGCCGCTGGCTGCTACCTCGAGCTGACACTGATGTGTGCTGTCACCCCTGCTGCAGCTGGAGGTGGGTACAAAACACACACACACACACACACACACACACACACACACACACACACACACACACACACACACACACACACACTGTACAGTAGATACACACAGAGGACAGAAAATCACAGGCCTTTGCATGCTATCTGTATACACTCTCTTCATCCTCATCATCCTCCTTCTCCTCGCCATCTCAGCCCACTGTGTCCGACCCACAGTGCACTGCATGCGCTTTCATCTGTGCTGAGGTGGCGTGGTCGTCTATTATTCATGGGTCGTGCGATCTGAGGCGCGTGTCATATGGCAGAAGTAATAAGATGGAGTACTGGTAAGGAGATGATGAACACAACACTGTAGAGAGAGAGACACAAGCCTCCCTCTGCCGTTTCCTCGCACGGCTCTCTTCGCTTCGTATACACATGTTGGCGCGCAGAGCAGGTTTGATTTATACTTCTATGCGTGGCCCAGAATGGGACAGCACAACAGGTGTTGTTTTGAAACAACAGAGACTGTTCCAGGGACTAATATATTTTAGATATGTTGGAGAGAGACAGGACTTACAGTGTGGTGCATCCAATGGGTATAACTTTCATTTGATCTTCTTGTGACACTGCGAGGTAGCAGCATGTTCTTTCACTCCTCCTTGCACCTTGGCACCTCATAAAAACGAGCAGCCATCTTGCTTTTCCTGTGCTCTGCCCTATCTGTAGCCTTAATTTCTGAATTTGCCGGTAACATTAGCACTTGACAGCAAAGGGGATATGACGTCCCGTTGGTAAAGAGTGGGGTGTGTATTTAATGGTGGACTGAGTCGAGAAATTAGTAACTATTCCATTACATGCAGGAGCGAGACTTTTGACCTCCCACAATGCCCCTCAGCTTTGCACAAGGAGCAGGGGGGCCTTTTGAGGGTGGAGGGCAGGGCAGAGAGTGGACCAGCTGACTAGTCTTGGCGAATCAGAGACTGAGCCCCGGTGTGCAATGTCTGGAGGCGACATGTGGTTAACCACCTGGCCCCGCTGTTTGACCCACTGAAGTGAGTGAGTGGTGAAAGAGAGGGAGAAAGGACAGCCTGTACAGCCATTTGCTCATCAATGGAGGGCATCACCACCACTTAACACAGCTTATTGATCTGTACAGCCTGCAGGGCCTCTGTTGTGTGTCCATTTCCTATCGATTATTTCAAGTCCATTCTTATTGACCGCTTTCTCTCCCTGCTAACCACTGCTCTCCACTGTCTGCTCCACCAGGGAATTTTTTAAACAGTCATTTGAAATTATAATCTGTGTGAGTAAATGTCATAATCGCCCCAAAGGCTTGGTGCAGATTGGCTGGAGATCAGAGGTCTCTGAGGTCAATGACACTCATCAATACTGATCCATTTTTGTTATGACCAGTGCAGTGGTCACCACAACCTAAAAGGCTGACCTCAGTTCTGTGCTCCTCTTTCACTGGAGAGGCAACGCACATTAATATCGCAGACAGAAGTAATTCAGTTGTTATTGTTTCAACGAAGAAGTGATGACTCTGTGTGTGTGTGTGTGTGTGTGCACGCGCGTGTGTGAGTGAATGAAGAGTGACGCACTAGCTGAATGCTCATCAATGCTTCATAGGTTAGATCATTAGATCTAAAGTGACAGCGCTACACAGGGATGGGGAGTGGGGGTTGCCTAGATAAAGATTGGCATATTGCTATTGATTCGCCACCCCTGGGGCTTCTTCTGTTACCATAGTTATAGCTAGTGGGGTGTGTGGTGGGGGTGGGGGCTCTGATTCAGATTTTAAATGAAACTTTTATGATCACGGTTTGAATAATTGTCTAATTCTCTTCAACTTTATTGCTCGGTGTGAGCCTGATAACTCTTCATTTGCCTGAGATTTATGGAGCTAAATTGCTGAGAATCATGGTTAGTGGGCTTCCGACGTGCAGATCATTGCAGATAACCATCTGTGATCCTATAACCATTACCGTAACCCATAACAACGTTTGTGCTACGGCTGTATATGAGTCAGGGTTTTCAATGTGAGTGGATAGGGGTCTGAAAAATTCCCGTCGCAACCCATGTTGGGCTGCCAAACTCCTCAGCTGTCCCTCTAAAGCAGGCTGAAATAAGAGCAGGCCTCAAACGCTGTTTGATCTTTTACTGCCAGGGTCAGGGCTGAAATGACGCGTAAATGAGGGAGGAATGAGTTTTCATTTTGTCAACCTGTTCTGTTATTGTAAAGCTAAGGGGCCTTTGGTGTGACATGACAGGAGATTGTTTTAAGTGCCCACACCAGCGGAACGGCTGAACATGTTTGAGTGTCACAGCCAAAAATCTGTTCACCTAGATTACATGCAGATATTTACTGTGTCTACTGAGCAGCTGTGAGCGATTTCACAACTCAGCCGTGTACGTATGAGTTCTTGGATTGTGCGGGCGTTTTGTCTGCACGCTTGCTGGCTGCAGAGCGCTGCCGAGAGATGAAGAGGAGCCTCCATCAGTGTGATGGGAGAGCAAAGCAGCAGTAGTAAATACTTGGCTAAAAGGGAGCAGCCTCTGTAGCTGTTTATGGCACTCAGATTTCCAGAGGAGTGGAACCGGTGCTGGAGGTACATAAAGGTAACAAAACATGATCATTATGGGATGCATTTGTACTAAATCGCTGTACAGAACATCTCCTTCCGAGTGCCGACATCACCCACGCATTGTTCTGACTACAGAGAGAAACCCCCGGAGCTGACAAAGGCAAAGGAAGAAGTGGAGGGGAGGAAAATCGGGTGCCATCTCCATCGCTCAAGTCTCTGCTTGTGTTCAGTAGTTCAATATTACACCCACTCCACCCACTTTTGATTTGAACCTGACAGTTGTTCTGAAGCGTCGTACTCCATATCACAGGGAGGAAGTGAGAGCACTGAATTCCACAAGATGTGAAGGGTGAAAATGGAGAAAAACACCCTCCCCCCTCCAGAAATGAAAAAAAAAAAGGAAAACACCCAAACACAGAGTGAAAACAAATACATAAATAAATAAATCAACAATAGGAGCTGCGGCTGAGAAGGGAAACATTGCGAAAAATTGCAGTGTGGAGACTTTAAATTGCGATTGTATCAATAATTTAGCTACCTGAGACACTGCGTTTTTGTTCAGCATAAGGCTTGATCCTACTGAGAGAAGAGTTAAGATTAGGGAGACTTTTTTATTATTGATGCCGCAGTGCACAGCTCACATCTGGTGTTACACTGCCAATTCCCACACAGTGCACAGCAATCCCCCCTTTGCGAAATGACTGCAACACTGTCAATTGTCTACACAGTTGAATTGTTAGTGGCAGATGCTGTCAAGTCCAAGTTGCAGAGTCTCGTGAAATTCCAACGGCTTCTCCTCAGAGCAAATACAGACAATGTGTATGTAAGTCCTGCACCTAAAAGGGGGATGTGCCTTCACTGCTAATTAAATTGCTATTGTCAGTGTTAAGTTCCTTTAGCTCAAGTCAGCTAGCATTGCAGGCCTATTTAAACTGTAAAGGTTATTATAAGCAGAAATAAGTGTGGGTATAAGCACTTGGCACATTTGGAACAAAGGCCTGGCTGGATAGGTGGAGACGTAAAATGCTTTTAGCTTTTTCTGTAACCTCAGCACACCCCATGATTCACAGTCTTGTTATGCTCCCCTAATACCATGTCAGTACCAATGCTCACAGTTTGCATCACTCCTCCCTACCTTCATCAGTAACTTGGCCAAGCACAAATGACCCTTGCCAGTGCACTGGGGGCTGGCGTGAACTTAATCACTTGAGCAAATTGAAACCACTCGCTCTGCAGTATTTTTACAGGGGTATAGCATATGACCTCAGCCCATACTGACTGACCTCTGCTTTTGAAAGGACCCGAGGCCTAAAAAACACACTGTTATTTTGCTCATTCCATATTAGGTCAGAGTTCCTAGGTTACCCCACTTGCTGCGTGATTTATAGCCACGTTGTAATCTGCTCACAGTTGACATTTAGAGGACGTGGTAAAACTGGTGTCTTCAGTGTGAATTTGTTTTTATCATCGGATGAGATCCACCAACTTTTGAAGGCCTTCCTGAGCCCGTAGTAAAGTTTCTGACCCTGATTACTGGTTCCCAGCTCTGGCTCCTGTCAGCCAGGGAAGTAGGGTCAACGGCCCACAGCAAAAAAAATGAACCCTAGTCAAAACCACAACTGATCTGACGCGGTGCTGGAATCCTTAGTGATTGATTCTTGGTGTCCGTGGGAACAAACTTAGTAAAGAGGATTTTTCTTTCGGTCTTAATTTGGCACATGAGTCATCTGCAGCTACACGAGCAGTGAAAGACATGTTGCTTTCAAAACCAAACCAAACAGCTTTAAGCCAGGCAGACAAGTAACAGGCTAGCTGTTAGCACATGTTTACCTGTTTCTGTTCTTTTGTTCTTTATCCCACAGCTCAGAGCTGGGATGTCAGGGGTATTGAAGGACTTACACACCGGTTCACCGTGATCTGCTTTCACTCAGTCTTTGTCATGTCACAATGTTGCTGCACAAAAGACATACATGTTTGCACAACATGCTTGCAGGGGCTATTCCTCAAGTGTTGGAATTCCAGGGCATATGGGGGCTCCCTTATAAAATCCCCAATGAAATCCCCAACGCTCTTTCCTGCCCCCTTCCTAATCGTAAACAGGCTAGCACATAGTACGGCCACTGCTCCCTTAATACCTCTTCAAATAATAAGTATTTAGTCTTGATTTACAGAGCCAGTAAACCTCTTCAAAGTGGAGTGTATTCTTTCATTAGGGATCCTGAAAACGGTGTCAGCCATATCTGTTCTTCATTATGTTTAATCACTCAGTGTTTTACCTGTTCATTTTATTGTAACAGAGATCATAAAAACACCCTTGTTAAAAAAACACCCTCCCAACTTTTAGATTATCTTGTTAACACAGTCTTACAAACTAGGCCCATTTAGCTTTTTTCTTGGAAGAGTGCACAAAAGGCTAAATTACTTTTTTTCCCATCATGTCTTAAATTTCATTTTTGCTCACCACGTATCTCTCTTCTCTCTGTGACCTGAATGAATGTGAAAGTATACCGTGAAAGAAAGTAGGTTCATGCGACAATAATGTTTTATATAACTGTGGGATATTAAAAGGAGAGAGTAAGAGAGTGATGATAAGCGAAGTATAACTTTTTAACACAGCACAATAATAAGACATATCACTCAGAGAGTCCCTTTGTATGAGCTTTTCAATAGCCTTGCCACTGAACCGTGGTATTGATATCCCAATGTAAGCCCACTCCCCGTGGCCTCAACGGGAACTGAGTCGGGTGTATTCAGGGTCCGGTCCGTGACACTGACCACTGCCTGTCACTGTGACATGGGGGCTGGGCATCTCAGCCGAGGTATTTGACCTAGGTGACCTCTGACCCTCAGATGATTGAAGTGGCGGCTTTCCCTGCTCTGGTGCTCCAGCCTAGAGACAAGGTGACGAGTCCTTTAGGAGCTCTCTGGTTGCATGGATTTCGAAGAGGGTAGAACCACAGGGAGCACAGGCGCCGGTCTTTGTTGGGAGCGTTGTTGTAATCTGTCTGGTAGGCTTAGGCTTGAAGACATATTGGCCGGTCATGAAAGAAGCTGAGATGTGACCTTGAGTGGTCTCAACTAGTGTCACTGTGGCTGGTTTGCTGCGGGGCAACCTCTTGCTCATGTAACCTGGATGACTCACTTAGGCAGGGCTTGGATAACATGTGGTGTACTTTGTTACTCTGGTGAGCTTTGTAAACAAACACTGTAATGTGTGTAGAGACATAATTAGGAGTATAATTCCAAGCTGTGTCAGGATTTATTGTTGTGCCTGTAAAATTCTCAAAGGTGAGTTGAATCAATAAACGTTTCCTTCCTGATGTTCATGTTTCCTTATATTATTGCCATAATACAATTTACAACCAAATGATATCCCCTTTTAGCATGGCTACATCCAGGTGTTACGTTTCACTTCCACTAATCTAATAATCTCTCTTAGTTTTCACCTTGTCCATGCCTCAAGGTCAAACAACTTTTCTCTCTTTAGTGGTCTCAAATGTTGCTCTGCTGCTCCCAGGGTCATCCCTACTAATCCCCAGCTACTCCAGTCCTGGTGGATTTCTCCCATGGGCAGGTGAAACCGGATCCCACACCCTGAAGCTGGGCCAAGATGTCCGCAGAGATAAGCATCCTGAGCCCACTCCCAGTCAGGGGTCTTAGGCAAGAATTCAGAGATACATCATCACAAATCCATTAAGGCCAGCCCACTACTTTAACAGCAAAGCCCAGCTGCAGTGACTAGACCTTATAGCCCCTGCCTGGAGTCCCGGGACATTGGTTTGAGCCCCATCCTTAAAGCCCATCCCTGGTCTCTCCTGGACTGCTCTCCTTCATTCCTCGCATCAGTCTCAGCTCTAGGTCTATTTGTCTGTCTCAGGCCCCTGCCTCAAGGTGAAATGAAATCCAGGTTAAAAATAAAACACTGAAGTATTACTTTCTCAGCCTTAACATGATTCAGTCATGTAATTATACTTTGCCGGCTAGGTCAATTCAAAAGGAATAAATTACAGAATTACAAATATCTACATGCTGCCTCACATCGCAGTGTTTATAGTTGACACAAGCGTGAATGGCACTGAAAACACCCATATGTCCCGTTTCAGGCACTTATCTAACCATCCTGCACAACACTACTGTGTATTTGGTTACTCATCGGGTTTGGGTTTACGGTTCGATGCTTGTTCTCACACCGTGCCTGCGGCCTACCCGACCGCACAATGCCTGCATGGGAGGCAGGCGGAGACTGACAGCCACAGAGCGGTCGGGCTGACAGCCGATCGTGAATGGTGGTGCGCTACTCTATTGTTTGTGGTGCAGTGTTGTTTGTGCAGCTTTAAAAGACAACACTTGCTTATACCAACCATAAGTGGGAGATTTGTCTCCTCGTCTGTCCACATCTATGCAGTGTAGCCAACGCTCTGCCTTTCTTGCGTCGACAGTATTGTGTTTTTAACTGCTACAGTCGCCCTGCATGTGTTTGGCTAGGTTTTGTGTCTACGGAGCGTCAAGGCCACTGCACCCATCAATTAACACAGCTTTTAGTGGGAATCTTTGAAACCATGATTGTGATCCAAATAAAAGAGGCCAAAACATTTTCAGATAGTTCACATTAGGGTTTTATGCTGGCTGCCATGGAAATGTACTCTGGGGATCTTTGTTTTGAATTTTACTCAGTCACTGCAGAGCTAATTGTTTCGGTCTATGTGATATTTACTCAGTCTTTTTGCAAGCCTCTTTTTTGGTGCAATAAGCAGAATTGCTCAGCTGCTTACATTCATTTCACACAGGTGCAGAAGTATGTTTGGTAATTCTGTGCATGAATTGATATCCCCATTTTAAAACTAATAACACAACAGGTTTGTGTGAAGGCCTTCATTTTGCACCATTATCCATTACTACATTATTATGTTTAATGCCATTTCTCATGTGTCCTCTGCATTTATTGAGCATCCACTGGTTTCTTTACAGTGTAAGTGTTTGGTGCTGTTTTGTTCATTTGGCTAAAGATATTTTTGTACTTTGCGTCTTGTCTAAACATAAATGCTGTTTGTATCAGTTTCCTATTTAAAACATTTTTTTTTAACTTTTGATTTGTAAAAAATCACAACTTTAAAACAGTTCATTTCCTTAAAGCCTCATTTGACAAACTGGGGTTTTAGAAAGTGAGATGTAAGAAACAAAAAAAAAATTAACTTCTAAAGCCTTTAAATTGAAGATTTAATCCGATAAACTTGTACTCCATTTCCCCCCCCCCCAAAAAAATGCCTTAAAATAAACTCACGTGTACGCTGTGAGCACACTATGACTTAATAAAAGCTCCCTTAATTATTCACAGGTTGGTCCGTACATCTGCAGGTTCTTTTATTCTCCACTACAAGGGCATGTAAATTTGTGATTCTCAGGACAGAGCAAAGGCCAGCGTGCGCACAAGTACAGCCCCCATTTGTTATCAAGCATATGATCCAGTGTATAGTGTATGCTATCTATTTATACTACGGCTTTAATTATCCAGCA
This sequence comes from Hippoglossus stenolepis, assembly GCF_022539355.2. NCBI lineage: Eukaryota > Metazoa > Chordata > Actinopteri > Pleuronectiformes > Pleuronectidae > Hippoglossus > Hippoglossus stenolepis. Next base: position 22,941,141 of record NC_061483.1, on the reverse strand, counting down.
CTTCCTGCCTTTGAAGTGCGATCAATCAGCTCCTACCTGATGCCAGGAGAGGCCCGCACATGTGCACGAGGGGCATGAATCCCCCTTTTTTCCACCTCCACTTTCCCCTCTTTCAGGCCTGTTGTTCTTTTTGTTCTTTTCAAGCTTGTAACACAGAACAGTGAGGATGGTAAGAGTGTGGGGTTAGCCTCATAAACACCCTGCTGTAATACCAACCAGACCATAAACCTGAACTCGGGTGAGTCACGCGTGTTGTCCATCAGACTGCCTCATGGGATTGTTCAAATATGATGTCAACGTTAAAGTTACAATAAAGATTTTTTTTTCTATTTTCTAAGTCTGTTACATTTATAATTTTGCAATTGTCACAGCAATAAGTTAGTTAGATCATTTACTTCTGATACATGTCAATTGATAACTGACGTTAATCAAAAATAAACAGAGACCGAAATAAAACAGAGGAGACACAGTTGAGCCTTTGCAGCTTCTCACCACATTATAAAAGCAAACAAATGAGTTCTTGTCTGTACTAGTACATTTCAGGGCATACAGACGACTCAGAGAGAAAACTTTCCTGCACACAGCATGTTTTCATTTACCAAACAAGGAGCGGAGCCAATTAGAAAATCAATAGCACAGATAAGCAGCCCCTCTGCCCTCGATGTGTGACGGTGAACCCATATGGACACAGCAGGGTGCTGTGGTGAAACATGTCCCTAAGAGGAAAAAGATCCAGTCCAGACCAAATGTTTGTGCTCCTCTCCTGCTCAGACAAAAGGCTGTTGTTGAAAAATTCATACCTCACGCCTGCTGTAATTGTGGAGTAAGAATGTCGTGGTATAAATCACAAGAATAGGTAGAGAGAGAAGAGAGGAGCACATGCGAGATAGCAGCTGTGAGTAAGTGAGTGTACGGGTTTGTAGCTGAAGGTCAGAGGTCGCATGGAAAAGCAGAAAAAAATGTGTATCAAAGAAACCGAGGATGGAGAATGTATACATGTACAGTCTGATCCATGATAGCCCATGCTTAGGGGTTTCTGTGCAATATGTTCTCTATTACATAGCCCAGGTGATTTCTGCCTGTCTCCCCTCAGAACATGATCTCCTCCAGGCCACGGCCCGCGTCTCGTTAAAGCGGCGCGGACCCGACGTGGATTGAGTTTAAAAGTAATAAAAGAAGCGGACCTGCTGGCTAGGTGAAAAACCCGCTATCGGATTCCTAAGAGCAACTTTCTTTTCATGTGCAGACTGCATTCAACGAAGCGTTTAATTCAACAAATCCATGGTTGTGATCCACCAGAAACGGAGCTGGGGTTAGTTCAATTTGTAACAAACGATCTCCACATGATCAAAGCGCGGCGAGCTCTCCCCAACATACTGCTTAAATTAGACTAACACCAAAGTCTTTGGCTCTGGGACAGTATTTGGAATGTCTTACCAGCAGAGAAATTCTTTCACACATATGGTTTCAATAGGCCCAAGATGCCAGCTTCACATCTTTAATGGGCTGACAGGGAACTTTGGTGCTAACTCTCTGACTCCCAAAAGTTCTTGGGCTGTCACCCGCAAAGCGGCGTTCATTCAATGGATTTTTTTCCCCACTGTTCCATCCCCTCCTATTACCAGGTGCTGAGGAGGAGTGATTGTGCTGTGGAGGGAAGGAATAGTTCTCCCCTTCTCCCCGCTGCAAACGTCATCCCTTGCTGTGAGACTGTCACTTCTTGAGAGTGTGTGTCAACTGCAGTAAGTGAAGCAGCCCTGCAGTCTGCTAAGAGCAACTAACCAAAGTTACCGAGTTATCCCCAACCAGACTCTGCCCTTCGCCTCCTCCTCCTCCTCCTCTTTCACTTTCTTTCTGATAGAGCCCACACAGTGGAGCTCACACTGTATCGCACTGAGCCAAGTTTTTGTCATTCATGCAGACAGTCTGAGTTTGTGTGTGTTTACTCATTATGTTAGTGCACATGTTCTTCTTTGTATGGAGAGTTTTAACAGGGGGAGGTGGCCCTACGGGAGCACCCTCCTTCTCCTAACCCACCAGCCAAAACACACACACACACACACACACACACACACACACACTTCCCAAAGGAGACAGGACGCAGAGACTCACATATTCTCCTAAACAACCCCTCTGCCCCAACAGTCTCAATTCTTCTGGGACATACGCTGGGTTTTAGAAACACTGAGGTCGAAAACCTGACCTTGCTAGGTGTGTTCAGGGTGGAGGTTGGATACCTGACCTGAGCCTGATGGGAAAATGATGTTCAGGTTTAGGTTGGTTTGCCATGTTGGCCATTGCATAACAAAGCATTTAGACTGTCATTTACATGGTACACACAGCTGTGTAATTAGGGTAAACAAGCCGTGACCATAATGGCAACAACTGTGCGACAGCGTAATACAAACTTAGTATTTCATCTAACATTAACTACGTCAGGCTTAACTTGGGCCGGGCTGTACTGCTCCTCTCTAAGACTGTGGTCAGGTTCTAAGAGGAAAATACTGTCTGAGCCGCACAGAGAGAGAACTCTATTTCCCTGATCTATGTTTAGATAGCAAGAATAACAGTAGCTTAAAGCCATGTCTGCATGCAGGATAACATAAATTATCTGTCCAACAGTAAGGCATGAGAATCAGGTTGCAATTGTTGCAATTAAACTAAGCCTATAGGATCTACTGTACTTACCAGAGAACATATATCTGTGGTGATTAGACCTTCACTTTTACTTACACCAAGGAGGTTATGTTTTCGTCAGCGTTTGTCTGTCGGTCTGATATTTACTCAAAAAAACTACTGGACGGATTTCCAGCAAACTTGTTGGAAGGATGAGGCATGAGTCAGGAAAGAACCCATAACATTTTAGTGTGGATCTGGATCCATGGATGGACCCAGGATTTTTTTTTCACTTTCTTTAACATTGTGAAATAGAGAGTTTTGAAACATTTTCACTGATTTCTAAGAGAATAATTAATGGATCTTGATGAAAAAATCAGGCATGTTTTGGGGACAGATATTATCAGTGTGGGACATAACACAAATCCTACCCTGGGCACTGAAATGTTTTTTTGAAATGGGGAAATATTCCTAAATAGCTAAATAATCTGCTAACAGAACAGGAACAGTTAACTTGTCAAGAAAACAAATAAAGATAAAGATGAAACAAGTAAAATCCTTAAAGATAGAAACTGCTGAGTAAGAAGAAATTTCTTGTCAAACAAAATCAAGCATATATTGCCTTGATATTTCAACTTAGTTAGATTTCCCATTTTACCTGATCTTCCCCTCTCATATCCATCACCTTCTCGAGACATAATCAAAGAACCACCATGTTGAGTAAATCTCGTAGTCATAACAACACTCCACTCCAGCTATTTTAATGAAATTATGTCACACCACAGAAAAAATACAGAAGTCCTCTGTGACCTCGATGGTGGGTGCCGCCGTATAGGGGAAGGAGCGGTGGGGGTGGCAGGTTAACAAGGTAATTTTACAAATAAGGGGGATGGCATCCCCACTCACCCTCCCTCAAATCGCCCACTAGAGATAACTGGTGTGCAAAATCCTTCTCCCTTTACCTTGTCTACATCTGCAGGGCATGTGGAGCACAGAAAGCACACAAACATACCAGCAGGAGAAAACAGGGGTGCGGTTCTCATATGCCTGCTGGAAATCGAGCACTCCCTCGGCATGCTGTAAAAGCCTCTCTAATATCAGTGTTAGAACCAGACAGGCTGTGCATAGCAGGATCCAGTTTTCCTGTCACCAAAGTTGGAGATATCACGCCCTGCACACCATGTGACTTTTTCGGGGGAGCGGATGTCACAGGATATAAACGCAATATTACACACACACGCGTGGTCCCAGGAACCTCCGATTTCACAGCTGAATTGACTTAGAGCTCTCAGGAGAATTTAAATATGACATTTTCACTCTGCATCTGCACTTTTGTTACAACAGGCATAAAGAAAATCTGAAAAGTAGAACCAGCGGGGGGTAGGTAGGTGGGTTGTGGGTTGGGGGCGTCTCTCCAGGAGCACGTTCAGACTCCTCAGCTCTATTTCTGTTCTAGCGCAATTAGTCAGTTCCCAGAAGACGAGGCTAAGGAGAGGCAATACATGAATACACTCTCGTTGGCATGTCACTCCATGAGTTCTATAGTAGAGTGTGTGTGTGTGTGTTTTGTTTTTGTTTGAGAAGTTGCTTCATGTGTTGCATTTAATCATTTTCATTGAGTCGTACTGTTTGCTATATCCACACATTGTCATGCAGACTTTGGGGTTTTTGGATGACGTGACCTGCTGTTCACTGTTAAAACCAAAACACAAACAGTAACAGTCTGGCAGCAAAACACGTGACATGAAATGACAGTAAAATAACCTTTAGTGATTCTACAGAAATGAAACAAAATTGGTAAAAAATGATTCATAAATTCAACAATATGATGTGTATTTTCTTAATTTTTTTTACATTAAATTTACCGAATTTCCCATTATATGAATTTACAGATGACGATGATTAAAAGTAATTTACTGCATTTTAATTGTATTTACACTTAATTTTGAAAAAGCAAAGATAACATAATATATATATATATATATATATATATATAAATAATATAGTACATTTCTGTGAACTTTACAGTGTTCAGTAACACAAAGTGAATATGTGGCCTGACACTGAATCTAAATGAACACACACTACATATGACACACTTGAATACATATTGGGTTGATCAGCTTCACTTCATCCCTGTGGATTTAAAGGAGTTATAATTTTACAGAGTGCAAATTTTATGTCTCAGCACTGAATACTTTTCCAACCTGGCCTTGTCTTTATTATGTTACCGGTGATAAAGCAGCATATAAACAAATGATACATATTTATCTTTTGGCTCACATATCTTTATACCCACTTATCAGCAGCTCTCGTGTTTGATGTCGGGGAAAACAGAGGCTCTACACCACCTCTGTGTCGCACTGTACCGTAAGCAACTATGTACAAAGAACATCAACCTAATGTTTAAAATGTAAAATACAACAGCTAATCATGCAAACATATTTATATGCATCACTCACAGCATGTAAATCCTTGTTGCCAACTTCAAATGATGTGAACGCTGGCTAAAAGTATTTGTTCGCCGCAGTAATTTATGCACAGAGTGGCTTTTGTCAGGCTGCAACAAAGCAGCTTTGATAAATGCCCCTTAATTTATTATCACGTATGTGAAATCAAAGTGAAACATTTACAGGCTGTGCACTGAGCCAGACCAGAGGAGGAACCTCTCTGGTGAAAGTGAGCAAAGCCCTGAGTTGATTTTCTTTTTTTTTTTTGTCTTTGGAAACTTTGGCTCCCACCTCCTCTCGAGCCCCCAGGGTTAATCAGAGGCATAAAGGTTACGATGTATGTCTAGTGACTAACGACAATATGATGTGCACGGAAACGACGTGACAGTTTGCAGCCATTAACCTGGGAGTGAGGCAGGGCTCATTTTTTACAGCAGGACAGGTCAGATTCAACACAGCACAGGATGAGACTTATTTTTGCCTGCGTACTGTTTCTTGTGAATTCTGACCAGCTGTCTCTTGGAAAGAAGACATTTTGAATTTGCTCATTTCCTGATCGAGACAAGAGGAGGATTTTAAACCACATGTTTAAAATCCTGAGAAAGTTTACAACTGACAAGTTGTTAGACAAAGTTACTTTTAGTGACATTGCGTCTGTGTTGTCACAGGCACAATCCAATTCCCCCAACATGTGCTGAGCCTGGATGACTTGTTCATAAGCAACTTCTTGAGAAATGCACACCCTCTTGAAAAGAGAGAAAAGCTGAGCTAACACGCCGATTCACGGGCTGACCCCTGACGCGACCTCTTGGCTGTTTGCTGACATTTTCGCAATGGAGGCACTTGAACGAATAAAATTGGGGGAGGAGAAGGAAGAAGAGAGAAGTAAGAAGAAGAGGAGGAGGGGGGAAAGGGAGAATGCCTTTTTCTGATGGATGAGGTCTTCTCCTGTTACGTTTGGAAAGAACACAGCTGTGAGGAGCTGTTAAGTACACGCAAACAAGCCGTCTGCTTCAGACAAGCCTGCCGGGCACCCGGCCCCACATCCCACTTGTACAGCTCTGACACATGATCACAGCCAGACAATACATGTGGGAGCAGAGCGCGCTCCGCTAAAAAGTGAGAAATATTTTCAACTAGAACAAAAAACAATCCCCTCTCAATACCGCTGGGACCCCTCTTGGTATTAATTCATCTTGTTTCTCTTTGTCTTGTGCTGGTTTGTGTGCTGTTGGGGAGAGGGAAGAGTGAAAGGAGAGAGTGGGGTTTTGATGGTTTAGCGACTAGGAAATAGGTTAGGAATGGGGAGAAATGTAAAGAACATCTGCTACCGTGACGGTGTCACACTTCGTCTAATGTGTTTTGAATAGGCACGGCTGTCCCAAGTTGTGTGAAGGGAAATCTTTCAGATCCATATGCTGATTAAGGGAATTAATGTGGGATTTCTTTTTAAGCGATACCCACCATTATTCTCTGTGTAGCTTTATGTTAGGCCGTGCTAATGGAACGGTTAAAGTTTCATTTCAGCATTTCCCCCCCCCAAAAAACCTGAAGCGTTTTCTTTTGATCTACACAAATAAATAACATAAAGCAATAATTATAGAATAAAATGGTCTCTTTGGCCCTCTTTTCTCTCTTTTTAATAAAAAAATAAATAAAAATACTTAAATGCAGGTGAGTTTATTTGAATTGCTGATTATGATGTGTCAGCGATCACTGCAACACAAGGAGCTTAATTTAAAAAGTCAATAAATGATATTGATTGAATCGATTCACATGAGAAGCTTACACTACAGACTTTCATACTTTCTCCAGCACTTTGGGTCCAACAAGCAGCGATTTTATTGGACACATGTGACTGTCATCTCAACAGTGACTACAGCCGGGGCCACATTAGTCAATATGTTCCCGTCTGAAGTACTGGAAGTGATGTGATCTTGATAGTTGCGGCGAACCACAAATAAGCTGACAACGTTTTTTAAACCTTTGCACACTTCCAATCGACAAGTTGTGCACAGTGGTGTGGGTCAGGGACTATTGTAGTGTTGAGAACATGTGGCATTGCACTAGGCTGAGTCACGCTTCTGATTCAAAAGGATAATGAGACGGTTTGATGACAGATGGATGTTGTGGGGAAATCTGGATCCACAAGTTAAACCCTGCTCCTTTGTCAGATTTTTAGTAATAATCCATAAGTGTTTGTGAGAGAAACTTAAAACTCTTTGGGTAATGGGGTAATGGGTTGTGTGTGCGTGCGTGTGTGTAGTAGATGTAGTAGTAGTGGCAGTAGTGCTGATGTAGCATTCATCAATGCGGTGCCACAGCTGGTTGTGTTTTGAGTATGTGCATCTTTCATCCTCACTCAGTCTGAACTGTGAACTTTAAATGACTTCTGCTGTGTGAAGTGCTGCACTATTATTGGCCATATAATGCTCATTACATACCAAGGACACACTAGGTACTTGGTAGGGCAGTGTGCCTGTGTGTGAGTACCAAAGTGAAGTGTGTGTGTGTGTGTGTGTTCCTGGGAAAGTTTGCTGTATGCCCCTGCAGCATCGTCTGTACAGCAACAGGATCTCTGCATTTGGAATATTAACTGAAAAAAAACAGAACCTGCCGTTAATGGATCCATCATCATGTTATTTTTAGAACCGAAGAGCGAGTATAGGAGAGCTCTCTAAAAGAAGAGGACACACACGGTGTGGATAAGCCGCTGTCAGCAGCTCCAGGTCCAGGTCGCAGGATACCCTATTGTTAGGTGTCTCCATTTATCACAAGGCCTGGGTTAAAGAGCAGCCCTACTTCCTGTATCCCAGCACTTCACACTCAGCTGAGCTGTTCTGCAGGACCATCACAAACAAAGGCAACCTTTGCTCAGCGAAGACTGGGGCTCCATAAAGAAAATAAACACACAGATGAATAACTTGAGGGGAGGGGGGGCGACCACTGGAGGAAATATATTTATATCGATAGCAGCCGCTGTTATTTTTCCACAACACCGAGCGCTAACAGTGGGTACGTGCTGTTTTGGCTGCTGCCTTCAGGGTTAGGGTGATGAAGGAAATCCAGGTGAAGCCTCTCTCCCGCTCTGATGGCGTCACGCCGCTGGCTGCCTGCTGATAGGACATGAAGCCCAGCCTACTTTGCACTGTTCGGTGTGGCCAAACAGACCTGTGACAAGTTAATAGGTCATACATGTAAACGGAGGCGTTTGGGCTGAGGTTCTGGTGAACAAACAATATGAGCGGTCTAAGGTAAATATTAGTCCACATCTATTTAACCATGAAGCTATTTTAGTCAACATATATGTGAAAAGATCAAACTCTTATCTTCAAATTTTATGTTTGCAAGGAAAGGTGCAAAATACACAACACACAAAGTCAAAGGTGGTGTGTGAATAGTAGCTTAATTTTTGGTTAAATTAAGTTATCAAATGATTTGACTTCTGCTACATACTACATCTACTGGTCAGCTTTTTAGAACCACAGTGTCGCCTGTGAGGGCTACAGACACCTTCTTCATTTCTTATTTTCCAGACGACTTTATTTATTGATGGCTATCGGGATGTGAAGAGGATTGTTGTGTTTTTAGAAATAAATTGCCAACCCTACATATATATATATATCTTTTCTTTACTGTATACAGTTTTTGCCATTCACCCATTCACACACACATTCATACAGTGTGCAGCACTTTCTCTATCATAAATCACTCACACATACATCAGGGGCACTTTGGGGCTTAGTATGTAGCCCAATGACACTTCAGCAGACAGAATGGGGGAGGCTGTGATCGAACCGCAGACTCTCTGGTAAGTGGACGATCCACTCAACCTCCTGAGCGACAGCCGCTTATCAGCCCTTTACTTTGGGTCGAGGTGTGTTCCGTATTTTGCACTGTACAGAGATATGTTTTTAACTTTTTTGTTTTATTCTCTTTTATCTAATGTAAAATTGTTGGTATAGGAGGAACAGTATATTATTTATGATTGTACCCGAGCGCATGAGATAATGACAATAAAATTGTCTTGAAGTGCACTGTTTTGAATAAGTGATTCTACATCTGGGTTGTGTTGTGTTAGTTGTGCTGGTTGTGTTGTTCCAGTCTACGTCTCATTACTCATCTTGCCTTTAATTCTGCAGAGCACATTATCCTGGACGAGGACTGGCTGTCTCTCTCAGCATTTATGTACCTCTCTCTCTCTCTCTCTCTCTCTCTCTCTCTCTCTCTCTCTGGCTGTCTGTGTCATGCATACTGATGTGTGTTTAGACAAGGCTTGTGTTGCCATGACATACTTCTGCTTAGAATCATTATGGTTTGATATCATCCGACAAAACTTTTTTCCCCCCCCCTCTCTCTCCAGTCGCTTGAAGGAAAACAGTTCCCCCTTCCTTGTTCTCCAGATATTAATTTGGCTTAATTTAATTTGGAAAACATCTCCAGCAAGTTTTCCTGCCACAACCTTTGAAGTGACAATATGAAATAATAAACCCTATTAAATATAAATCACAGGGGCGATGTCAGCGGTGTTTTGATTCCTATTTGATTTTTCGAGAGAGAACACATGTGATCTCTCTCTTTTCCATTTGCCCCCACCCTCTATCCCACTATTTCACCTTTAATTGAATATGTTTCTGTTGTTGTTGCCAACCAATCCTACTATCCCCCCACACACACACACACCATCCCCCAAATCTACTTCCTCAAGCACGTAATGCATGCAGTAAATAATTCAAATGAAATTAATTTTACAGCACCTTGTTTCCACTAAGCATGCCAACATCTGTTGTCGAGTCACAAGTTTACATTGTTGGTCATTACTTTCCACAATGAGCAAAATGTTTTATTAAAGCCCCGTGGGAGTCCCCCCTTGGATCAGGCAGAGACGATGGTGCTACTGACTGAACCCTCCCTGAACTCTGACAATCAAAGATTGGCTGCGGCTCTGCTGGGGCTCAGCTACTGTCTCGCTTCCCAAAACGGGCTGGGACTTAATTTGATTGAGGTAATGGACAGCCTCGGTCCTTCAGGAAATCGCTGACCATAATGAAACAGAGCTTTGCTGACTTTTGAAGTGACGTAATGCTTTTGTTCCGCGCAACAGAATAAATCTCACCCTGCTGTTGTTTCACAGAGGCCCATTACACAGTGGATGTATAAATAGGCCTTTTATTCTGTTGCTTCTAATTACCATAGTGCAAATACTAACATAGCACAATATGAAATGATAATCCTCAAGTTAAATCATCAACCATTTTATCTACTGTCAATATATAACATGTGGTACACCTCATATTGCTTTTTAATGATGCTTTTCACACTGCTATATTGGCCCAATATTAAAGGAGTGCTTGGTGAAGTTAATGATATTTATTGTGGCAGATTGAGGGACCTGCATGTACATATATAATACATTTATTATAGAGATGTGTGGGCACATCCCAGTGTGAAGAGTTAAATAGCACATCCCCTTCACTTGCAGCAGGAAGTAGGCTGTTTATTTACATTGGTCCACATTTAAACAGCTCTGCACTCAGAGCCCTTCAAAGAAAGGCGTGCTGTATATTCATCAATCCTGGTACTCATGGGGAGAGAAAAAATAAGCTGGCTGCTATACATAAATCATTAAGACACAATGAAAAGCAAACAAAATATATAGAGAGATGTACACAGACAATCATCAGTTGTGGTTAAGTTGTGAATGTGGTCTCTAAACCTCAAACCAACATGGCAACGGCAGTTGCTTTAGTTATGTTCGAAAAGGGAGCTTTAAACACTAAAGTCTCCACAGGCCGGGGCTTAAACGGAGCAGAAGAACAAGGGGAGAGACAGGCTGTGGGTGTTTCTGGAAGCACCTTTCCTCTGTGGACTTGGCTGTAAAATGTGAGGGGACCCAGGACACACCCCTGAGGAGCTCTGAAGTGGTTGTAGCCACCAAGGGGCCCTGATAGCCCTGCTGCTTCTGCGCTCCATCGGCCCCCGAGCAGGTGACAGTGACTCGTCCATACTCTGGGCCTTTGCCAGTAACAGATGTGCTTAGTCAAATGACTAATTGAAAACCTAAAACAAAATCAGCAGCTTGGCTATTTGGCCTGCATAATAACAGCCTTGTGCTGATAAAGGGAGTGGGAGAAAACACACACACCCCTCTCATCAGCGGCGCCATTAACAATCATGAGCAAAGATGAAAACAACGCTGGGTTTATTCGGCAAATGAAAGCACATAACTAGATGCTGTCCCCAGAGTCCATTTCCAATTTTAATAATACATCAAGGAGCACAGCCGTAGCAAATGCTACTACGTTGAGAGCCAAAGCATACCAAACTACTTACAGCATCGGGAGACAACTCCCAGAGCAAAGAATTTAGCAAATGCATAAAGGTACACAACATGATAGCTATTAGCTAAATTAAAAGAGCCATTACCAGGGTAGTGTGTGGAAACACTTGCCAGTTAAAGACTACAAACCAAAATCTTCCATTTTAGGAAAAAAAAACTGTCTAGATGTTTGTTTTTTCCCCACCTCATCAGTTTCTATCTTGATCGTGAAAAGCATGCAGCCTGAGCTCGCCTCAAATTATGTGCATGAATAATAAAATACCTTCTAATTAAAAACTGTTGTTAAATATGCAAAAATCTAATGATAATGAGATTGTGCAATACCTTGGAGTAATGCATATTATAAATTACTTAGAAGAACGAGTCGGCTTGACCCAAACATTGCATTTTGAAGGCTACTTGGAATATTATGTCTGGGGCATATGGAGTGGGGGTGTGCAGTAAACTGTGTTTAGGTCCGTCTCAAATGGTTTGTGTACATACATGTACACATATGTTTGTGAATGTGTGTGTCTGGTAGTGTGTGTGTGTGTATACGTTAACATATGTGTCTGGGCATTAGTGGGGGATTAATATATGCATGTATGCAAATGCACATAGTGTCTGCATCACTGATTCTTTAGGGAAAATGGCAGCACTGAAGCAAGCTGAGGTAGATTATAAGAACAGTGACCACTTTTTATTTATTTAAATACAAGGTTCAAATGAAAATATATATATATATATATATTTGAAAGGAGGAAAGATACATTTCTGATTTAAAACATGACAAAAGATAACTGCCCATTCTACTGTATTGCACTATACTGAGGCTGATGTGCTGCTGTAACTGGAGAGTTAGAAGAGAAATAATTGAAATACTGCAGACCTTAAAACCCTTGAATCACCATTATAATAATGTCATAATGTTTTTTATAATTTTTATAATCATATTTATTCTATTGCCACTACTGCTATAACTGCTGCTAATATACTACTAACGTTTTAAAAATGTCGGTGTTATCTTTATAGTGCATACCATGCTGTTGAAGTGGATATATAAGTGGCCATTATTTACAAGCATTTGATATTATTTCATTTTTATTTGCTGTGGCAGCTCAGCAAATAAATCATCACACCACTCAACAAATCTCCGTCTTTTCTTCCTGTGCTTTCTTTGTGTTTGCCTCACACCATCAATCACAGCATTTTCTCCCGTTGTCCTCTGATTGAGATGTTTTCACAGCTATATACGTGACAGAGCCTTTACGTTGCTTAAAGCAGTAAATAAAAATAGAAATCAGCAACATATGTTTACAAGAGGTTTTAAAGAGGGAGGCAGCAAATCAAGGAACGATGGTTGTCAGTTTGCAACAGACAAGTGTGGATCCATGAAAACATGTAACAAAAAACAATGATGGGAGGAAAGTGAAAAAGTTGTCTTTTTGTTATTCTGCTACTAACAGTCAGGACCAATTTGGTTTGACTGCGAAGTAAATAATAACTTGTCTATGTAGAGAATCTTTACACAGGTTTAAGAGAAAAATATTATTTGGGGTAGTAGATAACTCAGGCTTATGCAGACTGTGACATGTAGACACACACGTACACGCGCTGTTCGTCGTAGCTGTAAGTTCATTGTATTAAGATGCATTATTGAATCATATTTATGGAGATGAGAGTTGCAAGTCAATTGGAGGCAATAATATTCCATAGCTTTATAAATTCACTTGACACATGCAGAATAGAGCCGGTATTTAATATTCAGCAAAATAAGACTTCCCTCTGATTGAAAGGTTTGCATCGCACATTGTCAAACATGATTGCTCCATTCTGGTTCCAGCCAGCACCGGGAACAATGTGCATATTTCACTTCCAGTCAATAGGGCCTCCGCCATGTTTATTAAAATTTTAACAGGGACTCTGGGTTTCACAGGTTCATCAGCTATTCAAAGCTACCGAACAAATCAGCTGTCATCTCTCCTCGCGTGTTTCTGCCCCCCCCCCCCCTGTGTCCCTGACCTTCCTGGCATGTGGAGCATGCTGCCGTTTTAGATGACTTTCCACCAAGTCTTTATGGCCAAATAAATGGCAGCATGTGATGCTATCCATCACGCATTATAATCCTGATTGTTTTTATGTTTAAACCATAAACAAATACTTGATTATGAGGAAAGGTAATAAATCAGGTGACATTATATGAGAAAGCAATCCGGCCAGTTAAAAACAGTCATCTAGATTAACGAAGCAAGTGCCTCACACACACACACACGCACACACACACACGCACGCACAGACACACACGCACACGCACAGACAAATGCACTGTAAGGAGGAAAGGCCACCAATAATAGTTACGGCCAAAGGAGCTATGATATGAGTGATGTAAAGTTCCTGAGTAAAAACAAAGCACATTAAAGAACATGAAAGTTGAACGCATGCAGGAGAAGAAAGCCGTTCACTTTATTGTCCTAACATCCATATGTGTGCGTTAAGTGTTTATGCCACGTCTAACCTCCTCGTTTTCATCGAGGGAATCATCGTGGCGTTCTCTAGTTAGTCCTGATTGTCCTCTCACAGTTGTTCAAGTGTCTTGGTTTGCCTTATCAAACAGCGTAAACACGCCATTGATGTGAAAATTTGACACAACAATGTGGTGACGTCAAACAGGCTCATCCTGAGTCAACTGTGAGACTAGAGGCCCCTTTGATGTCAGAAATGCAAGACAGCATGGAAAACAAAAGCCTCTTGGTGAGGTAGGATGAAATGCTTGCATGTGTAGGTACTGTACTGTGTGTGTGTGTGTACTGAGGTATGTACTGTGTCTCCGTGTGGGAGAGAGAGAGAGAGAGAGAGAGAGAGAGAGAGAGAGAGAGAGAGAGAGCGATAGAGAGAGCGAGAGAGCGAGCGAGACAAAGACAAAGAAAGAAAATCTGTGTTCCTGTGTGATTGAACGAAATTAGATGTGTGTGTGCGAGCACGAAACTCATTTTACCCAGCTCTCAACTCACATCCTTCATTCAGCGGACGGAGTGAATGAGAAAGTGGCAGTTCTTTGGCAAATAAAATCGGGTTCATGCAAAGCCAGTATTAATTTGGCTTTTCCGCTGGAATGAAATGTTTTTGTTTTGGGAGGAAATTGCCCTGAGCAGTAATGAATTTCCCCCCTCTGTGCTGTGTGGCACCATAATTTAGCCGAGCGATAGATCACATAGGCTGACAATTTGAGTGTGCATATATTCTAATAGAAAGCTGATAAATATTAAATGTGCAACATTTAAAAGAGCCTCATTTTCCCAGCTTTTAGTGGCGAGAGAGCAACATTTTTCATAATGGCTGCTGGCAACATGAGACGCAGGGAGAAAAAAAAACAACACAACAAGCACTATTGAAGCCAATATTTATTCACATTTATTTATCCAAATGAGTCTGTTAGCAAAAGAGATATCAGAGAAGTGGTGAGTAGTTAGTTTTGCAAAGCTCAGAGCTCTGTGGCATGTGACAATACCCGCGGCTGCGTTTCAAAGCATCGATCACCCGTCATCACAAACCCGTTGTGATTTTGCCTTCTTCCTTTTGTGTTGAAATGTTTACACGGCCACTCTCTTGTTGTCGTTGTGATCAGTTCTTGCTTTGGTATGAAGTTACAGTCAAAATATGCCAGTGTTTGTCTGCTAAAACAGCTCTCAGTTGTCTATGTGCAAAAACACAGCGCCTTCAAAATGTGTCACACTCTTTTCTTTTTGTCGTTGTTTGAAAATTAGTTTTAGAAACCGAGATGCATTTGGAACGCTTTGATGTGTTGGCATATTCCTTTTTCATGTCATCTTCATGGTTAAACATATTTACAAATCAACGCAGCTACTTTCTGGATGAACAGCTGGAGTGTCAAAAACAAAGTAATCAAAGCAGCTGCAGGAGCTTTTGTGTTTCTGTCTTATTTAGGCTAATTTCTCACACATGAATTTGGAATGCTGCTCCACATATCGAAACAACAGCGGATTTTGCACGGCCTGTTCGAGGTGGGAATGTTACACAGTTATTCCATATGGCAGTCAATACAAAAAGTACGAACATGGAATGGGGGGTAATTGTTGTTCCACCTTTAAACCGGCAGCAGAGGTAATCACAGAGCTGAACCAACGTCTGTGTAAACAAGAGCTGACATGGCGGGACGGACACTGTTGCTGGTACACATCACAGCTCTGAAACACCAGCATGCTATTTAAAATCACACACTGGGGCAGCTTTATGCTGGCATGTTTGGTTCAGTGTAAACAGGCAAAGGCGGTATAATGAAAGGTCTTCCTTAGGGCAGTATATCAGGATCTCTGTATAAGAGACTGACTTCAAAGGGAATGATGATTGATTTGATTGTTGCATTTGATCGTGGTGACATTGACTATCGACTTGTTAAATCCGTGAGTCAGGAAAGCAGCTTGCATGGCTGTATCAAGTGATGATTTGTGATATTAATACCCCTTTCTTGACTCTTTCTTTAAAATTTTTTACTTTTCTCCCCACATGGGAATCTGGGCAAATCTATACGCTATGCAATATAATTCTGCTGTGTAAATGCAGCCTCATATTGCTTTGCAAGAAAGTACATTTTAAATATTAAAAGCACAATGATGGTGACGCCTGCATCTGATGCCTGCAGTAAGCAAGTCTCTTCTGGATATCACCTGGGTGCACAGACGGACAAAGAGGGTCAGTGATGTAGAGGAGAATCGTTACACTGCTGATGGGTAGAGTTACATAAACTGGGGAAAAAACCTGACAAGATGTTTGTTTGCTGTATGTAAAAGTACAGATTCATTGCTTGAAATGTGTAATTTTATTGTTCAAGCATTTCCTTCAAATTACTGACCGACCTGCTGCCTTCACGTGGCTGTAGGTGTAGCCAGCTGGGCTTCATGTAAGCAGTTGTGGATGACAGATGGCAAGAGTCAACTTTTTAATCCTAAGGTTGACCACTTTACTGGTATATTTCTATAATTACATGAAAACTTTTAGGTTTTCTAAATTCTTCAACTGGTTGGAGACTAAGCTTCTGAAGGAAGGGTCAGGTGGAGATAAAGGTCAAAGGACCAAAAACTGCAGTGTCTGGAGCACAGTGGACTACATGCAGGTGTTATGTCATTAACTTAAACAAAGGCAGTTATCATAATAAATACTATGAAGAGAACATTGTTTTAAATAAACAGAATATAGTTCAAAATGATGTAAAACCTGTTTTATAAAATGACAATGTGGAAATGCAGAGCAGACCATTACCAGAGATGCATCTGAATACCAGCTCATAATCAACATTACTGCTAGTTAACAATTTATTCTTAATACTACACAGCAGAGAATGATAATTTAAAAATGCTTTCTTTCTTTCTGCTGCTCATGTTTGCTTTTTGGTGCTGTGGAGCTGATATAATTGTAAATATATGAAGACTGATGGGAGCAAATATTAATTGAATGCAAAATGTATAATAATTAACGTAGGAAAAAAAAGACACTCATACACAACTGTGCTTCATAATTCTTTGCTCGAACGCCCCCCCTCTCTTGCTTTATGTATACAGGGCCATGATGAGCACATTCTGATTAAGCATTTGTCAAATATTACCATCTCTTCTTCTCCCTGTTCGCCATCTCCACCTCCTCAGTCTCCATTTACAGCATCAACGGCCCTCGGCCACACAAACCACTCTGCCTGTGTCGCTCTAAATGGCACCTAATTCCAGATTACACAAACCAATGGGTGAGATGATATTTCTTTTGTCTGCTCCAAGAATAGAGACCTGTGAGATCCTGCAAGCATCATTTAGCCTGGCTAAATTACCATGACAAGGAGATGAGCAAACGAACAGCGCCTTGGCTTATCTCCGAGAGAGTTGCACTTTAAAAAGCTTTAATGGAACCAATTATTACGAGGATCTCTTCACCGTCTGCTCCTGGTGCCACTCGATTGTTCTCGTTATAAACGTCCGTCCTTCCCTTGACAGAGTTGGTCACCATCCCCATCGCCAGCCCGCCTCACTCTTCATCTCTCTCTCTCTTGTATAGCAATGAGAAGGTCAATAGACCACTCTTCACAGCCCTTGAACCTTTTCCATATTGCTTAATTAGGCCAGGCTGCATGTAAAAATGGAGCTGATAGGTTTATACGTCCTCCCTCTCCCGCTCTAACACACACGCAGACGGAAGAATATATAGGTGATGTCTGGTGCTTCATCTCTTACACTTCACCAAAGCTGTCAGTTTACACTGTCTCCAGCTGGCACTCTACATGTGACATATTAGAAAGGTACTGGCCGACACATTCTCAACTTCGATGGACACCCCCTCACCATCGATGTCAGCAATGGAAGGAAGGACGAGGAGAGAACAGGCAGCGGTGGAGAACAGAGGAAAAAGGCCATTAGAGCCGTTGACATTTTGTTCATGCTTGAAATCCTCAAGTTGTTCTACTGAGAACCAGTCGATTCAAGTACTAATTAGCAATCAGAAGAGTGTCATGGCTTCACCAGTATGTGTATGTGCATGTGTGTGAAGCTACCCTGCAGCCGACCTTATGTGGGTACTGTTCCTCCCTTGGCCTCTCCTCAGATGTAATACAACCGCTGCAGCAGTACAAGTCATAAACCTTCAGCTGGAAACTCTTTGACAAAACAAAAAAACATCAGAGGCCACTTAGACGCTGCATTTTACACTTCCATCACCAAACCACTGCACCACTTGGACAATTACGTGTCCTCGCTGCACTTTCCAAGCTATTGTGTTTGAAGAAACTTGATGAGAAAATTGTTTTCTCTCAGGTCACAATCTACACTCATTTGTCCAAGAAGCATCAAGTGGCCAGTGTAAGACAATGCATTGGCTTTCAGACAATACGCTTTAATTGAAGCTGTCTCCAAGGAGGGGCTGAGAGGCCGCGTGAGTGTCCATCAGGCTGAAGATGAAACCTAAGCCACAGTCACCTCTCTGACCTTGTTTGACTCTGTTCAGCTCGAGAGGTGTTTCATAAGGAAAGCTGACTAGTTGCTGAATTCACTGCCTATCTTTCTCTGTGTGTTTTGTCATTTAGTGGTCACTCAAGCAGTTCCTGTTCTAAACATATCTGTTTCGAATTGGCTTTTTTTGCGTGGCCTGTGGTGATGCTGGTTGCAGTTTTCTTTCTGAAACTGTAATAAGCGACCTGCAGTGATTGAGGCACCACAAAGTAAAGACCAGCTGTAGGTCTCAGTCCTCAGAACCCTGAAGCTGCTGCACAAAGAGCTGTTCACCTGTTTATTCAGAGTTCGGGGAAGTTCGCCTCAGTACACAGAACTCTGAACTAGAGAGTCAGTTGTTTCCATTGTTGTGAACATGCTGTTGTCGTGATCGACTATGTCACGAACGTTGATTAGTCCCAGCCACCGCCGCCGCTGCTACAGAGCACTGGAATATATAGACAGACAGACATGAATTAGTAGATAGCAGATAGATACTTGAAATAATTTGTTGTTGTGTATTTTTGGTGCATTGACTGACACAAAATCTACCTCATGAAGTGAATCAAGGGTTGGGATTGTACAGCTGAATTTGAATCTGGTTCTACTTAACAGACTTCTCAGAGCCCTGTTTTAATCGTGCAAGTGCAAAAAACGGTCACTCTTGTGTGCACAGAGTGTATTGGCAGGTGGTTGCAGGTGCGGCAGCTCAAAGTGTAAAACTGAGCTTGTTGAACTGGAATATAAAAATGAAGGGTGTGGTGAGGTACACACTGTGAAGGACTGAGCATAACAGCACTGTGTTCTGTCTTCACAGAACTTCTTAAGTAAGACTGCGTTCACACAACAGCCCAAGAATCAGATTGTTCCCCCTATGTGACCCAGATCTGATGTTTAATGACTGTGTGAACAGCACAAATCAGATTTGGGCCACTTTCATATGTGGTTCTAAATCAGATACAGATCGACTTTTAGGTCACTCTAGATTGACATTCCTCATAATTTTGCGCAGACGAAAGGGGCAGGCGAGAGTCACCCGGCGAAAACCAACATGGAAGACAGCTGCTATCAAGGTAGTCAGAGGAGGGACAGTGAGGTTTATGACTTCATAAGTACTTGGGGTGACACGTCTGTTCAACAAAACTTGAGGGGTCGTATCGTAACCGGTCTGTGTTTGATCAAGAGAAAAATTAAACCATAAACGCAGCGGCTTCCATGTTTATTACCGACTTCTTCTCCTTGTATACTTCCGTACACAGAGTGCTGCGTGTGACGTCTTGTTGTTGCTCTGCATATTCACACTGGAGTCTGATCCTGGCCTCATTTTAAAACAGTTATTAAAAAGAAATCTGAATTAAGCACTAAGGCTTGCAGTGTGAACGTAGTGTAAGAGTTAATGAACTGAAGCAGATAGTGTTATTTCAACTGACTTTAAGGCCATTTAACTTAAAAAATAGATATCCAATAATAATAACAATAACAATAATAATAATAACCACAACAATAATAATAATAATAATAATAATAATAATAATAATAATAGATTTCATACATGTTACTTCTGTTATTGCTTTTACATTCTGTTATTGCTTGACAATAGTTGGCAGTTTTCAGCTTTAATTTAGAGTAAAAACATTAGACTCAATCCCCACAAACACTCGGTTTGCACTGCCTCATTTTAAATGAGCCGTCCACCTGTTTGCACCTCTCCTCCTGCCTGTGCACCGTGTGCTCTGCACTTGGCACTAAAATACCCCACACGTGTGTCAAGTGAATTTCAAGGTCAGGAACATACCCAAACTGTCAGATCACTGCTTGTGCTGGTTGTTGCACCGCCACAGAAATGGGGCCCTCATAGCAAACAGCAATTACATTTTTTCAAAGCATGTCAGGACTTTTAAAGTGAGCAGATGTGAACAGGGTGTTTACAGGTCACCAGTCCGTCACGTACCAAACATATAGACACAGAAACATTCTCAGGCCAAGTGTTAATTTGTTCGATGAATTTGTGACATTTTATGTTTACTTTGTCACAATCAAATCAAAAAAACATTTTCTTAACTGTGGGAGGATATCTGTAGTCATTGCTCTTTTCTTTGGTGCTGATGTTTTACATTAGTCGTTTTTAGACATGAACTCCAGAAACTGTCTGGAAAATTGGGTTTGGACATTTTCCAGAGTTTGTCTTTCACATATGAGGAACGTAGCAGGAGATAGTGTGGGTCAGATGCGTTCACAACAAGAGGAAAATGTCTGGAACATTCAGGTGAGGGGTATCACCTGGGTAGAGCACGCAGGAGGCAGGACATGGTGTATAAAGTCTGCTGCAGAGGTTCCATGTTTTTATTTACACCACATAAACAATTTTATCGCCAAAAGCTCTCAAATGTAATCGTCTTTCCAAGTTGACAACTTTGTCAGCTTCTTTTATGTGGATGCCACCTCTTTTTCATCCTGAGATATTTGTATTCTTTTTGGTTGTTTTTTCAGTTTCGCGTCCATCGTGTTTTAGAAACATCATCAACACGTCCACTCGCTCACTGTGAATCCTGTGAATTTCCGTCCACCGGACAATTGCTTATAATGCACTTAACTAGACACTGTAGTGAGTCGGACCCTGAGATCCACTAAGATCTCTATAGCAACACGGTGGTAATAGGACCCAGGTAACTAAAACATTCATGTATGTTAGTAATGCTAGCATCAGCTCATGCTTCCAGATCGGACCAGTGGGAGAAATTAGGAGAGGGTGTGAAGGATGTATGATGAAGGAAGGGTTTTCACCATAACTGGGTTATCACACACTTTAAAAAATGAATGGGCTGCATTTAAAAAGTGTTTCGAACAACTACTCAAAATGCTTCACAGTACAAGTCACATTCAGCCATTCATACAGCACCTTGCGCAAGGACACTTCAACATGCAGCCTGGAAGAGGTTCAAACCACTCACCTTCTCATTTTAGGTTTATCTTCTACTCCCTCTTTCATCTTTATCATTCTACATTGTTGCATTGGTAATGACCGTTTAGACAGTTGTATAATGAGTCATTTGTCTGTGGTTATGATGATTATGTTGATGATTATGATGATAGCAATAATTAAGGCAGTAAAGCCAATGAATGGGGAAGGGCACACCCTACATATCTTGGTTTACTCCATGCTGCTTTAAAATTGTTTTTGGTGTGAAATACTTTGGTGTAGTTGTGCAATTGCATCATGTAACATTGCACAAGATTGCACAACATTACACATAACACGTTTGTGGGAAGTGACACAACAATAAACTGTCAGATTCAGTCAATATTCGATAGATTAGATAGCAACTATGGGTTCAGTTTTAGAAGTTTGGTTGAGAGGTTGTGTCCAGTGGGCTAAAGCTATTGTGAAAATGGATATGTGGTGATCTAGATGGTACATAATGTGTGTGTCAAAAAATGGGACGTTAGGAAACACTGACACAGTCACCAGCCTTTGTTTCCTGGTTCTCATTGGCCATGGCTCGATAACCACAGGTGAATGCAAATCGTTGTCAACACTTAACTGGCAGTAACATTTTTCACTTCATTCTTTTTTCAGTATCTAAGTGATTGCAGAGCAGACAATTTGCTCCCTTCCCAGTGTACATGAATGGTCACGTGATGTACGTTTTCAGTGTGTTAGTGTGGACAGGGATTATGACTGATGTGGAGCTAAAATGTTCGAGTGTACAGTGAGTTTTTTTGTTTTTAAATGGCTCCATTCATCTTGTTACTATACTTTAATACCCTCGAATTGGAAAATTACAAAAGACTGACAAGGCTGGGGGAGAGTGTTTATTTGTTGTGCTAGCAGTGCATCCTTTATGACGACAGCTCAAGGGAGATGTTGCTTAGACGGGACAAGGTGATAAGGGCAACCCACCACCTGTCTTATCAACTTTCTTTTGCTTTGTAATCAGAGAAAAAGTGGAGAGGGGGGTAAATGTTTATTCTGTTTGATATCTTCAGGTCAGAACACTGCAACGTGACTTAAGAGCTGGCAAGCAGGCAGTCAGAGAGGCAGCCAGACACACTCTCTGTAAGTGCAAGTTAAAGAGACAGCACAAAAGGTGGCTTTACAAAGCATTTGCTGTTTCAGGCTTGTGTGTCTTTTGCTTAATTTATGGACCTGCTGTTTTAGGCCATTTTAGATTAGTCTGTACTGGGGATATCTCATTCCATGTCTCACTGTTTGGGGCTCATTAAAGCTGGGAACCAGCCCCTCTTATTGGCCTAAGGTGCAATAACCGCCAATCAGGTGATTTGGAGCTGTTTCAGAATGCAGGTACATTAAACGGGCCTTGCATCAAGTTAATACGTGGGGTCTGTTTGGCCACGCTGGCCTGATAGCGTGATTCATCTCTGATGGCTTTTAGAAAAAAACCATAAAAATATATTCTGGTAATGACTCTGGTGTCGTCAAGAGAGTGGGCTGATGCTGTGGTTAAATGCATGAATGCATGCTTGTATTATTTTCAGTATGTGTTGGATCTATGGTGGCAATTATGCTTTCATTTCCACTCAACTGCACTGTGTGTGGTACTAAGCGTCAACCAAGTCATTAAGTTGGAGTTTGGACGAAGGAGTAGCAGAGTCCCTTGCGTCTGTTTGTGAGTGTTTTTCCTGAGGTTTATGGTCTGTATTTGAATAAGACAGTCGGGTCAGAGCAGAGCATATTACTTTGTGTGTGTGTGTGTGTGTCTGTTCTTCTATCTTTGTGAGGACCAACGCAGATATGTCTTTGTGAGGACATTGTCGCTTGCAAAGAGGTTGTTTGAAGTGCACAGTTAATTGTGAATGTTGTGAATGTTGAAATAAGGATGAGAAAAGTACAAGGGGCGAGGCATTATATTGTGTTAACAGAAGTATTCTTTAGTATTGTCGTACAAATATTTCTGGCCATATACTGTATGTGTTCTGTACATTTGTGTTGCTTTTGCAAGAGCGTCCACTGCACATTTTTGCAGAGAGAAGCGTCAGTGTCTGGGCTGCAAAAATAAATAATAACAAATTAGCACATTTACCTGGGTGTCGTTTTTCCATCACTGCTGAATGGAGCCGATATGTCTAATGCAGCCATTTCACCTGTGAGTGAATGTTGATTTTATCCATTCCTGCTGGAGAGAAAAGCCAAATGTTAGTTGTGTTAGTGGGTTTTTGGATCAGTGGAAAAGGGGCTTAATTCATCTACGCGTTTGTGCAGGCATGTATTTTGATGTCATTTTGCATGCATGTGTGTTGATGTTTTTATTTGCATGCATATCACGTCTCTGTGTATGCCTCTGTGTAAACTGTATGTGTGTATTACATTGTGTTGGTTCAGCTCCTTGGAGGACGTGACCTGTGTGGCGAAGGACAGTGTTTAGGGAGGCGAATTGGGAGGAGGCCAGCCTTCTCATTAGCAGGGCAGATGTGAGGTCGCTCTGACCAGATTGCTCGCCGCTTCCTTAAAAAAACAGCTCACGATTGACCTGGCGTGAGACTAATGGTGGGGGGGGTGACGGCAGCCACTGGAAATGTCCTGTGTTCCTGACATATTGTGAGTAGCCACCAGGCAGAGGAAAGCCAAAAGTATTAACCCACCTCAGAGGCCACTGGACGCAGCCCCCGCACCTCCTCCTTTCTCCCTGTCTTCACAACAACATCCTTGTACAAGAACGATGGTCAAAAATAACACAAGCGGAAAACTGCAATGAGCTGCTACTTTATCCCTTCTGGACCCCTCCTGGGACGATTAGCAATCCAAACTGAAAGAGAAAGAGACAGAAGGAGCGGGAGGGAGCGAAGGTGGGCGAAGGAGAGAAGAAAGGACAGGCATGGAACCAATTTCACCACAATTTTCATCCCTTTAGAAATGCTTGTTTATGAAATGATGAGGAGGCCATTAGAACAACAGATTAAGTACTTACAGAACGAAGGCCAAATCACAGTCTCTCATTCCCTTTCTTCTCCTTTTTCTCTAATGGCAAAGTCAAGATGGCTGCCAGTTTCAGGAGCATGCAAGGTGAAATCTTGATGAGGGAGTGCAACTGGCTTTCAATGAAATAAGATGTGAAACACATGCACTGCACTTTTTTTTTTAAAGTAATTAATTAATCATGTTTTGCACAATCTGTTCTTTAATTTTACATTTATAACAGATAGCATATTAAGCCTGTATGTTTGAATTTAATCTGTTCGAGTCAAGGAAATGTAGTGACCAATAATTAAATACAACATCAATGAGTCAGTGTGAAGTGGTTGTGGGCAGAAAGAGAAATGCCTTTTTGTCGACGCATTAAGGCTACTTACTCAAGCAGTAGGGAGGAGTGGGGTTGCTTCCTAACAGTGTGTGTTTGTGTCTGTGTGTGTGTGTGTGAGAGACACCAGCTAGAATCAGGTAGAAGGGTCACACCGTCAAGCAGGGAGCAAGTGCGTGGAAAGAGGGGTCAAGGGCGAATAAATTGCCCGGCCGTTCTTTTTGAGATGACAAACACGTGCTCCTGCCAGAAGGGAACCATTAAAAATAATTTACACAAGCTTTATGTTGGCTGAGCTCTTTTTGATGCAGTGTTTCCCCTGGCAATTATGGCTATGGCGCAGCTCCAGCCATATGGCCAGCCGGGCAGTGGGCCGTGAGGCTCAGGAATACCTGGGTGGTTAATTAAGAGCTGTTGCCAGGGCCATAGGAGGCCAGTCTCAGATCTTCCACACCCCCACCACCAGCACTACCACCACCATCACCGTCTCTGCTAACACTCTTGCTTCCTCCTCGAGCAGACCCTCCACTGTGACCTACTGTTGTCTCGACTCGCTCACAAGCAGCAGCCACTGGGGACAGGGAGAGGCCACCGGTAATTATTTGAGATAACATCCCCCGAGTTGAGGTGGGATATGTGAGACAGGAGAAAAACTATGTGCTGCGTCGTGCCTGCCTTTTTGCCGTTTCTGGATGTGTGCACACGTGCACGTAGGCGTGTGCGCACACTGGTGCGAGCGTGTGTATACTGCAGAGCAAAAAAGGTCAACATTTCCACTTTCCTTCCAGAGTGAGTGTAATGCTTCTTTAGAAAGGAGAACAACGTAGCTGTGCTTTTCATAAATACCTCATTCTGAATTCAGACATTTACTGTACTCTGCTCTCGGTCACCGGACCAATTTGAATAAACTATTCCCACTTGTCATGGAGCAGTCGCCTCACTTTGATTGACATGCACATTTTTCAGTGACTGTAAAAAAGAAAATATGGATATAAGGCATCAGGGCATTTAAGACAACAAATAATGTAAAGTACTTCAATAAATAATCATACTGCACGTTTTTGTGTTATCAGAAAAGAGGCCTTCTTTATTCTGGGGCCCTAAATAGTGCTGGTCAGAATACACCACTATCTGTAACGAGGAATTGATCATCAGCATAGAGTCGTATTATATCCATCAATATTCAAAGTCTTCGGCTGTTAAATATTTTTAATAACATTTCATCATTTTCACAAAACTGTTTGTCAACATTGACGATTTGAAATCAAAGTGATTTCCACTCGTCTTTTTCTATTTATTGACCTCACTACGTTATCATGGCTCATGTTGTCATAACATATAGCTTTGACCTTGGCTGAGGTCTTCACAAGCCCCCTGTCTAAACATATTGATATTCATAAAAGCACTATCACTCTATCAATCTGCTAGACAGAGATCTAATACAGTATAATGAAGCAATAATGAAGATTTTTTCTCCTGTTAAAATGTCATTTATGTAATGAATAAAAGATGATGGGTTCAGCTGTCTCTGCTTTGTTCTCAATCAGTCTTTTTTTTTTTTTGCTCTATAGCCTGTACACTAACAGTTGCGTCATTGGCAGACGTTGTCCCAATAATCAGCCAAAATTGCTTCATGTTTCCACTGTATAAACAATCATTAGGATGTTGTTTTGTTCATTCGCTTCGCCTCAGCCTTTCATTCGCCAACAGTGGCTGCGACGAAAACACCGACAGCCACTAATGTAAATCTGTGATAGTTCAGAATGTCCTGATTGTGACAGCATAGCACGGCGAATACAGCAAATACATCGGTGACTGTGTCGTGCATGTGTTTGTGCCACCCTGTGTGTGTGTGTGTGTGTGTGTGTGTGTGTGTGTGTGTGTGTGTGTGTGTGTGTGTGTGTGTGTGTGTGTGTGTGTGTCAGGAACCCCCTGCTGACTCTCCACCTCATCTCCATATTACTTTATGGGAAATGTAAATGGGTACATGATTATCTTTACACGGACCCAAGCAGGAAATGGGATCCCACCCTTCACTGTGACTAAAGAAGAGAGGGAAATGTTATGGTACACATTATAAATGATTTATGCCTGTAGAATATGGCATCTTTTCCTTGATAACCTCTCCTGTCTGATTTTACGTGCTCGCTTTTCAACTGAGATTCAAGCAAGGTCCCAGCGGTGCTGTGTTCTCTCCCTGTCCCTCTCTAAACAATAAACAGCATTATCTGCGCTGCCTGTCTGCTCTCAGTTTTCAGCCGTTTACACTGACCTGGTGTCTTATGGTAATAAATCCCACTGAGTGAATGAAGGGTGATATACTCGGTGCTGAATAATTGGTCATTTTGGTTGCAAGCTCCCCTGCTTCACATTATAGTGATAATGAAAGCCTTCTGAATATGGTGATACGTGTCTCTGTGTGCATCTGTGATTCACGTGTGTGTGTGTGTGTTGCAGGGGTGTCTCCTGAGTCAGGGATTATTGCTGATAGATTATTTCTTCAGCCCCCTCGTTATCACTGGATCAAACCGACATGTGACCTGCACTTCATCACTCTATTCATCCTCCTCTTAAACTGAGCTCTGGAGACCTGCAGACAAGGCGGCTGGAACCAAATATATGGGGCCGGGTTGAGACCAGGGGTCCGTAATACCGCTGCACTGGGACCCTTTTGCATAATTGCAAACCCTTGCAAGGACTGTGGGTAGTATATCTTTACCAGCATTATGAATTTGGTTTTACAGCTGAGAAACCCCCATTTGAAAATGGGGCATGCGGTTGATTTTTTAAATCACTTCCCATTCATCTGTGTCATTCTGTTTGCAGTGAGGTAGAAACACTGGAGGTTTTAAAAGAGGTGGCTCTTTAAAATATTATCCTCGTCTCTCCCACACCGTTCTGGCCTCGACCGTCCACACTCATGTTCCAGTCCCCGTTATTATGTGATATTTTCGTCACCTGTCCTCATTACTAGTTGAAGGACAGGCCCTTTGATGCTCATTAGCGAGCGCCCCTGTGTCAGCACTACAGACTAGTCATCGAGAGGTGGTGTGAGCCGCAGCTTTGAGAGACTGTGATGTCAGCCAACCTGTGTATACCATGACAGTGGTGACACCCAGCCGGTCCTCCTTTTGTCAGGGGCCCCTAACGAGGTCATCACTGTCCCTGAGACAGGGGTCACCCTTACATTTGACCCCTGTCCCTCCCCGCGCTGTAATGTCATCAACTCCTCCCGTCACCTGCCCAGCGGTGTCCCTGCGCCGCACTCCCTCATTGGCCGGTGGCATGCAGAGCTGTCAAGCAAGTGGGCAGCGTGTGTGGAAATCAAGGTGGGTTGATGTCTTTTAATGAGACAGACGTAGAGCCCCGCTAATGTCCCCGCCTTCGTTAGGCAGGACCCAGCTGCAGCCTGTCAGCCCCCTTGTTAAGCGCAGCCCTGGTCGGACGGTCGAGCGGGGCAATACGGCTGTCGCTCCGTGTGTCTGCCTATCACTTGGTCAGCTCTCCTCCTCTGTCCCCTTGGTGGACCTTACGTCTCCAGGGTGGAGAGCCAGCTCTGTCTGCCTGATGGCATTGTACAGTATGTCAGGGCTGTACTCTCTGCTGCTTTCCCCCGGATCCTGGGAGGCGGTTGGCTAATGATCCGCCGACAGGGCTTTGGGGCGCTCCACGGCATTTTGTTTCCTGATTAGAATGCAGAGGCGGCCTTTGTCAACAGCGATGTCAGCCGCTGTAAGGACAAAGCATTGTTACCAGGAGCATAATTAAATCTGTTTCCTGTGAATCTGCCACCTGTGTTGACCAGGCAGTCAGGGATTCAGAGATGTTTTTTCACCTCCCACTCTGTGCTTTGTGTTTATTCACTCCCTCCTCCTGCGTCTGTATTTGCTGCTAATATACTATGTAAGTGGAAGCCGGCTGCTATATCACAGTAAGGATTAAATTTAGTTTTTCTGTGGACAATCAAATTTTATCTTTTCAATCTTTCTATAATTTTTTTTTAACTTATGCTAAGCTCTTTTTTCCTCAGTTTCAGACCGCAGCATCAAAGCCCAAAATGTAGTTACTGGAATAGCAATTAATTAACTTGACAAACTGCCATCAATTACATTTTCCATTTTGTACTAATGGGATTTTTCTTTGAAATTATAATGGATATGCATGGATGTTAAAATATAGTATCTACACTTTCACATTCATCGTACATTTTAAAATTAATTTTATCCTGTGTGTATGCATCTTTTATTCATCTGTCGTAACCTTGTTATAAAAGACTGCAGTTATCTGTCTCATCAAATACACAGTGACATGTAAGCCAGAGCTAAGCAGACCATTAAAAGCAACAGCAGTCCCTAGGATATGGACTGGTCAAAAATTAATTGGCCCCATGGCTGTTTGAAAGCGCAGAGAAAACAACTCCATGGAGTGTATCAGGATTTCCCACATAAAATACGTCAATTTTCCCCCGCTCAAGCCAGTCGAGCAATAATGACCCCATGGTGCTATAGAGTGGTGTGACAACACAAATGACACTACACTGTGTGCTAATGACATGGGATGTAGTCGCTGGGTAAACATGGCAATTAAACAACAGTCTCAGACTGAGTGGGGCACACAGCGAACCTTCATAGACCTCATTGTGTCTTTGTCTTAGCTCTCTCTCTCTCCCTCTCCCTCTCCCTGCGAGACATTTGCATGCTGGAGGCATAATTGGCTGGTCTCATGGTGGCAGTGGCAGTATTCCTAGAACGAGGACATCTCAATGCACCTCACACGTCCCCACTGTCACAAGGCTCGCTGCTGAAAGCCTTACTGACACAAACACAGCAACACAGAATGCTCCCACAATGGCAGCCATGTCTGCTCCCACTCAAACTACACCCTGTGACAAGAAGGAGCTGAACTAAGCACATTTCTCCCCACAACCCCCTGCAAGTTTCCAAAGTTCAGGATTACCGTCAGCATGCAGGAGCTCTGCAGGAGAAGTTTTTTCACTTGGAGTTTGCAGGGTGACAGCTTAGCTGTAGCAGTTTGCTGGAGGAAACTCATGTTGAGTTTGGATATGTAGGCACACTCGAACATGCAGTAACTTATAAGTGGCACATTTTGTATGCAAGATGGACTGAATTCAAATCTCTTGTCAACAGGAATGTAGTCCACCGATGTGTCAACTGTTTCCTATTCAGAAAAGACAAAGTGACAAAATATGGCGAGTTTGTTTCTTCAGCAGTCCTCAGTATTATTCTCCATCCATTATCACAAATTAGCATGAGTTTGCACGGCTGCCCACAGGTGACACTGCAGTGTGCCACAGTAGCCAACACTTTCTCGTCACATTGATAGAGTACCCCTGCCAGAGCCTTATTTCATTCACCCGTGGAACAATTAGCAATGCTGAGCAGTTTTGCAATTAACAGCCTCATAACCGTCACATGCCCTAATTTTAAATCAGCAGGAGTAATATCTGTTTTAGAGCAAAGTTTAATTACAAAGTAAAGCATTTGCATTGCAGTGATTACCATTTTTAAATGACATTATTACTTTGTTCATTTTTTAAAACGCTACAACCTCTACAGACAAGGCCCCTCCCTGTGGCGGAGAGATTGGTTTTGGCAGGGTTTGTGTGTAACGGTCACACTCGCAGAGAGAAATTACACAGAATCTGATAACAATGCATTTAAAGCTTGGCTTTACCCCTGAGTGGTGATAGAGAAATAAAGTTTTCAGGTGACTGAATGAGTGACTGCCAGTGCCAGAGGAATAGCATTCACTTCAGGCTTGACATTCGCCTTCAAACTGCAGCATACTCTTGTGAACAAACAGTCTGTCTAAAACTCTAAATGGGCTCAGTCAAAATGGATGCTAGAGCCCAGTCAAGGCTTAAATCATCTTTCTGCTGAGCTCAAAAGGGAAGCGTCGAAGCCAGAAAATAGAAGAGACGGGCTGATGGGATCTGGCGCAAACACATTCCCACCTATCCAATCTTATTTTCGTCTCTCGCCTTCTGCCTGGTTCCCTTGCAGGGGCTTAGTGTACTTTTTGTGTCCCAGTGCGTACAAAGTCTATCAGAATGCATTTGTTTCAGGGAGCCCCCATTCACTTTCAAAGGGTTAAACAGACCATTCACCAGCCTGTCAACATTCCCTGGCCCGCCTCACGGAAAAGTCTGCTCGAGTTTTGTTCGCGATCAACACTTGTCTCCTCGGCCCGTTGTTGCTCGCGTCGTGTAATATCCATGACAATCGTGTTGGGCCTTTCAGGAGGCTCTGTAGCACCCATTCTGTGGGGCCACTTTCAGGCCATAAAGAGCTTTATTTGTGTGGATTTGAAAGAGTCATGTGAAGTGCCCTTAGGCTGGAATCCTCTTCAGCGGGTCACCCCCGTCTCAATGGGCTTCACACTCACAGGCGGCCATCAGTACTGCCCTCACGTTCTTATGAAGCAACATCAACGCCACTGCTGCAAGAGTTCTGAAAGTCCTCTGAAAGGTGCACTACAGGCAGAGGCAGAGGGGGGTAAAGAAGACGAGGAAAGAAGGGTGATGCAGGGAGGGGATAACAGCCTGCAGCAGGAGGGGTGAAGAGCAAAAGTGAAAGAAAAGAACATTTTTGTGCTTGGATGACAATGATGAGCACGGTATTTTAAGCTCTTGACTTAGCTGGGTTTCTAACATCAGCAACACTAGGTTCCCTTCTGACCCCCCCCCACCCCCCCACAACCCACCAGTCTGAAGTGTGTGGACAAACACAAACCACACAGCAGCCTAAGCCGCTGAGGGCCGGGGCGTGGGAAGTAAGAGAGGTCCAATGGCGTATCCATTTTCATGGACCATATGGAAATTGTGTTGTCTGCGCAGCGGATACGTTAGATAGCAGTGACCCTAACGGCCAAGTGTGTGTATGCTGAATGGTAAACAGTGTGGAGTGGGGCGTCACCCTGACCCCCGGCATATGGGCATCTATTCTGAAGGAGGGCTTTCACAAACACAGCCATGCTGCCAGGAAGGCCCATGGGACTTTGATTTGTTAATGAATTGCTCTATTGACTTGCATCTTCGCTTGCTTCATTAGAAGACACCACCAACACTCCCTGTTTTATTTTACCTCCCTTTTTTTAATTCCATCGTGATCTCATACACAGAGAAAAAGATGTGGTGGGGGGGCATTACAGAATGCTATTGTACGTTTGACTTAAATCTCCAGGCTTGTCATCTGTTTTTCCCCCTCTTCTGCGGCTTCCATTCTTAAGCTCAGCTAATTTGTATTGTGGCAATTTAAGACAACTCTCCAGTGCTCAGTGATGCAAGAGAACAAACCTAATGCCCCGCTCCCCCGCCTTTCTGTTCCACTCCCCCCCGCCCTCACACCCACATCTCAGGCAGGCCATGGCCCAGGACCAGCCTCCTCTAAATCTATTTCCCAGTCCCTCCCCAGCCCTCATTACCATGTGGAGACAATAATGGTTTTGTCAGGACGATACCTGCTTTACAAGTAGCAGATTATTGTGTCCCGCCAGTGTTAACACAACAAGTACAAGCCCTCTGTCTGTGGCCATTCCACCGGCTGTCAGCACTCATCCATAATGGCAGTGTCACACCATAACACACGGCACACAAAGACGCGTGACCCTCCAGCAACATGCACAAAGACATACAGCCCTGTAAGACTTACACAACATATGGCTGCAGCATTATGGCACTTGGTTTTTCCACAACCCACCCCAGAGCCAAAAACTTCCTGCCCTTTGTCCAGGAAATGTGTTGCCCCCGGTTGCTAGGCCACACAGTGCCATGGTTGTGCACCAATTACACCATACTTCACCAGGAGTGCCATCTGCATGCCAAATGGGCCATTCTGTCTGGGCACTCTGGTGCGATAGGTGTGAATTTTATGGGCCTAAGAGTGTATTAAAGACAGCAGGAGTCTTGTATGTGTGCGTGTTCATTTTTTTTTTTTGCCATTCACACATTTGTGCTTATGTGGTTCTTTTCTCTTTCTGTATATATACAAAATGCAGTATTTATAAATATATTATTGAACATGAAAAAAAAAAATGAAAAAAATACATTGCTTCTGTTGGGGCCACTGTTGCCAACAGTAAAAAAAACAAAGCACACTGTCCCATATCTAATCGTGTTGAACTTCCTGTGACATCTGGATACATGGGCAAATCAAAAGGAGTTTTTCACTCCTGAACCAACACAATGGAGAATGTGTGTTTTGCTGCAGCTAAGGGCTTTTATCAAGTCCCCGTGTCTCAGAAGCTCTATTGACAATGCCTCATGCAATACCTTTGCTTACACTGTCCTAGTACAACATGAGAGGAAGTGTGGCAGACTCTGACAGCCTTTTATCACTGGTGCAGACATTAGGAGTCATCACAGGACTTGAGATACAGTATTCTTTATCTCCAAAGGAAACAGATAATACTTTTAGAAAAAAAAATCCAGTGATGGTCGTGTGTCAGTATATTTACGTCATTAGGAATACTGGTAATGATCAAAAGTACATTCAAAAGACGGAATGATTGATGTTAGTCTCTGCATTGAAACAGTAGTGTTGGCGACAACAGAGAGGTGAACTTATTTGTGAATACCGGCCGGCTGAAGGAACTTCCTGTGACTGTATATATGAGGAGGCAGTGGGTCAGCTGGGGGAGCTTCCTGCCCTCTGCAGAGTGGTGGACGCCTGCTGTGTGGGTACAACATGGCAGGCCAGGTCTATTGTCTGGAAAGAGGATGTGCTCTGGTGTTGTCTCGGCTCTGGGCCGGGACACACTGCGTATGACGCATGAAAACTCTCACTGTCGAGAGCCAAAGAGTCAGGGTGGAGCTGGGAGTTATGGCCTGGCATGGGGAGGTTGTGTCCAGAGAAGAGTGATGAACTAATTTTTCATCAGCAATTCAACTTTTGGATTCTGTTTAGGAAAATAACTTTCATTTCAGCAACAATATTTTAGCAGATGATGTTATTCAATGTTATTATCATAAACACAATTATTATGTTTGACACCAAGCAACATGCAAATGTATGTACATTTATATGTATCCTTTGTTGAAACTGTCATAAAATACTGCTTCTTTACAGTTGTTTGAAAGAGGTTTGACAGTGTTGTTATTCTTGAATATAGGATTAAAGCTTTCATATATTAAGAGGGTTGTTTTGTCCACCTTTGCTACTCTTGGCTTTGACACCACCATGTGCACAGGTTGCCACATGAGTGCAGTCAGATGGGCATGACACTGGGCAGGCGGTCAGCTGAAGTCCACAAAGGTTCTGTTGGATTCAGACTGTCAGTATCTGCACAAACCATCATTCTCTCTAGTTGCAGTGTTCTACGTAAAGCTGGAATTATTACATTAGTATAGAAGAAGTGTGAGAACAGTATAACATAATAATAGTATCACGGAATAGGGGAACTGGAAACTAATAATAATAAAAATAATATTGAGTACTTGCTGTGTTGACATATTCCCATAATTTGTACCCTAAATTTTAACTTGACAAAACATCAATTGGCCAGTTCAGACAGACACCAAGTAAATGCATCTTGCTGACTATTTATTTTTATTAGACCTAAAACAGTCAAACAATAATTGAAAGTGCTGCTGACATGCTGTCAGTTGTCAATCGTAAAGCAAAGCTAGTGTTTGATTTCCAAAAAGCCAACATTGTGGAGATGTAATGCTTTCACCTTTTGAAGCGTGAAGGTTTGTATCCTACATACTGTAGACACCCAGGGTCAGGGCCGGCACAAGCCTTTGTGAGGCCCTAAGCAGAATTTGATATGGGGGCCCCCACCACCTCGCAGACACCAATTGACTCAATGCTTGATCACTCACCGGAAGCAACTCAAGCACACATTATCAAATTTATTAGTTAAAGCTTTGTTGCTCTGACAAACGCACAATGGATTTATTAATAGTTTTATAGCCACCATAACATAATAATGATTGTGGCCATCTAGTGGTCATAGGGGCCCTGAACAGGCCCTTTGCTTATACCTGGAGGCAGCTCTGTAGACATCTATTTAACTAGAGTTTCACTAAGCAATGCAGGGTCAGTATAAATTAAAAGATAGCATATCTACATTCCCTGAGTGCCTTCGTCCTGTTGAAGAAAATATACTATTTTATCACATGACAAGCTGGCCATGGTTTATGTTCATACTGTAGTCATCAGTGAGTGCTGACAGCACATGCCAGATAGTGTTCATACAGTAGATGGTGCCTATGTGAGTTTGGGCAGACTGGAAACATTTACCAAACACCAAACAATTAGGCAGGCAGAGTGATAGGGAGAGAGTGAGCGGAGCTACCCGATGGGGGCAGTCGTTTCTACAGAGCTGCAACAGAAACAGTTGGATTTCATTTTGCATGCTGCTGTGCTCGGAGGAATCTCAATATTTATCCAGTTTGTCTGGCCATGGCACCTGCTGGGGGAGACATTAGTCATTTGTAAGTATTAACATGGGCATCCCCTCTTCCCTCATCTTCCCTGTCTCGCTCACTCTCCCTGTCTTCCTCCCCCCTCTGCACTCTCACTCCCTCCCTCTGTGAGTACACTGTCAGTCATGTTGTAGCCTTTTAAATGTCATCCACTTACTGCGGAGAGCAGTCGCCCCACTTGACAGTTTTATTGGGAGATGTTGTGATGACGGTGATGAGAGAGAGAGAGAGAGAGAGAGAGGACAGGGGGGAGGCATCACTGAGTCAAATCAAATTAGAATAATCAGAGTGATGTGATTAATAGGAGTGCCATTGTGGGGTAATCATGCACAGCGATCATCACTGCGGTGGACTTCAAATTAGCGTGCCCTGCAGTGAGGCTTTGATCTGGCAAGCATCAAATAAAGCTCGGCGTCAGGTTGTCACTTACTTAAAGTACACCTTCGCCTTGATGTCTTTTCGCCACACTAAAAATAGAGACGGAAAGACAAAACGTGACAAAAGGCAGAGGTACAGTTGACAAATGATCATGACTGCGTGGCACCTGCTACTGTGAGCCACTCAGGAAGATCTACATTTCAATTTCTTAAGGTGGACTTAAGAATCCAAAGCACAGAGGCAAGAAAATGAGACAAAGCTGGAGTGCCAGAAAGGAAGACATCAAAGTGACATTAGCCCCAGTGACTTCTTTTACTCAGGTGTATGTCTGTCAAAGCCGGTTGTGGTTGAAACACTGCCGCAGAAAACACCAAGGAATTATTTATCCACTATCTTCCTTTGTAATTGTTCTGACTTTGCTGCAAAAACATCAGGATGAGATTTGGATCATGCATCCTCACTGTGTCATCTTTTATTTCAGGTAGCATTGCTTAATATTAGAAATAGAAAAGATAGAATTCAATGGATGTGCATATTATTTCTGCTACTGCTATAAGACAACTGAAAATGTATTTCTGAATAAAAAAAAAGAGGAAAAAATTAAAGGCCTCACATTAATGTCAGAGAAAGAAAAAATTATACACGTCGAGGCAGAGAAAAAGAGACATTCAAGAGCTGTCAAGAAACATGTAGTAGAGTTCGTGGAGGCTCAGGTGTCATGGAGACTGTGCTTGGTCTCTGAAACACAGAGCTTGCCTTTGCCTCCCCTCCACTACAGGAATACTGACATTTTCATTAAAAGGTCACCAATCTTTTCATGTATTCACCTCAGCTTTTAACATGAATGGAAAGGTGAGCAAGAGAATGAAGAGAAGAGAGGCGAGTGAGAGGGAGAGTGAGAGACAGGATTTAGACATGGACAGAGGTGAAGCAGGAGATACAAGATCAAAAAGAGGAAAAGACCAAAGCGATCAGCTCTCAGACCAAGGTCAGAGCTATGAGGTACATATCCTCAGCTCTTATCTCATACAGATACAGAGCTTTGAATAGTTACATAGAGAATGATACGTATAGCTGACACCCCTTATAGCTTGTCCTGCAGGGTATACGGTTCTGGAGTCCTTACAAAATGTCTGCCTTCCCTCTGAACTTTAATTAAAAAGCCTTCTTAAGTCCTATATTTATTGTGTATTTTAATTAAAGTGATTCTGACTCTGAGTGAGCCAGCCAATACTATTCCCCATATCACTTCTGCTTCCTTCAAGGTTGTTTATAATGCTCCTCATAAAAGGACGGATTCAAACAAACAATTTAATGGTAATCCAATGAAATGCAATGGTGTGCATTTAAATCAGCATTTATATGTAAAATAATTCACAATTAGAATGTGAGAAGATCCATTACTGAGCCAAAATAAAAGGAGGCCTTTTAGTTCTCTAATTTACTATGTCGACCGCATGAAGTTAAAAGATGCCCCCATTTAGCTGTTTAAATGAGGATGTAGAAAAATTTTCCTCTGAAAATGGATTAAAATAATTTGCCGAGAATAATCATTTAAATAGCAATAAGGACCCAGAGTGTATCTATTGAGCATAAAATAATTTCAAGTATAAATTAAATAGCTTATTACAGCCTTTCATTTCCTTAAGGGACTCGTCTGCGCTCCTTTTTTCTCAGCCCCCTTGGTAGATGGGGTAATTTTCTTTGGAGGCTGCCGGAATAAGCGCCATGCGGCTGCGTGTTCAGCAGGGAAAGTACATGAAAGTCTCCTGTTTTACACAGTGGATCTCATTCTCCATGCTGTCCATATTTCTGTCTGTCTATCTTGAGACTAGTGCTAAAGCTCCTTAGTCTAACAGTGGTAAAAGAGTAAAAGAGACCTCGTAACTGCAGCTCAATGCGACTCTCAAGAATAAATCCAAGTCTAATCTTTTATGCCTTACCTGTCAGAAATCCTTCACTCAGCGCGCCCCTGCATTCCTTTACACATTGTCAATATGTCAGAGAATTGCTGCGATAGGTTAATTTCAACACCTGTCAGCTGATGTACACCCCAAAATGAAGTTGT
This sequence comes from Hippoglossus stenolepis, assembly GCF_022539355.2. Classification (NCBI taxonomy): domain Eukaryota; kingdom Metazoa; phylum Chordata; class Actinopteri; order Pleuronectiformes; family Pleuronectidae; genus Hippoglossus; species Hippoglossus stenolepis. The sequence goes on along the minus strand of NC_061483.1, from coordinate 22,903,620 downwards.
GCAATAGACTGGCCTGGGAATGTTTCAGCGCTGGAATGCAGTGTTCGGTGACTGAAGGGAGTGAAGCAGGGGGTGGACAGGCCCTGGCTCTGGTCGTGTGACGTCAGCGTGGTGGCACGGCAGAAAGCTGAGGGCCCGTTTGGCCCTGACAGCTGCGTTTGCCCACAGTAATGCACCCTGCCGGCCGGGGCCAAGGCCTCTCTCCTGCTGTCAGCACACCGATCGGCTTTCATGGATCATCTCTTATCTGCCGAATCTGTCATTGCAGAGGAGGGCTCCTTTTGGGGGGCTTTAAACCGTGCTGCCATGGTTCACAGGCTCCAAGCCCCCCTTATGGATACTTTTCTCTCTCTTTCTTTCTTTTTTTCTCTTTTGCTGTCCTTTCCACTACACGTCTGCCCTCTTTTTTTCTTTATCACTGCATCTCGCTCTTAGATGCATACCTTCTCTGTCGGCCCATTTTTGCCTCTCCGCTGTTTGTTTACGAGTGAGAGCTAACCTGAGAGGCAGAGTTTTGGAGTTGGGGGGGGAAGTTGGATGGTCGTAGTGTTTTGGAGTAAGGGAGGGTCCTAGGAGGGAAGAGGCTTTTGTTTGTTTGGACAGATGCACAGGCCCATCTGAACTTCTGTCAGTGATCAAAGCAGCCGATGATGTAGAACAGATTCATGGGCCATGTCTTATCAGCCCTTGCTCCGGCCCTCATCCATCATCCTGAGCCCTCGTCCATCTCATTTTGATGACGGCACCCTAAACAAGGTGCATTAATCACTGCCACTCCCTTCTTTGGCCAGGTGGCCTCACACCCTCCAGACATACACACAGGCCAAGGAGCTGAGGGTGTACCCTGCACCGACCCCCTGCCCCCTGGGGCAGCTTTTCCACCACCAGCCACTGGTACTCTTTCAACAGGTCTGCAAAGCTCTTCCGGGAATTTAGTTAGTTAAAAGGAGAAGGGCCATTTTTGTCAAGTGTTACAAGTGCTATAGATGCACAGGCGCATGTACTCATGTGCAGAAGTATGCATGCACATACTTGCATACACGCACATGCATGCGACAAATGCACAAGGAACCACGGTGGCTCTTTGGTACTCATATCTCTCAGTATACACAGTATGGTCTATTGCTGCGGTTACCTTCGGTCACCGGCATCCCCCATTATTGATTTCAAATGGAAAGTGAGTCATTGTGCTTGTCGAAGATGAAGGGGAAAACAGCTTAAGTGGTTCCTTTGTGTCAGCAGGTTAAGCAAAGCGTTTCGCACAGGCTTTTACAGCTAGAGATAGTGTCTTTGTGCCTGAGAAGGCTAAACTTAAAACAAATGCCAACTGTGACACCAAAGGGTAATGGCTACACACAAAATGAGGTGTTTCTGAGGAAAGGCTTTTTGTCATGCCAGGCTGTGCTCTCCTTCAAAAGTTTCAGAGGACAAAATAAGACTTTGTTGCAGAGTTTAAAATGATAGTGTTCCTAGTAAAGTCAGAATCAGAACAGATTTATACAAAATAATAATAATAAATTGAGGATTTTAGAGGGTCACAGCACTGTGCATTTATTATTCTTGATTTAAAAGGTAACCTACAATAGAAGAGAATATATAGGAATACACAGTTCCATGACTTTAGAAATAGTTGCTATCTTTTTAGTCCTTATTAAACCCTGCTAATCATTGTTTCATACGTTGTGGGAGGTTTGTTGTAACATAGGTTAGCAACAGTGACCTCAGCGAATTACCATTATATTGCTGGCCATGCTGGGCTCCGAGGGGGTGGTTATAGCAGTCTGGGAATGAGGTCAGCAGGTCAAGTACCAAAGCATAGTGTCATGGAATATAGAGTCAAATGATGGAGCATGTGTGGTTGAAGAGCCTAGCAGATGCAGAGAGAGAGAGAAAAAATAACCAGACAGAAACACACACACGCACTTACACACACACACACACACACACACACAAAGTCAAAGTCATTTCTAAGGTGAGATCTTAAGCAAACAGATGTTGACAGACAGACTACAAGTTCATCCCAAGGTGAGGAGCCGTAAACACTTGAGGAAGCCATCTCTCTGGTGGCTGGACAGAGACGACATTCAGACAAGGCTGTGTAGAAATGAAAAGGGGACACACAATGAGCAGCTGACTCAATATTTCTCCCATGTTTTCCCATATATGTCAGTATAGTTGCATAACCTTGCTGTCGTCCTTGACCTCTGAACTGTTAATAAGCCTATTTGTTAAAATGACAGTGGCAGGCAGCATAAGCTTGGTCGCCCTATCCCTCAGAGTAGAAGTCAGTTACCCCCCCCCCCCAGCTCATTTGGCAGAGGTGAGGGGATATCACTCTGACTGCTGTGACAGCTCTACTTTAGCATATTCATGACGAGTAGAGTCTCATTTCACAGGTGTATTAAAATACCCCTAACCCCTTTCTCATAGGGAGTCTCGTCTCACACGGCAATGGATCGACGCCATGCATGAAAATCGATGGGGGAAATATGTAGAAATATAAGCATGCATCAGAGGCCGGGTCAAGAACCTAATTTCACAGTGACACCGGGGGTAATTTGGCTCTAGAAATGTTTGTCAATTCGCCATTCATTTGAGCAGGCATGGCATTGTGAGGCCCCCGATGTGAGTGCAAGGTGGCCAACCTGAACGCCTGTATTTATGGTGCACTTTTGTGAATACATTACGCCTGTCACAATGAAATAAGTGACATACTTACATGCTGCGAGGAGTAAGTCCAAAGGGTTGAGCACCGGGCGCGGGAGAGATAAGAAGAGAGGTAATTAGTACATTCATCTTTTTTATGATATCATTTTTCAGACATATATGATCACAATGTAAATTAGAAATAAGGAGGGACCTGCAGAAAATGGAATTCATTTGGAGCGGGTCAATCGCCCTACAATAGCAGTGCTGGGAGGCCAGGTGTAATTTACGGTGGCGCTTGGCCCTCTCTCTCTCCTGCCATGCACCTGGCAGAGCCTGATACCCTGCTGCTCCCCACAGCTGCTGGGCCTCCTCTCCCACAGATAACACCCTCATCTCCAAATGAGATTCATTTACCGCACAGGAAAAGGAGGAAAGCAAAAGAAGAGGGAGAAGAGAGGAGACAAACCTGCTTTCCCTTTCCTGCACCCTCTCTCTGGCGCTCCCTCTCTCTTGTGATTCAGTACTAAGCACTTACTGCAATGGCGTTCTATGGATTATTGATTTTTGATTTGGTTTTCCTGCTCGGCAGATGCCCCCCGTTTTAGCGGAGCCATTACCTCCGTAACGATTAGAAACAAAAAGTTAATTATGTAATTATAAAGCCAATAACAGCCTGTGCCGGTTTACCCTGCTTTAGTCGGTTTAAACATTATCTCTTGTGTGCACATCATAACAGGCGGAATGTGAGGAGAGGAGATTAACGCCTTGGAAAGCAGATGCGGAATTTAATTCTCCAGTCCATGGCTGCCTGGGAAACCATTAAGTAATCACAACATTCTCCCTCGATTAAATTCACGGCTGCCACTTTGCACACAATGGGAAAGGGGAAGAAGAGGTGCCTGCAAAGCTCTCCCATTTTTATTGACTGTAACGTCAGTCCCTGCCTGCAGGCACAGATGAATAAAACTGTTAAATAGGGTGCCTCAATCTGTCAGAAAATGAAAAGTTTGAGTGGGAAAAATAAAATCTAAGTAAAATAAAAAGGAGGAGGTATGTCGCGATGTGTTCGGCCCGATAAAGCTCACTCAGAGCGGGCGGAATAAATGGGGGAGCAAAAAGATGCACTTGATATTTCCCCATTATTTTCAGTCATTTTACTCTCCCGCAAATGATTTTTGTCCCCAGCAGCTACAGATAAGGTTGACGGGGAGAGGAAGTGGCTGAATTGGACTTGGTTTAAATGGATTAAACACACATACACCAACACGGGCCTGCTTTGTGTGGGCATGCGCGCACACACACACACACACACACACACACACACACATATACATACGGTACATGCAACTGAAACACACATGTATTGACAACCTAGAATGCATACAGTAAGTGTGACTAATTACTTATGGATGGGTGTGTGAGGAGTTAATATGGCCTTGAAATGATATTTATTTAATGTTACACAGTGGAGCTAGCTGAAGCAGCCCTTGAGGGATAGAGGTCAAAGGGGCGGTCTCCTTCTGTAAACGAGCACTTAAGGGCAGAGAGAGGGTCCTGCTCTGATTAATTGGATAATTCATTAGTTTGGTTAAGTCGTTTAGTGAGATGGGTGAGACGAGGGCCTATAACCCGAGGGCTCTGCAGAGCACTAGCTACAGACGAGGAGGAATACTGTGGCTAATGCAAGATAACAACATCAAATGAACTGTGAACAAATGCACATCTATGCAGCCATGAGCCAGAGCGGCTGTGTTTCCAGGAAAATGAGCAACAAACAAAGGCAAACACTTATACACACACATGCCCTTTCACATTATATGAGTTCATCCATGTTAAGAATTACAGCGCAGCAAACAGTGACAGGGGTGTTTCCAGGGCTCATATTGACAAGCATTAATCCAACATGGAAGTTCAGGGATGTGTTATTGACTGTGATGTTGAATGGGGAGCTTGTATGTTAAAGGGCAGTTCCTTGTGCTGTATTTAGATAAGCTTTACTTCAAAGTGCCTGCCATCGTCCGTCATGCTCTCTGGGTTATCGGGCTGTGTGGGACTCTAGCTTTGGTCAGAGTCTGACTGCTGAGCAGTATGGATGTATGGACACGTGTTGTGTGTAAATATGACACTGTTTTTTCATGGCTATATTTACACATACTTCTTTAAAAGTACTTCCACGAAGGTCTGGAAATCCCACTCAGAAATCCGAAACACATTTACAGACACACACAGACGCGTGCACGCACGCACACACGCACACACACATACCTGCATAACACACACAGTGAATCACAAGCATAGCTTCTTTTCAAACCCATACAGGGCCCAGTGTGAGTGCCAGCCTGTTGCTATACTCCCCCTCCACATCTGTCCATCAGTTTTTTCCCAGGGGCCCCTGGTTGTACCCCCTGTGCTTCCCCAGGTCCCTCTCCATGCAGCGTAAATGCCAGGATCAGGTTTGGGGAGGGCAGCAGTTTTTTGTGTACAGTGGACAGCTGGTACATTCCAGATAACAGCTGAATTTAAAGTGTGTACAAAAGCAGCAAGCATGGGCTTCCTCTTTGTCTCTTCTTTCCTATTGATGAGCTTCTCAATCAGGCCCAAATGGTTTGTTTCTACAAGCATCCACACAGTATCATAACAGCTCTGACAGAGAATGGCCGCCACTGTGTCTGGTTCCTGTTTGGACCTGTTAAGCCTATTCAGCGCTTCTGTTTAACACCACACACTGTTTGGACTAACTGGGATGATGGGTTTGAATACAGAGGTTAAAATCCAAATACACTTGTCAGTAAAGACTTTGATCTGAACCGCACGCTGGCAAAAAAACAGGATGTAAAATCTTATATGCAAACAGGCAAATTTTAGCGGATCAAAGCTGAATGGTCTCTTACAGAAACACTTGAAAAGCTTGCATTCAACAATAAAAGAATAAATATGCCGGGCTTTAAAAAAAGGACGAAAGCTATTTCCACCAGTGTTGAGCTGTTTTTCAGCTTTACAGAGCCGTATGATGACCGTAGCAGACATTCTCTATCTTTCAGCAGATCCTAAATTCCTCCAGGACCCCCACAGCTTGGTTCAAACATCTCCCAGTAAGGTCACACCTCTGCTGGGGTCCCCTGAAACACTTGGTCCCATCGCTCCGTGTTAGATCTATCCGGTAAAAACAAAATTAGATTTCCTGACACTTCATGAGCTAATTACACTACAAATAATCAAGCATGTACATATCTGTAACAGACTCGGTCAAATCAAATTGAATGGCTGATGAGCACCAGGAGCAGAGGAAGCTTGTTCTGCAAAATATGTACACATAAGAACCAGAAGAAAAAAGAACTAATTGTATTTTTCCGCTATAGTAAAATGCACTGAAGGAAATATTCACGATAGCCACATACACAAGCAAGCACATTCACAGTGCATAATGCACACACACCAAGCATGTGACATAGAGAATTCACTTTCTCTAAAAAGCTGAATTCCTCCTTGAGTCCCTTTTGAACCAGGTCAAAGCCCCCCACCCACAAGCCCCGGCAGAAAGGATGGGAAAACTAATGACTACAATAGAGTGTTTGCATTTTTCTTGGGCCCTGAAAAACACAAAGAACAAGGCCTGTGACAAGCTCCATTATTTGGTTGCTCTGCCAGTGAGGAGACAGCTCCTGCTGGAGAGATGAAAGTGGGGGGTGTGAGCTAGGCAGGACAGGAGAATGGAGAGTGTGTGGGTGTGGGTGGGAGGGGGTGATGTGTGTGGGGTGTCAAGAGGGCCACGGAGATGGCAGGTGATGAGGACGGTCCCGCCCTCGCTGCCATAACCCATGTCGCGTGGAGCTACGGGCCCATCAGCACAAAGACAAATTATCGCAGGGGGAATTTCACGGACAGGAAGAATCTGTCACCTAGTGGAACCCTCCCTCTTAGGGACTTCACACAGCCATTATGAGCTTCTTTAAGGAGGGAAAATTCACTGAGAGGCCGGCGGTCCAATACCCCTAGTGCCAAGATGGATGGGGAGGAGGACGTGTGGGTCATAAGTTAGAGGGGAGTTGTTTTGCTTTTACTTTTTTATACTGACTGAAGCATACTCTTAAGTCCCAATACTCCTTCTTTTTTAGTAGCTTCTATTCTATATTTCAGGATATTGCTGAGTAGCCATGGACAAAACATCAATGTTAAATAAAAAATTACTGACTAACAAAATAAACATGTCATTGTGATAATATTTTACACTTTTATGTCTCCTAATAAGGTAAACCCAACCTTGCAAGTAGTTTAAATAAAGCTCTGTACATACTATTTAGCCTCTGTTTGCACTCGAATTTGATGATATGTCCAGCAGCGAGATGTCAGCCCTCTCCCTGCTCCTGGTGCTGGCACACAGCCTCTCACAGCTTGGACTGCTCCCAGCTAGCGCAGGAGAGAACAAATCTGCAATAATAAATAATACCTCTCAAATGGGTATTATGTGTACTTAGAGAGTAAGATTTATAAATTAAGGCTTTGTGTTTAATTGGCAACTCCCAGTGAGAGTTAACAGTGTGTTGAATGTGCACCTCATGGATAAACTAAGCATTAAGCCTCTAAATACACAAGCAACAGTTGTTGGGAAATGCAGGCAAATACATGATGTCAGCTATTGTAAAGAGAGGCTGTTCCAGCTCGCGGTGATAAATGTCTTACTCATTTGGGATATTAAAGTGCTTACTATGGGGCGTGTACTTTCACCCTTAATGGAAATATGAGAACAAGAGGCCTTTTAACTCCAGCCAGAATTTCCACACCTACATCCAACATATACATCATCACTAATGTCAGGAACAAAGTCAGTCAAAACCCCAAAGAAAACAAACATGAAAACCAAACATGCTCAAAGATATTTCACCCGCAGAGTTTCAACAGAGGTCAAGCAGGGATATTTTTTAGAGCAGAACACACACACACATCACAATCATTTTTTCATCCAGTATATAAACATTTAATATATGCAACTATAATTTGGCATTTAAAGTTTCTTGATTTTGCATATTTAGGACCTTGCAAGATGACACAATGAATCATCCCAAACTCTCCATTGACTAATACTATTCATTAGATTTTGGAGAACATGTGCTGCATGGGGGAATATAATCACATTCCCCATCAGGACATATCGCCCCTTCCTTCCTCACTGTGTCTGTATCATTCATGAGACGACAACATGTGTAATCATGCTCAATATTTTATAACAGGTTGTATAACAACAACTTATTCTCATTCAGAGTGTACGCATGTATCCAAACATCTCATCCAATAATAGGAACAATGGGGCTTTAAGTTGTTCGTGGAAAGAAGCCACATCTATTGTGTTCAAAGATATCATTCCAATTGAACCATTATGACATCGCCTTTTAAATTTGCCTGGGCCAACACAAAAGACCAGTGGCCCTTTAACAAATGTGAAGGGGATTATTCTATTCCTTCAACTTCGAACCCCACAGCCTTTCTCCTCTCTTTCACACAGGGGCATGAACTTGGATGGGTCCTGCTTTCCCCCCCTGCCGAACACCACAGTTTAAACACACAGTCACAATTGGTTGGATTAACCCCCCCCCAACACACCCCTGCGTGGAGCAATCGTATGGACTCGACAACCCCTACCATGCTAGTAACCAGCAGAGATGCATGCTAACTGGATCATGTTCTGTGAGAAGAAAAAAGAAAGACAAGTGTCCCTAACTTTTCTCATGTCACTTTCTCTCACAGCCCCCAGTGTGGATGGGTATAGGCCCCACTTAAAAGGGACTCCTTTGAACTGGATTCATGGGCCATTTGCATAAGCAGATTTGGGTGAGGAGAATGGAGGGGTATTGCGGCTGGTCATTAATATGCCAGCTAATTCAGCACATTGTAAGCCCATTGATGCTTCACTAAAGGGCAGTTATCCCATTGCCATTGTTTAGGCCTGAACCACTTTCAGCAGTTGTTACAAATTACATACTTAATTGATTTAAAATCTGCCATAAACCACACAATGAGGGGAGATATGGCAGTGGTCGATGATAGAGCAACACAGAGTGAGATTTTTTTTTAAAGCCCGAACGTTAATGTGCGTCTAATAAGTGAAACAGCTGGCTCTGTGTTGGGAGATAAACATCATAAGCAGATGCGTATTTTACAGAATCACTAACATAAGCAAACAACTCAGATGTATTTGCAGACTCATTTTCAACACGCTGGTTAAAACGATGCCCATCAATCGCGTCGCCAGCTTGTTTAGCCGTGATACTTTCTAAGGATATCAGTGCAAGTGATTACTGCAGGACTGCCTGTGCCGTCATGACTCAGCCACGGTAATGCGCACTCCACATTTTTACACTGAGCACCAATTAGTGGCTGCAACAAAGCCTGACCAAAAGTAAACATTGCAGTATTGCATACTTGTTACTACAATAAGACGTAATCCCTGGGATATGCTGAACAATATTAGCTTTTCAATTACTCCTCAGAGCCATTGAGTGGCAGTCTATTGAAACAGAGCCCCCCCACCACCACCACCAACACAGGCTACTCCAGCATAGTACTTCAGATGTGAGACCCTTAAATATAGGACCCTTCACCATACAGAACAGTGGCTTCTCACTCATCCTTGTTTATTCTGCTCCCCTTCATCTTACTGCTCCATCTCTCGCTCCCTACTCTGAACTGCAACGAGTGCAGACAAATGTGTGATATTGCAAGCTGGATTGATATAATGTTTTGTAGCATTCTGGAAAATTGTAGGGCAGTTATGATCACGAATAAGCTGTTAATGATAATATTAATGACAGCAATAATGATGGAAGTAGTGATGGTGGAGGTTGAAGAAGAGGAGGAAGTGGTGATGTTGTCTCCTCCTGGAAGCCCCGCCTTTTGTGAGGCCCTGACCCACTCTTCGGCAGTTACCATTGTCAGCGAGTCTTTCGTGGGGGTTTGTGTGTGGCGGGGGCCTCTGTGTATTCTCCCCCCACTCTCTTCAGTCCCCTGCCCCTGATAGGGCCACATCAAAGCTGGAGGAGCTGTGCTTTGTGGGGCCTTGGTCCCTTGACTCTCAACATGTGGTTTTGTGGCTCTGGACATCGGCACCTTTTAACCCATTCTGTTGAGATTAGGCATCGCCTTCAATTGAGCATTAGTGAAACTATAGTAACCAATAAGAAGCTTGTCGCTGAATGGAAACTATGTATCTTGTCGCAGCGGAGCTGTTGGAACATCACGATCCCAGACAAGTTCCTCGGCAGGATTTTGGCTGCCTGGATGGGGGCCCCTTCTTTTCATGCTGACACGAAGTAAACTCTTTCCACACACATTTGCAGAGACACACATTTTTGCAACCCAGGCACTGTAATGGTAATTTATATTCAACACAAAGGGGGGGGGGGGGGCATTGTTTTCCACAGGGCACAAGCATTTAATTATCTCCGTTTTTTTCATATTTTGCCTACAACAGTGAGTGAGAAAATTGTCCCAAAATGAATAACCAACAAGAGAGCGGAGGGGGGAAATGCTGCACATGATGACTAAGGGAGTAGGGTTTGGAAGCCTGGGAAATAAACAGGAACTAATGGAGTGGGTCTCTGCTGCAGTCTTGGCTGGCACAGGGTTGGTCCTGGGGAGAGAGGAAGGGCAGGCGGAGGGCCAGGCAGTGTCGTCGGCCCCCAGCTTCATTAAGAGGTGCAAACACAGCTCCACAGTACTCAGGCCTAGGGCTCCATCAGTCAGATCCTGGCCTTAGCTTGGGCTTAACATGAGCTAAAGACTCCAGACATCACACACTCATTAAAGCCAGGCTCCCGGAACAACTGTCACTTGCTAGTAGCTCTCCAGTAGCCGCTCTTTCCAGATTCCTGTTGAGGGGAATCTTCACACATCCCCATGTTGGCTCCCTCTGCTCCAACACCAGTCAGCACCTTGGATTAGTGAGGTTACTATAGTCAAAACATTTATTCACCCAACTTAGCCTCTCTGCCGTTTGCAGGCAAAATCCTTTCTCTTCTATCAGATGGGCATTTATGCAACTAATCGTGATGAGAGCCTTGATCATCACAATTTTCGTTTAGCTGAGACGACTCACTGACAGCTCAATCTGTCAGTGCGTGCACGATGCGACAAGGGTTCGAACTCTATGGTGGCTCTGCAAAGCCATGCTAATGCCATCAAATATACACATCATAGTGTTGACACGTGGCTGGTGCTTTTTGTCTGTCCATTTTGTTATAAAGCCTCAGTTACAGTGTTCATTTGATGCTACTCAGTCGACACAAATCTTGCACTGGCTCGGGCGGAGCACAGAGAATCAGCATGAGGTGTGGATTGATTTCTGGCTGGGTGCGGACAGTGAGCGAGGGACAGTGGGCCTCCAGACAGAAGCTTGGCTGGACTCTGTGAAGACTGGAGCCTTCTGTGAGGTTGCCTGCCCCACCACATGGAGTGCTCCAACAGTGACCCTGTGCATACTGGCAACTGCCAACCGTCTGCTTCCGTCTGCTTGGCATATTTGGCTATTTAGTGGGCGCTTGTGAAGATCAAATGGGTTAAGATCGCCCCTCTTAGTGAGCGGGGAAAAAGAACATCAAAAAGGTGTAAATTTCACTTCCCCACTTTTGATTAAGTCAAGCATGAAAAGAAATGTAATACTCTCAAGTGGCAAGGGTTTACACTATTGATGCTGTTACTTCTGCTTCAGGAGGCCCAATCAGCCGACAGGGAGCTGAGTAAACTCGCCCTGAGTTTTAGGGAAGGCCAGATGGAGGGCTTTTGCTGTGCCTGAAAAGACAGCTTAAGAGCTCGCCTCCTCAATCCCACTCAATACTGACTGTGTGAAATCCTGGCCCTGGCTAACCCCCCAACCCACCCGCCTTCTCCAAAGCTGGTGGCTACCACCATATGGGCTTGTTTAAAAACTCCCACAGGCTGGTACAAAGCACAACAACACAGTTTTCATATCAAGTACTCTCTCAAAGAGGCCCCCCCTCCGACTCCTTCCCTTCCGATTCCAAAGGCTGTCACGGGTTCTGCTCTGATTAATAGTTGGCCGTCTGTTTTGGGGAGATCATTTTGTGCAATGATTAATACGAATTGGCCAGCTCAGTCCACATTTCATATGTTACCAAATGAACTGCTGATTGACTGGATGTTTCACCTGCAAAAAAAACCACACCAGCCAAATACTGGAGAGAGTAGTGGGGTGACCCTTCAGGGTAACATTGCACCTCCTTGCTATGCTTTGTTGCAACTGCCTCTCACAAAGCAAAAAGTGAAGTAGAGCAGTGCCCCTGGTAGTATGTGGTGGACAGCGGAATGGAATGGCTTTTGTAAAGACTTAATAGAATCTTTAACCGTTCCAACAATCCACTCCCATGGAGTTGCATTAAGTAGATATTGTAAAGGGACAATGACCTAAATAGCTCAACATCAACCTCATTAGGCATGCAGGCAGGGTCTGGGCCATTTCATGGTGGAAGCTATTGTCAAGGCTCACCCCAGGTAAGCATTAAATTGCAAATGATACCCTGAAAAGCGGAGAGGAGCGGGAGAGAGGGTGAATATAGCAAACACAGAGAAAATGGTTCTCAGGACAACAGAGAATGAAAAGGCAGTTGGAGGAGCTGCTCTGACCGTAAAAAATCCAATACATCACAGCTTTTGGGGAGCAAATTCCACTCGTCTCCTAAGTGTCTTATTTGTAAGCAATGCTGAGCACAGGCCCGTGTAGAGAGACGGAGAAAAAAAATCGAGCAGCTAGGAGCAAGAGAGAGAACCTAATGACAGACTGATAGCAATTACTTGTGCCCGTCAACAGCTCCTCTCCCTCCCAGCATTCCAGGGGAAAATTAGACGAGTGGGAAAAATAAGGCAGGAGCATCGGATAAAGGGGTTGAAAACAGTTTAGATTGAGTCTGAAGAAGTAGTCTCTGTAGTCTCTCTCTGCACTGTCACAAACTTTCCACTAAAGTCTATCTCTCAGCAAATCAATAGCTGCATCCTCTGCGCCAAACAATCTTCACCTAATGACCCCTTGGATCAACATGTTAATAAAGGGGTCTCTGAAGAATAGTTTGCAAAAGCAAAGTGCTCTTGTGAGTGACATTAAAAGATGCTGAGAAACGGGAGGCGTGCTCCCCGGCGGAACTGCTCTCTGTCACCCTTCCTGGTGAGAAATTGTGCCTTTGCATATTCCTTGTCACCGGTGGCATAAGTGAAAGGACCCCCGAGGACAGTGTTAGTCACTGCTTGCCTTGTGGAGTGAAGTAAATTAAAGCAGGGATTAGGGCAGGCGAAATTGTGGATGACAAGCAAGGCGGTGGCAGCCACATCAACTGCTCTTTAGGCCCATATGTCTTCATGAAGCGCATCAGTACAGGGGCCGGCAATGAACCCAAAGCAATCAAGTTTATTCAAGATGAAATAGACAAACACCTCTCCTCTTTCACTCTATATTTCTGTTCTTACTCACTCACTCATGCATGGGGATATAAATGCGTATGTATAGTGTGTGTATATACGACAGCAGAGAATTAAGCTGCATCTTTTCCTGAAGTGTCCTCACGCTAAGGGCCCCTGTGAGGTAGATCTATAACTCCTCCTTCAATATCAACTAATCTAACAATCAAAACAAATTAATCAAACAAATATAATAAAAATGACAACAGACATATCTGAACAATTATTATCTTAATAATTGTGCTTCAATAGCAACCAAATGTCAGTTTTGTCTTTTCTTTCCCTGGATGAGACTTTTACCCTCAGTTTTATTATGTACTCATTTTATGCTGTAAACCTGTGAAATTATATCCTAAAACAAACAATAAACCAAAACAAATCCAACACGTGAAGTTGTGAGGAAGCTAAGAGAATAGTTTGGCACTAGTTAATCCTTATTCTCCACGGAGAAACAATCTCCAACCTTAATCTGCTTCCGGGAGCAGTGTGGAATATACCTACCTTTAGGCTGAGAGGAAGCGCGTGTCTGTGTGTGTGCTTTAGATGTAGAATTACCATGCAATTACAATATAATGACACACATTAATCGTTTGAGTTTCTCCAGCACAACTGTGGGACCGTGTTGGATGCATTAATTAGCAAGCTCCTCATGTTGTGGCCTGGCAATTGTTAACATTTGAAAAAGGCTCTCCAGCCTGTTCACTCCCGCAGATAAATATCCTCTGGCTAGTCGAGGAAAATATCAAAAACAACCGTGACCGCGTATGAAAGAGAACGTGATGACACCAGCCGGGCGGGAGGCAATAGCAAGCATGCTGGGAAATCCAGAGGCATTTAAATTGTGTATGTGCGTTCAGCTTGCATCAGATGTGTGTTGTGTATGTGTGCACCCCCACACAAACCCCCTGTGCAACATTTTTGTATTGGCACAGTGGGCCCTGTCAGCCATCCAGCCTACAGAGGTGAGGCTTGCATTGTCTACTAACTACTAGTTTGTGTTGTTCAAAACAATGGACTTTACATGGCTCTACACAAAAATCTTACTTTTAGCACTGAATTATTTGAATACTCACAAATGTCCTTGTCTTACATGCCCCCCTAAATGATTCTTATTGGATTATGTGAACCCTCCCTCTCATCTTATATGCAGTCGCACTGTTAAATCTATGAGAGAGCTCAGTGGGAAGCAGCCAGTGGGCGCTCTAATGAAAGTCACTCTGCTGTCCTACAGAGAGGTCAAGCTTTTACACCTGGCCATAACCACATGGGGCCACACTGCATGCATGGCCTTGGAAATGACTGTCAGATAAGGAACTGCATAATTTAGATGCAGGGATCTCACCAGCAGCAAAGCAAGAGGAAGACGCCACCGGAGAAAAGTCAGGTTATGGATAAACTTGAGGCTATTTAAATATTGCTTTTCATAGATGTATAGTTTATTTACACAGTTCAAGCACCAAATCAGGGTAAATTAAATGACCCAAATAATTCTTAGTGTTTGATTTAACCAGGTTAGAATATAATACCTTTGGGGTACGTTAACCATGAGAACTTGTTGTTGCTCAACTGTTAATCAAAACATATTGCATAAAAAAGATTTTCATTTAAAATTATTTTTTTTACATTTAAATGTTTTTTCTTGGCTTCAATTGTTTAGTTTTTTTTAAATCACCCATGACAACCCTTGCATACCCCACATATTATAAACAATAGCAAGCATGACTCCCGAGATTATCTTTCACCAACTCATCTCTGGTGAACTTTACCATGCCTTTATATATATTTATAATAACTTTGAATGCAGATTACTGGTAATATGATTTTGCATGTGTGTATTGCCACGATCACACCAGAGGATGGCAGAGTGGTTGATGAGACTTGGCTCCGTGGAGCTTGGGCCCCGACTATGGCTGCTTTGGATGCAGGGGAGGGCTTAAACAGTGAGCTTTGGGCCCCATTAAGCACCACAAAGCCTGCTTATTTTCTCAATTCCACACCTCCTTTAAATCATCCCTGAATTCTATGAATCGTACGAAAGAATAGCAGGGGCAAGTAAATCCAACTCTGAGTGGCATCTGGCATCGCATTTCAAAGGTACCTCAAAACATACTCACAGGATGTAAGTGACAGTTCTGACACTTATTCTAAGAACCAAATAAATAGAAGTGTTTTAAATATATATACATATAAGAAAAACCATCCCATTCCATTCAGATGATCAGATCAGACAACCATGCAGGAGCAATGGGCAGGTACGATGACAATCACAGGATACTTTTGGGAATCAATTGACGTGACACTGCTGGATCTTCTAAAATGTGTGTCACACAAAGAAATGTCCCCTGGCTACATGCAACCTTCCAACAGTGCAAAGATGTACAGGCTACTAACTCGTGTATCCAGTAGCATGCACTCGTCCATCTGGCTGCCGTGTCCAGGTCTCTGGCCCCCACAAGCAGTCTGTGCAGCTAGACTCCACGCATGGTCTGATCCTCTTGGCAGCCAATGATGCAGCACACTAATGAAGAGGTAATGAGCCAACGGATCCCTGCGATCTGCAAGGGGGCCACAGTGCAAAAGTTTACGTTCCCAGGACATGGAGGGAGAGCATGCCGAACAAGCTGCAGGATGAAAGCTGGGCCTGAGTCGGCCGCATAGATCTACGGCCACAGAGGGGATTACAGACACCTACTTCCAGCTTAGGCTGGAGTTTTTGAAGTTTGGGCATAGGAGGGGAGGGATCCCTTTGGCAGAGTCCTGTTTGATTCTGGTGGGAGTCCGTCTCTAATCCCCCCTTCCCGTTCTCACCTTCTGCCTGATCCACTGCAGCCTCTCATCCCCGTGGTCCAGGATCATTATCCACCTTGGCCAAGGGGGCTCCCCCTCATTAATTTCCCTAAGCAGATTACAGAGTGTGCGTTTGTTGTTGTTGTTTGAGCCATCTGATTTGCCTAAGCCCTTTGTTTTTTCATCTGGTTTACACTTTAATGCCCCCCGAATGAGTTTCAATGACGGAGGGGGATCAACCTGACCCACTGGCAAAGCAGCAGAGAACTTAAGAGAAGCAAGGCTAGCCCGAGGGGGTGGATGAAGGGAGGAGCATATATCACTTCACTCCTCTTCAGATTTAGATGTTCAGAAGGAAGAGACAAGCGCTGATTTAACCTCAACTCATCTCCTCAGAGTGGAGCTAAAGACTAGATGGAAGACTGGATCACTGTTTGCTTCCAGTAAACCAATATGGACTAGAGGTTTTCTGGGCTACAAATGACGCAGCTGCTGAGCTAAACAGGCCCGTGCTGCCCCCCCCCCCCTTGTGAAAAATGAAACCCTCAGAGTAATATGGTCAGTTGGCAGGCCACGCAAGCTCCTCTATGAATTTGGGACTGTTTGTAGAATCCAAGGCTGGGGTGGGGGATTAGTTTTCAATGACCACTTGGTCACTCTGGTCGCTCCATCTTCTCCGTGTGACATCTCATTAGTAAGATGAACGCAGCCTGACTCGGGTCCAACAGCACTTGGCAGTCCAGTATGGTCTCCCGTCTGACACACCTCTCACACATCATTATCAGCTATTAGCCACAGTGAGCTGAACATTACGTAATTAATCCATCTTTTCATAAGGAAAGAAGGCAGGAGGGATGCGTTTACTGGCATGGCACTGACTACCTCATCAAAAAGTAAAGATTTGTCACTCACTGTGTCCTCATTTTTGCTTTATGGACACAAAGTCGTTACCTTTATCAAAGCTACTCTAAAAAATTTAGAAATCAAACTTCCAATCCACTTTGGAAACATGTTTTTATGACAGTAAACCGTAACTCATCAGAGGTCAGAAATAGAAGTATGCACGTTTTTTTTGCATCAGATTATTGTATGAATTATTATTATTGAATTCCAAAAACACAGCCTACATATATAAACCAAGGCACAAGGGTAAAAAAGGGCAGGGTAAACACACAGTAACAATCTACCAACAATCTTACAGGCACGCTGCCCAACCCCCCCCCCATCCAGCATCTACCTGCTCCCTATCTGCAGCAAACAATTCCATACAATTAATCTCACAAAGCCAAATGTAATTGATTGATAAGCGACAGAGGGGCCGCCACTCACCTTCCTGGGTTGCATTTGTCTGGGAGCACATACGGACAGTGCAGATGTCATCAGACCCATCAACGGGCCAGACTTTATCAGAGCCTGGGGATCGAAACGTAGTCATTTTGGAGTGTAGCCAGCATCACCCAGAGAGGGAGAGCAGGGAAAAGAGCTAATGGGACGCTCGTGTACGCCTCATCTCCATCTAGATCTAACAGGCCCGACCCACAGTCTTTAAGGTCACAACTGGCTCTACATTTGTCCCTTATTGTCAAAAATCTTCCTTTGACACACTGGCTAGCCATAACATTTGCTCATTGCATGATGAAAAAAACTGAACATTTTTGGCCACTAATATTTAACCAATAAGTGAATTTTCATTACCTTCAAAACAGTATAAAAACCTCTCAATGGTTGTGTCTAGAATTCCTGCGTAAGAATGATGAAATGTCCGTTGAACATACAATGTTGTCCACAGTTAGGTACTGACCTGCACCTGGAAAATGTTGTGGCCTGTGTTTTTCCTGCCATGCAATCACAGAATGGCTGTTTGTGTAAATCTTTTCATTGGAGGGTCAAAGTGGCGTGCTGAATCACATAGAAGCTGTCATCTAAACAGCACCAGAACCTAAGCATTTAGTCTTGGTTTAGACTAGGACATAAAAGACACAACAACACGAGAATAAACTGTTATTGACACACACAAGCAAAGTATTTGTGTATGGCTACCATTTGGCCGTAATTGACAGTCTGCAGCTGACTTTCCATTGACCACATCCTCACTGTATGTTGTCTCTTTTGCGAAACCTGCTTTGTCTGTTGCATGAGTAATATATGCATTGTTGTCCTCTATCTAGAAACCAGACAAAACATTATCCTTTGGATTTATAACAAGGAGAGGTTTGTTAAACATTTTAATAATACCTTGCTTAAAAATTCATTTGTATTGTGTAAACTTGGATCTGTCATACTTCTCTTGAATTATTATAAATACACGGTTTCTTGAATACAATTTTTAAAATATGTAACAGAATGTCATTTATGGTCCTTCTTTTAATTGTTGACTTAAAGTTTTGGAATTAACTGTGCCACGTTTATCTCCTTGCTCAATTTCCTCAAAACTACAATTTTATAGGAAACAGAAAACATGTGTAAGGTTGTAAAAGTGGTCATAGTGGATAGGTGCTTATAAAAATAGATAAAATATCTGCTAATCAGTTGAAATATTTCCACTTTTGTCATTTTTATTTCGTCAATTTCTAGAGAAGTTTGTAAGCATTGGAAACTTTAATACACTCCTATAGCAGTTTTAATTTCTTGTTTTAGGAAAATTAGACTTAAGGATTTAATAACAGACTGTATGAAAGTAGAGGGATTGAAGTTATAATGTTTGCAATTGAGATCAACAAGGTGCTGTGCCTTATGATTTGTGGTTGGCTAAATGAAGAGTGTCAACCCATTGTCTGCAATTAAGAAGATAAAGACTTTCAGTTGACACTTGGGTAATGCAATTCAATCGTGTCCAACTGTGACTCTCATGAAACTATGTCTGAATTAAATAAAGAAAAAAAACACCTTGTTTAATCAGAAAAAAACAATTTAACTCACATTCAAGGTCTGTTTATATATCAAGAGAGTGTATTCATTTCATGTATCTGCTCTCTGACCCTGGTAATCTTATTTTGTAACTGGTTCCACGTCTGCAGCCCTGGTCCTGATGACCAGCCCACGGTGAACATTTACTAACCTTAACATGCAGGGAATCATCTACCTCAATATATGTGGGCGGCTCTGACTTGCCTCCCATTTCTCACTGGATAAAGTCCATTCTCTGAACTGTAATTTGACCATTTGACATATTTTAAGATTCTGTGTACTACATGGTAGCATGACTGTTTAGTTTGACTGAACTGTAACTGAATGTGATATTACTATGATTTTTTATTTCTATGCTGATGGCTCTGTGTTCACAGTTGTGCAGTTGGGAGGGAGGGATGATATTTTGAGGGAAACGTGAAACATGCAACCGACATAGTTTTTAGCCAATGAAGATATGGGATCCAAAAAACTCTTCTGCACCCGATATATGTGCCTTTTGTCACAGAAAATCATAAGCCACGTGTCCATGTGTATATATGACCATTTGTTTAATACAGTAATTTTTTTGTATTTTGTCTGCTACACCTAAGTCGTCTGAGCCCCCTGTAGATAGTGGGTGACACGTTTGGAGGTTAAAAGGCCCAGCCGGCAGAAATCTTCTTCTACTTTTAGGCTAGGAGAGACGTATGTGTGTGTGTGTGTGTGTGTGTGTGTGTGTGTGTGTGTGTGTGTGTGTGTGTGTGTGTGTGTGTGTGTGTGTGTGTGTGTGTGTGTGTGTGTGTGTGTGTTTGGGGAGGGGGGTTTTAGTGGCAAAAGGAAGATGCAGGCAGTGGCATCGGCTAACGGCCTCACCCCACTGATCCCGCAAATTCGGGAAACTTCATGGAAATTTAATAAGTGCCGCTGCTTTGTGTTCACCCGCAGAGCCCAGGCCTGGCGCTGGGAGGCACATGTGTGATGGTTTACCCACAGACATTCGCTGGCCTGTTTCTGAGGCAGGCAGAGGACAGTCCCTCTTAGTGCTGTGGCTCTCTGAGCCAGTGTAGGAGCTGTGACCCCTGGGGCCGAGCTGCTTCAGCCAATATAGGCTCTGTACATCCTGAGGGGGAATAATTCGTGGGGCTGGCCCGGGCCTGTTTCATTTCCCCTCCCTCTCTCTCTCTTTCCCTCCCTTCAAAGGCCCTGCTCAGCTGCTCCTGCCAGGCTACAGAGCTCTTTGAGTTAAAAGGACAGCGATTCTCATTTGAAATCACTGCCTTTGCTCCCTCGTCTCTCCTTTTTCAGGGCTGGCTTCTGCTGGCTGCACCACACTGAGCAGTGCTCTGCCATGACAGCTAAATAGGCCCCCTAATACCACTTCATAAAGCCAAGGAGTATCCTCCAGGCAAGGAGCTGTAAATTAAAGACATAAATGTTGCCTTCACGGAAAGCGCAAAGAGTGAACCTTCCACTAAAATGACAGGAGTGGCTTAACAGTCCAGTCTAAATGATACCTTAAGGCATAATTTATAGGCACGTCCTATGGTGAGAAATAAATGGATCTTCTGGTTATGAGGACTGCATGTTGCACGTGCTTGTGTGTGTGCGCGTGTCAGTGAGAGCTTATCAACAAGTGTGGCTAAGTAGGATTTAGCCATTGGGTGAGAGTTGAGATAAGAGATGAAGTTTATTGCTTTTGTTTGTTGCTCAGCTTGTAACGGACAATACGGGAAACTGTGACATAAAGACAAATAAAGATAAAAATAAGACTGTACAGTGCACTCACATAATGTACCCACCAGGTGATATATAGAACTTGCATGTAGCAGGTAAACATGAAGAATGTGTTTCATTTCCAGCTGCCATCACTCAGCCTGTCCATCACAGCCACATAAACAGTTTTTGTCAGGCTCATAAACAGTTCAGCTGTCCCCCCGGTGGTTTACCTTGTCATCGTTCATTTTCTAAGAAAAGGATCCCCCAAGACTGACAGATGAGGGGGGAGAAGAAAACGACAACATGAAAAAGGATTTCTTCTGGCTTTCCTAAACACATGGAGGAGAAAAAAAGAGATGTTATTCTGCTGTTTATTTAGTCACACTCCCTCACCGGTCGACAGACAACAATGAACAAGTGCAGGCACCGATTTGAGGGAGATAACAAGAGATGAAGATGAGTGAAGGAGCAGTGAGAGATAAGAGCTTCCCTTCACTCTGTTTCTCTGTCCTTCTTTCTGTCTGTCTGTATCTCTCCCTCTCTTTCTTTTCCTCGCCGCCTATGATGATGTGACAAGGCTGCTAAGCAGATATACGCGCCCGTCATTTACGCACCGGGCTGTCTGTAACAGAACAATTCCTCAATTCATTTTTTACATCATTGTTTTCCCCTCTTTAGCGTGTCACCGGGGTCTTGCGTTGTAGGCGTGATGACGGCGGGGATGAGACGGGAGGGCAGACAGGCGCAGAGTGGAAGGATGCTCGGCTTCTCTAAGGGGATGTTTGGCTTTGTAATTTCACCCTTGAAATTCCTGATTACAAACGGGACAACTTTTTTAATTTTCTCTTTTGTCTGGATTCAGCTGGCTGACAGTCTGCCCCAGTAGCCAGGGCTTTTAATCAATCACCTAGATAATCAAATGTCACTGGCTATCTGCTCCATGTAATTACTTTTGCAATTAAAAATCAATCTCCAATCACCCCGTCTAATTAGAGGGATGGGCAGATCTTCATCTAGATTGATTTTATAATACATATTGACTTCAAATGCCATAACATTGCCATATTCCCTCATTTTCATGCCATGGAGCGTCAAAACAAAATGCCAGGGATTATGGGGAGGTGTGACGAGGGGTTGTTCGGATTCTGCGTACCAGGAAAAGGTCCAGAGTCTAGGAAAGGTTCACCTTGCTTGCTTGTCTGTAATGACAACACTCATCCTATCAGCTCCCACTGGAAGAGGGAGGAGGGAGAAATTGAGGTCCAATAATCTACTTGACAGTCTACAAGCAGTATAAAAAAACATCTTGCAAGCTTACACTGCGGGGTAAAAATAGACCCGTCTCCACAATAGAAATCCATTCTAATAATGATGTACGGGGACATAGGAGAACATTGGCTTCTAATAGAATATCGGCATCTTAACACGTGTTATTTGAGGGATCTTTCATAGCTCCAGAGGTGTCTCCGGAGTTGTCTTCTCAGGCCATTCATCATGACATCGAGGCAGCTTGAGATGGAAGATATAAACAAATAAAACTCTTCCAGAGGCGGCTTGTTCATGACGCTCTCTCTGCTTTTAGCAGATTTGTTCCTAGGGAAATAGACATATGTGTCCATCTGGAAGACATCATAATGGCCCGCATGCCCACCATTGGGGACAGGCGTGTGACAGGCGTGTGCGCACGGTGTCCTACCGTGTGTCTTTCTGTCTCTCATCTCCACCTCGTTGCCTTCAGGGAGACTTACACCCCTGACAGGTCCAATAATGAAGCTTTCCAACGTAGGCTTATTTAGACTCACACACACACACACACAGAGGCACACATACTGAGACACATATGCAGAAACACTCAGAAAAACACATGCACATACGAACAGGCACAGCCTCGGGGAAAGTGCCACTCATACACACAAGCCAAACACTGGAGCCTACAGGGAGACATGAAGCTCAAGGACCAGCTGTGTACAGAACCTTGAGAACCCCAGAATGCAAATAATGGTGGAGAAGGCTGCCACAGGCTTGTAATACAAATATGTACACAGCTAAGTACTTAACTATATTGAGGTCTCTTTTGGTTGATTGAAGCTACTTCTCCTGTGTGATTACACTGGTTTTAATAGATGGCTTCTCCTGTATGATGTCCATAAGTGATTAATTCTGTCCATCAGACAAGTGATGAGGAGCGTCCTTCTTCCCCTTGGCTGATGATAATAGAGAGCTCTACAGTCTGTAGTTCCTCTCCAGACTAGCATGGTGATTAAAGAAGAGATGGAAACCCCTTATAACCCTGGGGAGAGGCAGTAAAGGAGAGATGGATGGATGGAAAGGGAGATTGAAGAGCAGAAGAGGTTATTTAACTCAACATCACACACAGAGTTGGCAGCCCTGTACCTTTCTATCACGTACTAAAGAGTAAACAAAGGGCATGTATCTTGCAAGCTCCTCCGGCCCCATGTGGCTCAGGGGGTGTGATTGGCCTGCGTTAGCCCGGTGCTGCCTGGGCCTTTTCCCAGTGAGACCAGTAATAAGGGCAGCACTTATCATGTGTTGCCTCCAGCCACCACCACTACAGCAGCAGGCAGGGGGAGGGAGAGGGAGAGAGAGAGAGAGAGAGAGAGAGAGAGAGAGAGAGAGAGAGAGAGAGAGAGAGAGAGAGAAGGAGAGAGAGGGGAGGGCCCACCACAGTCGAGAAGTAATTAATCACCATGGAGTGGGAGCTGTCAAATCCCCAGGTCTTTTGAACTGATAATGCTGCCCACCACAATTTAGCCTGATGGAGATGAGATTTTCTTTTCACCTCTGGCAAGAAAGAGCCAAATAAAGTGGAAAAAAGGGGGGGAAAAAGAGGGGTAGCGAGGAGCAGGCGAAGCAGAAAATATATTTTTTCGAACAACAGCGGCCAGTGGTGTACTTAATGATTGCCTTGCTTCTCTTAAACCTGACGTCCTTATCACATCAAGTGTCCTGATCAATACGTTTCCTCTCAGGCATTCCTGAAATAGCTCGCACATCAACACCGTCCTCCTCCTCCTCCGTTACAGCATCATCTGTTATTATATCACTGAGTGTCTCTGCCAGTCCGACCAAGTCAATATTTGTTTTATTACAGAAGTTATGCTTATTGCTGCACACTTTTAACCTTAATGTTAGTGCATCAAGACTGATTTGTCAGTTTGCGGCTGCATTTAACAGCTGAGGATGTCAACAGTAACTGTCACACTGCATTCTTTAACAGTCCATACAGAATCAAATTCGGATTTCTTATTTGTTTTGAGAGTTTATGTACTGTGAAATAAATAAACAAAATACATGATAAAATTCAGGTTTTGCAGCTCTACCCTTCTTGCAGTTCCTTTTGTACAAATTTGCTATGGTTTCTCATGGAAAGAGAGCAAAGTCTTGAATAAAAGTGATACTTTTACTGCAAAAGCAATAAGGGAGATCATCCCTAAATCAATCAAATTTGATTTGTATAGCCCATATTCACAAATCACAATTAACATCATAGTGCTTAACAATCTGTGCTAGATGTGGGTGATATGGTGTCATGGTGAGGAAAAACTTTAAAACAAATAATAATAATTTTATTAAAAATTTGAACCCCCATTGACATTTAAAAGCTTGTGATGAGTGACCACTGTGTGATCAGGGGCGGAGCAACACAGTAGGCAGAGCAAAGCAGTCAATTACATGGGGCCCTGAACTGAGAGGGCCCCCCCCACAAAAATGGCTGATTAAGTTACTCCACAGCTACAACAATTTTTATTTGGTTACTTGTCGGCCATGTAATGTCTATTGAAATTCTCCTGTGTGTGCCATATTTTATGATGTTGGGCACTGACCAAAATGTATGGAACCAGGAACCAAAATATGGAATTTCACCATCATAATGTCTTGGTGTTTGATGTTGCATCATTTGTTTGTTTTGGCTTTAACTGTGTTATTCCCATGGTCAAAGTGCTCTCTGAGGGCCAGAGTTCACGACCTCTGATGGTGTGTCGTGTGACACTATAGGGAGGCACTAAGCACTGGCTTCAGCCGAGGGCTGGTTGGACCTTGGACCGGCCTCATGGCCAGACTGTGGAATGTTTTCTTAAGACTCTTTTAAAAG
Organism: Hippoglossus stenolepis; assembly: GCF_022539355.2. Taxonomy (NCBI): domain Eukaryota; kingdom Metazoa; phylum Chordata; class Actinopteri; order Pleuronectiformes; family Pleuronectidae; genus Hippoglossus; species Hippoglossus stenolepis. Next base: position 22,879,007 of record NC_061483.1, on the reverse strand, counting down.
CACATTTCCAAGCAGATTCATCGGCGGATAGGGTGTCAGGAACAAATAAGCATGACGGCTCTCCAGAATCCATCGTTGATAAGAGAAGTGAGGCGGCCACAAATAGAGGAAGGGGCTGCCATCCAGTGAAGGGAAAGATGAAAGAGGGACAGCTGCCCTCGACAGGTCTGGGTCCTTATCGGGCTGTGTCACACGAGGACTATTATAAGTGGGCCACACGGTGTGGAAAGTTCAAAGTCCTCCCTTCTTTTTTTCCAACCCATCCTCTGTCTTTATTCTCTCTGACATATGTATCTAAGTGGATAATGCCATCAAAAAACACTCTCTACGACATGAAGTGAACACAACAAAGGACTATATAAAGCTGCTTTCAGACATGCACTGAAGTCCAGAAATTTTCCAGAGGGGCTGTATGTGAGGACCCAAACATCAGTTGCTCCTGACATCTCCCGAAAATGTTCCCGTCAGCTCCCTAGTACAATGTCCACAAAATATCCAAGTGAGCCAATTGGAAAACAGAGCAGAGGAATGTCAGGAGTGTGAGGGCGTGTTGATGATGTTTCCAATATGCAACAAATGCAAAACTGAAAAAACAGACAAAAAGACTACAAATATCTCAGGATAAAAAAGAGGTGTCATACACATAGAGGACTGAGACAAAGACGTCAACTTGAAAAGAAAACAAGATACAAGAGGTTTTGATGTTAAAGGCCAACGTTGATGTAATGTAAACAAAAAAACATGTGAAACCGCAGTGGAATTTATATGTTATGTCCTGCCTCCAGCATGCTCTACCCAGGTGCCAACCCTCAGCTGAATTTTCCGGAAATGTTCATGTTGTTTTGAAGACGGGCGACCCTGCTGTGTTCCTCACATGTGAAAAGCAATCTCTACAAATTTGATGTAGTTCATGTCTAAAACGGCTAGAGAGATTGCCTCAAATGTAAACATGGCATAATACCAACCTTTTTTCCTGTTAAGTCAACTTTTATTATGTGGTACAGTTTCCAATCCATATTTCCATACAGTCTGCATATAAGTCCCGGAGGTTATTACTGTAAATTTGTCTTTAATCCTATCCCTGTAAAGAAATGGAAGCTCTCTTAGTTTGATGTATGAACAAGTAAAAGGGAAGAATGCAGCAATTGTTAAGGTCCTGAATCATTTTTCCTCTATTTACAATGGACATTAATGTTTTTTTCCCCTCTGCAGCAAAATTAGCATGTCAACATGATGGTCCTATTGACATTGAAGATATTTTTACCTTTTGTCCTGACTTCACACTCTTTGAGGGTAGAGCATTCGCCGGTGGAGAACAGGTTTCCTTTTTATTGCTGTGACATATAGTCAATACTCAATATAGTTCTTGACACCCCGAGGCACAATAGCAGTCACTTGTGTATAAAGAGTGTCAGCGAGTTATTTTGACCCCCTACTGTAATCATGACCTTTCCAATAACACGACTCCCCCACAGAGTCTCATTCCCTAAAGGCTCTTCCAACTCGGGGCTAAACTGCATTACCCTCAACCAGCATTCACAGCTCAGCAGCTTCTAAACAAGCCACTGTTGACACACACTGAAGCACACAACCACACATGTACTGATGCGATGGGCAAGGACAATAAATGCCTAAACAGTGTACGCACACACCCACTCCTAGACACACACATACATGCACAGGAACAAGGCTTGCATATTTAGCTCAAGGGAACATAACATGTAACCAGCGATATCATGCATAAATGAAAGGGAAAATGATATGGCATGCATTTCATTCTTTTGTAAGATTGCGTCCCCAGGTCATTGACTAAATAATTAGGCGATTGAAGTGACAGATTAAAGGCAGATTGGAAGTGACTGTGAAAGCAGGATAATGTTTCCCTAATCAGCTTGGTCGGAGAAATGCAGATTGTGAAATTTTCCAGCTACTTCCTTAGAAAAATGCATTTCACTTCTGATTAGGGATGATTAGTGTGTTGGTGGAGGAGGAGGGGTCAGGGCCCTTCTGCTCCTGGGTTCCTGAGGCCAGAGTGACAGTGAGAGAGGGGAGGAGAGAGAGAGAGAGAGAGAGAGAGAGAGAGAGAGAGAGAGAGAGAGAGAGAGAGAGGGAAAGGGAGTGGGATTGGGGGGGGCATAGGTGGGGTGGCAGTGTACATGCACAGAGAGCAAAGCCTCAGCAAATGACTAGAAATTATGGAGCTGGAGATAGAGAAAATACCAAAATAAAGTGTCCTCCCAATTCAAAGAGGATGATTTAGGAGTAGATAAGCTTCTGAAAGAAGAGAAGATCACATAAGAGGAAGCACATAATTGCTCACAGTCCTGTCCCATAAGGCAGGAAATAGCGAGGGGAGATCTGCTTATCACAACGTCTCAACTGGTGGATCATTTATTTGCCGGGGCCCTGACAAATATGCCAGATTTACACTGTCTACAAAGTCACCAGGTAAATTCTTCCCCCCGTTATGCCAAGATAATAGTTTCTGAGCAACAGCATTACAGAAGGTTAAATGCGGAACAGATGTAAAGTATAAAATACAACACGATCAAAGCTAAGGCACTCAAGACAGATACGCCAGCAAATGATGATGAATGGCTCTCTGCAGAATTGTAAGCTGCACACAAATGTAGCGAGCTCCAAAGGTTGCCGTGGTGGGGTGGAATGGGGGGGACGGGGAGCGGACACCAGGGAGCAAAAACAGTGTCCAAACTCATCGGGATGATCCTCTGCAGAAGGCCCCCACGATTAAGTTCCTACAGCAGGAATCACAGTTCGGACAATGTGTAATTGATTTCCCCAAAGGCTCAGAGAGCACCCCGAGTGATCCCTGGGATAGCCTCGCCTGTGAAAGTTTGCTTTTCTCCCAGGCTTGCGGCCACAACTGCATGACATCATCACCTAGCACACATTTTTACTTTTATCTCTGAAAGATATATTATCCATGTGCTGGGCTCTGCTGGTGCAGATCAAAGGCAGCACTCTGTTCAGGCACCATATTAAAGTGAAACATGATTTTGCTACAGAAAAATAATCTGTTTATTTCAAGATAGATTCTGTTACATACGTGGCTTGCACAGACATACACAATTCAACTCGACTCAGGTGCTTTTCCACCAAGAAACGCAATTGTTATCAGTTCCAGGTGAGGAAATGAAGAAAGGAAGACTACATATGTTTAAAATAATATGTGGACTGTTGGTATCAATACATATAATATACAACAAAGCTTAGTACAGCCCAGGATAATATTACTAGAATGTAAAGCAAATGACAAATCCTGTTTAATATAAATAAAAAAAGTGAATAATCAAAAAGAATTAAACCAAATCATTTCAAAACTAGAGCGGCACTCGGTAGTGGTCCAACAGTCCCCTTAGATTTAATCAAGCTGTCACAAATTTCACTCACTCATAGAAATCAGTTCCCTAAATGTTTAAATGATTTTTCTCGTCGAGATCCATTAATTGTTCCCTGGGAAAATGGTGACAATGTTGGAAAATGACCTTGCAATGTTGAAGAAAGTGAAAAAAAGATTCCTGGATCTGACTCCTGATCTGGATCTCCACCAAAGTTAATGTGTCCCTGACCTATGCCTCATCCTTCTATCAAGTTTCATGGAAAGCCATTCAGTTGTTTATGTGTAATGGTTGCTTAGAAACATAGAAACAAACCAACCAACAAACAGACAGGGGTGAAAACATAACCTCCTTAGTGGATGTATTTAATTAATTAAACTATAATGAAAGAATAAATATATATGATGATAACATTTATTTGCGTTGACAGGTTGGATCGTCCTGGACATGGATGAAACCAGTCTTGCACAAATCTGTGGCGAAATGTTCTGTCAGTCTTTACAAATGATTCTTTTCAGCTGCTCTTTGCTGGAGGGAGTTTTATTGCTCTATCTTCCACTTTAAAATACTCCAAAGAAGTTCTGTTGGATTCATGTCAGAGACATCCTTGGCCGGGTCACAGTTTTTACTTTCATCGTCTTTATATACTCTTTTGTGATTTTTGCACTATGTTCGGGATCACTGTCATGTTGGGAAATTCCTCACCTGCCAAGCCTAAGCATGGATGTCATCTATTCATTCAGAATTTGAATATAAAAACTTAAATCCCATCTCCCCTACAGCTTTTTGCCCTCCCACAGGCCCAAATCAGCACACTTTTACCTCCATGTTTCATTGTCGGCAGTACGTAGTCACTGTAGTAGTCCTGGCCAGGTCCACAACGAACATGCTGGACCCCATCTGGTCCAAACAAATTAATTTTGGATTCATCTAACCAAATAATGTGCTGCCAATATTCATGAGGCCTCTTTTTATGTTCTTTGGCAAAGTTTAATCTTGCAGTTTTGCGAGCAGTGGCCTTCTTCTTGGTCTGTAGAGGTTGACCTAATTGTATATCTAATCTGTTTTTTTAATTATACATAAGATCAAATACACTGCACTTCAATCTAAAAGAATAATACAATTATAGTATTTGGAATCATTGAACATTTTCGTGATATTGTACAGGGGTGTGCTCATTTCTGCTCTGTACTTACTAACATTAACATTTATCATCATCATTTGCAAAGACACCTGTACAGATAGCTCTCCTTCACTTGCAATCAGTGCACACATATTCTACAGCATGTGCCTCAGACAGACTGTACAGCCTCTATGCACGTCAGAAGTACATGCACACACCTTTATCAGCACACACACGATTGCAGACATTCACATCCTCTTTAATCTCTTGACGCTCTGTCCAGGATGATCACTGGCTGGCGAGAAGCGTCACGCTCAGAGGGAAACCAGACAGAGGGACACATGTTTGTGCACTCCTAAATGAAGTGTGACCACAGTGGACCTCTGAAGCAGGGGCTGAGCTGGGGGCTATTATGGGGCCTGACAGTAGGGGGGCGCTGTGATAATTTGATGTGAACTGGCTTGATAAATCACTATGTTGTTACCCTCGGTTTAGTATCTGTTTATGTCTCTACAAATTGAAACCCCACTGGCACAGGGTTGGGGTAGAGCCACTCTCTGGCCCCCAACGATTAGTTCAAGGTGGGGAGAGTTTAGACGGTCGGTCTCTATTGGCCATCTCCCTCTTGCTGTTTTGTCTCTCCCTGCTGAGGGAGAAAGCCATGGACATGTGTAAGCAATAAAGCCAAAGGTCTGCCTTCCACCGCAGCCTGAGTGAAAGGAATGCAGAACCAAACTATAAAATAATAATGGGTACTGGGGCACAGAAGAGGCAAGGGAGGGTAGAGGGTGGTGGAGAGGGGGGCCATCGGAGAGAGACACATCTGCAAGGAAGGTGGGAGGGGGCTGGTGCTTGTGGATCGCAGTGGAGGTGGTGTGTTAAGGTGGGGTCCTGAAGTGGAGCCCTCCTCTGACCCCTGGACGTGCTGTTAAAGGCAGAGCGTAGCAAGCAACCCAGGCTGGCACCACATCAAAAGGCTGACAGATGAAGGGCAAAGGCCAGTTTGACCTGGGCGCTAAGCTGCTGCTAAGCCTCTTAAAGCCAGAGGAGAGGTGCAGTAACAGGGAGAGAGAGGGGAGAGAGACGGAGGAGGAAGGAAGGGAGTGAAGTGAGACGAGGAGCAAAGAATATCATTCACAACTCCCTCCTCCTCTGTGATAATCAAAGGAAAGATAAAAAACAGTCATGTAGACAGTAAATACAAATGCACAGAAGTCAGAAGAGATAACATTAAGTACCTTGTGTGGAGTCGTCGCACGAGGGGCATACTTCATCTAAAGCTAATAAACCAACATCCCCAAAGCCTGTTTAAAGCAGGTTTTCATAATCACCGAAAATAAACTACAATCAGGACAATAAGACAGACAGATGGAGTCCTCAGGCATTTATCTGCTTTAAACATTTTCTCTTAGAAGCCACCAACTTATCATGAGCTTGTCAACACAGTGACACCATTCTTTCAAATGAAACGCTAATGTGCTGATCTGAGTACACAGCGCCAGTATCTGTTCATGAAATCTGAGGGCTGATCAAAAGGTTCGTACATCCAGTTCAGTGTATACCTCGGCAAATAAGTGGAAATCATCACAAGTACTCGCATAACAAGGATACAAACACAGTGGAGCAGCTTCCAACCAGAGGAGCTATGACAAAGCAAAGCAAATAACACTGTGAGGGTGGAAACGCAGACAGGAATGAAGGGGAGATGAAAAAGAGGGAGAAAAAAACAACAAGAGAAGAAGTGAAACTTTGAAGACGTCCAACTGATCTCCTAAAAGGAAGCGGACATATCCCACAATGCAGCAGGACAGGAAATGCCTACTGTGAGGAAAAGGCTCCCCTCTGGACCCCATTAAGGGAATGTATGAAATTAATAGTGACATCATGTTGCTTGGTCAACAAACGCTGTTTGATTGATGAAGACAAACGGTCAGGGTGATAGCCAGTTGTTGGCTTTCCCTAGGAGATGCCATTTTCAGCCAGCCTCTACTTCCAGCTCGTGAAAGGGATATGGGCTGTCTAGCCGGCCCTGTTCCAGGACCACTCCTGTCACTCAAACTCACTCTGGGGTCATTTTCAACACTAGTGTAAGGTGGTTGAAAGCATTTCAGCAGAAGTGCTGAAAAAATAATACATTTCTGGTGTAACGTTATAGCATTCAGATAGCCATCATCCTGTAAAGAGGAGAAGTATAAAAATGATTGTCTTCTGCTGTAGTTAAGACATTCAACACAATTAGACCAACAGTACAACATCTCATATGTATTAATATATTCAAAATATCTATATATATTTAACATAAATGTATCCATTTAAATTTGAATTGATCTAGGTCTTAGTGACAGCGCATAGTAAAGGTTGCCTCGATCTTCCTTTTTCCACATAACCTAAACCCCTTTCGACTGACTCAATTTAAAACACAAGTGCTGTGGTTCTACTGAACTCTCCTTTATGATATATTAATCATCACTGTGTCTATATGGGTTAAACCAGATACCATGCACAGGAAGTTCATTTCATAGTCATTACCCAAAGCTTATGACCATAGGTGAGAGTTGGGCTAAAAATGGAGTCATGAGTTAAGCTAAAAAATTAAACACCTACATAAATTTGGACACTGCAACTAAGCTGGAAGAGGCCTTACTCTGATCTTCCAGCTCGGCCTGCAGATCATACATAACCTTAAGATCAAACCAATATAAGTGCATATAATCCTTCTGTACAGTATTCTTAATGGCATTAAATTTCATTTTCTTCCTTTAATCAATTACCATCATCTTGTCACTGTTACCGTACAAACTTAATATGTACAAGCTGTGTTAAAAGAAAATCTTCATTTTATTACATTTATCTTTTGTTTTCCTATTTGCCTGACAAACACTGAATACAAGCCAGATTGTGGGTATTACATTCCACACATGGACAGACATGGAAGCATCACTTTTTCCTCAAGGTATTGTTGTTACTGAATTTCAGTGTACAACTGTTTCCATTCATCTCAAATTCTATGCAGCTGTTGAAAGAAAAGTTACTTTGATTTGGTAAATATCTCTGCACATCTAGTGTTGTGAGCATCAAAGGTACGTGAGCAGATATCAAAGAGTCCTCCTGGATCGTCCTCTTTGGCAGCTAGACTGTGCTTTCCATCTCAAGTGTGAGGCAGAGTTACAACATAGAAAGGAGACAGCAAACCTTTTACAAGGGCTTTACAACAACTCCTGACTGAGATGGCCATCCTGGGTTTCATTTGCAAGCTGAGGTTTGCCGTGTTGCACACCAGCGATAAGATACTTGCACGTTATTCTGGCATGTAGTGGAAAATTGAGAAACTGCTTAAGAAAGATGTAAGTCCAAGGCTTCAAAAGTCTTACTTTTGATGCCCCTCTATGATTTGGTAAGGATTAATAAAGTATTTCATTTCGTTTCCCTTCATCCATCCATCATCTTTACCACTTAATCTGTAAAGGTTGGCCAATAGGAGTCTCCAATCAACATTTTCTCGTTTCATGTTTTTAAAATGATATTTTATACTTTAAAGACAATTCAGACTCTATTACATAAAGTACGCCTGAAGCACACATTAAAGCTAGGGTTTGTAAACCAGGAAAAGATAGCAAGAGCATGCTACACTTTGAAAATATGCATCCTATACATCCCACCTCCCACTGTGTCAAAGCTATCAAATAAGATAAAAAGGGTTTCAGAAACAACTTACCAACACTACCTTTAAACCTAGTTTAATCAAAAACTTAAATATGTAGTGAAGTATGTAGAGAGTCAAATTAAATCAAGAGTCCAATGTCCACTGGAAGATGGTGAGTGTAAACTTAATAATCGTGGGAGATCAGAGGTGTGACTACAATGACCCAGGGAGGAAAGAGGACTGAAGAGCCTAAACTTTACTAGATGCCTTTTGATAGGGAAATTGGTGCCACCAGTGTGTTGCACATGCTAAACTGTGCCACCATCTGCTTCGGGACCCGGGACCAGCCCAAACCACAAGACAGTGGCTGAAACACACGACTCAAGATCGAAGCTGGTCCACAAACACAAGCCACAAAGCTACGCCGAGTTTCAAGGATGTAGGCCAGAAATATTGAACCGCTTTAGGTGTGACACGATGACACAAACATTTGAGCTTTTGGGATGATGCCACAGAGCCTCGGCCAAGCATGATATTGCCCGTATGGCCATCCAAATAAGACTTTGTGTGCAACTACATTTGATACTTCAAAGACAGTCAGATTAAGAAGCTGGCAGCAAGTTAATAACAATATAGGATGGCAAAGGAGCAAACTGCTCCATTTATGTTCATGTCCACATGCTAGTATGGAAGAGATCACTCGGCCGGTCCCACAGGTATAAAATGCTCTCAGTTGTAGTTTCATGGACAAATAACAAAGATCCAACATCAGATAAAGGAATTTGGCTCTTCGGAACAGAGTGGGAAGCCCAGTGCAGCACGAGAGGCTGTCCTTCACTAGCAGAACCATTCTCCCCACTTGGCACTGACATAAAAGCAGCTTCTACTCTACTGAAGTACTCAGACATACATACACACATGCATAGACACAAAGACAGAGATGCACACACACACACACTCGGCCCACATACACTCTCTCACACTCACACACACACACACACACACACACACACACACACACACACACACACACACACACACACACACACACACACACACACACACACACACACACACACACACACACACACACACACACAATGCAGGATGTATGCCTGTCACGGACACGCAGGGAAGGGAGGCAGCAAAAACAACTTTCTGTCGACAGGAATAAGAAAAACAACAGTTGAAAGGGGGTCTGCTTGAGAGAGAGAGAGATAGCGCAAGACAAAGGTATTCGCTCCGTCAGAACTCATCAGTCTGCAGAGGAGAAAATATGTAAGGGAGATGCAACCATATGAGCGCTGTCACTGTCCTCCTGAACACACAAGACAGAGGGGACAGGTTGGTGGAGAGCGAAGTGAGAGCCAGGGAAACCTTCAGTAAAACCCTTCCACATCAACAGAGACATTGGCAGGTTGGTGAGGTTTAAGCATGTCTGGGATACAGGTATACAGAAGAGTCTGTGGAATAGACAGAGGTGTAAACACAAGACTAAAACAAAGTTTATTTTAGCAAATGAGCTGGCGTGATAAAATTGAGGTGTTTAGAGCTTGGTAGTGTGTTTCTCTGCCCAAAGGCAGAGACTATCCTAAAGAGAAACAGACAGAAGATAAATTCACTGGAGAGTTAGTCAGTGAGGGCCAGAATACCCTAAGGCCTCCAGGGCCATTCTCCAGAGGAGAAGATAAAAGAGCTTATTAATAGCCCTTAGATTTACATGCGCTAAGTGGATGTTTATGTTGGAACTTGGTGCTTATGTGTGAACATCCAACAACTGTAAACAGTGCCATTCAGGTCCCATTTCCTTTACATCACTGATATTGTTTCAACTTGCAAAATAGGCGGCCGGGGTTTAAAAAACATCATTCGGGCATTATCTTTTAAGTGGTTCCACAGTTCAGTCTCCCCAGGGCGGTAATCAAGAAGCTTCATTGTGCACTTCCTCTTCTGCCTCTTAATGTTACACTGACTTTCAGTATAAACAGCTGAGAAAGGGCTGACCGACAGAAGCACTGTTGTGTTAGTTTGGTGGCTTGGCCTCTAGGATGTAGCAACACTACATGCAGTTCTCATTTCCACCACGAGTGGCATCTACAGATAATGACGTCGGAATGAAAAGGTCATGATCGGGTTTTAATAACAGCAGAACACTCTTTTTTAAACTTTATTCATAAAAAGAAATGGCCAACAACAGCAACCTTGGCCATTGCAACTTGGTCATCATGCCATTATGTATGCTGAGTGCATTCTAACTTTAAGTACAATATGTTACACACACTTTTCCATTTAATGTTAGATCACAATCCTCAAACCGATTTGATTTTACCCACCTCCTGCTTGGTAAAGGTTATGACCAAAAACATTATGCCATTGTATTAAAAACACTGGGAAGCCCTTTATCAACCACATGAAAGAGAGCCAGTCAAGGGCAGTACAGTTCACAGGGAAGCATACAGCGCATGTCTCTTACCCCCACCGCCTTTTATTGGACAAATATAAAATTAACAACAGTCAGGCACTATGATGGGGAGCCAGGCTGCTTCCAACACTAATTTCCAATTTGAGGTCAGCTGTATGGTCCTATAAAAGTTTACAGGGCTGCTTAAAGAAGAGCTGGCCCTTTACAAGAAACAAACTTTTCTAATTAATCATCACGCTAATAACCCCCGGTCTTCTAATGCGCTTCAAGTCTAATACATGCCCCTATTAAAGGTAAAGAGAAGGCAAAGCCCAAACTAATGGCTATTGACAAAATTCAATAAAAAGCTGCTGTTAAATTTTCTTTTCTGGGGCAACTAATAAGAAGACTGTAAAAGTACAATGCACACCGAAGAGAAGTGACCTCGGTTTTAGCATAAAATGTTATACTAGCCTTTCACTCATGTCAAAATATGTTAACTTGTCAGAATGTACAATGGGGGCAGAGGCACAAGGAGTGCCAATACTAGACTGCAGACTATAAAGACCATTAAAAGAGAGAGAGAATGATGGAGAAATGACATAGTGAAATTTGGACTAGGAGATATTTACCATATAATGAAACCTAAGATGTGTCAAAAATATTTCCTCATAATGTAAACAAAGTGTTTTGGAATTAAACCTGTCATGTGTAACGGATCCATTTAACATCTAGAACACGTGGACAGGGAGTGTCGAGGTGTTAATGGACTGGTTGACACAAGCATCATGTTCAGGATTCCAGGCTGGAGTGTTCTCTAAGTGTGTAAGGACACTGCAGCTTTGTTCTGCCAGGACATCAAAGGGACAACCCGAGCTATTTGAAAAATGACGCCCGTCTATATATAGAGGAAGTGATGGACGAAAAGAGCTGGACATGTATGAGGTCACCGTCAGAATACAAGGAACATCCATGCCAACATCCATCAGGTGATGAAAGAAGTGCAAATAGCTCTTCCCCGCCAGTCCAGGGTCAGTGACTGGCTTCTGAATATGGCCACAGACAACCCACTAAGAGGACTAAGTCACCTTTGAATACAAACTCACGGTCATACCTCACCTTCCCAAACAAAGAAAACAGGGCAGCGTTTACCTGCTTAAGCCCTTTCCATTTGCCCTGAGCAGGGTCGAGCCCTGTAACATGTGAGACCCTCTCCTAGATAAGATCGCAGAGAGATTAAGCTCCTGTATCAGAGATTAGGCTAAATTTGTTTTCTCTTATTTGAACCTAGGTGAGGATAGTCCGTGGGCCTAACCTCTCTGCACCCCCCAACCCACCCCCCCCAGGCCTGGGCATAATGCCATTAGTGGTGTTTTGTTGACAGCAGGCAACGGTAAATGAGGCCCCGCTTTAATCAGTGGCATGCCGGGCTGGTGTCAGAGTTCCCCATGTCTCCCAGGTGAAAGATGAGCAGGGAGAGAGGTGTTGTCTCCACGTTAATTAAAACTGCTCCCCTCACGCGAGGACTCTGCACTGCTACCACCAACCTGCCCCCTGAAACCAGGGCTGTACTCTCTGTATAAACACTATCCATTAGCCAGGAGAGCAGAGAGAGGGGGCAAGCAGCAAGGGGTGTAATTAATCAGACTAAGATCATGTTCTAACCACTTAAAAGCAAGAGGGGGGCATTTATCTGCAGGGAAACAGGTCTGTTTTGGTTTACATGGCAACTTAAACGTAGAGGGAGTTGTTGTTTTGGAAAGAATCCTGCATGTTACTAATGGATAACAGTAAAGGAGGGTGATTTTGTTTTGAACTTTGATATTAGTCCTTGATTTTACAAAATACTTTTGAATACTAATATGACATCAAATTGTATTCAATTTTGTTTATATAGAGCCAAAACACAATTTATCTCAAGGAACTTTACATTGTAAGGCCGGGACCTTCCAATATTAACAAGAAACCCAACAGTTCCAACAATAAGTAAGCACTTCTAGTCAATTCAGTTTATTCAATCAGTGAGCACGATATTAGTTTGAATATCTTCTACTCTCTTTTTTTTTATTTAATGTTCTCATAAAAATAGAGTTCAGTCTGTGTCAGAGGGACAGGTAACACTCTCCTAGCAGACCTGCTATTTACCCAGAAATCCCATCCACCACAGTGGCTTCCTGTTCCCTTGAAGTAAGACATCCTTTCCTGGGGGATTAACTAGATGAACCAGACATAGAGTTACAGTTGCTGCTTTAGCCTGGCCATGCCCAGTTACAATAACATTTTCATGCTGATCATCCCAGCAGCCTGTCCTGAAATACCAGCCCCATCCCAGCCAGGAGCACCAGGCAGGAGGCCTGCTGCGCCCTCGATCTGGCCTGGATGAACGAGACAAAGAGTGCTTGCTGGAGGGTGGGTGGTTGGGGTAGAGGGGGATAGTTGGGGAGTCTCTTGCTTCCCTCCCATACGCTATGAAACCTCCTGGCCTCTGATGCAAATGAGGTGGTGGGGGCAAAGAGAGAAAAACAACATGAAGGGAAAACGGACACAAAGAAAGGATGGGAGAGGAGCAGGCCTCCTAAAGCAGCACAGCACTGAGGGCCCTTTCAAATCACAGCAGCAGTGGGTGTCAATCAAGCGGTCAGCGTTAACAATGTTAGGCCAAAGCAAGTAGGGCTAACGTCCTCTTTACTTTGCCCAACCCCCACCCACAGCACCTCCCCAACTTCCACTAGCCCCTAGTGACCACATGAATCTGACTAGTGACAGCTCGCCATCCTGTAATTTGCCAATTTGCATGCATGTCAAAAAGCCAGACCATAGTGAATAATGGCCACAGAGTGGCGGTAGGCCTACAGAAGTGTAAGAGATATGCAACACAGGGGAGGATAATGGAGATGACGGGGAAACAGCAGGATGAAATAGATTTGAGTGAAGGCTGCTTTCACACAGTGTGTGCCTTCTTCATTGTGAACATTTGACTCTCATGACTTCTACATTAACAGCCTGGTGAGCCCAGTTTGCATGCCTTGTGTACTTGAGTGTGGCTGAGGATGACTGTGATGCATTTGTTTGTTATAAGTGTGTATGAATGAACTAGAGTGTGTCTTGTCTGACAAGACCATGTGTGCCATTTGTCTTACGAGCACCGGTGTGAGAAGTTGAACGAGTCTATCTGCGACTGCTGCGCAGGAAAGTGGGGGATAAGGGTGATTATCCACGGCTGAGCCATTAATCTTGAGCATTATCAACACCTTGCTGGTGCAATCTGTGTTTCAATCCAACAGTCCATGAATACTTCTCCATCAGTGCTCAGCTGTGTGTTACAGTGAAGACTAAACAGGAGCTATAGCAGCTAAAACACTAGCATATAGTGTCCTGCTAACACATCACCAAGACATAAATGGATAGAGCCAAGGAAACTTGACCTCATATTTTTCCCAGTGGAAAAGGAAACATACCTTTAATGTTCATGTGTGCATGTCAAAATGCCCCACTCGTTCACACACAGACACACACACTTTCTATCATAAGAAACAACCATGAAGCCTATATAAATCTCTATCAGGAAGCCAGCCAACCTCTGTGCCCCTTGCTGGTGAAAACCATATAATAGTGTAAGGAACCAGAAACACATTTTCTGGATAGTTGGCAGCAAATGTCCCATAATGGTTTGGGCTGGGTAACTTTCTAAACGTTATTTTTATTGCTGGGTCTAAAAGGTAGATAAAAAGGTATTGGCTGACAAATGCACATACACTCTCAGAAGCCTACAATTGTGTTCAACATCATGTGTGTAGAAAAATACAGAGAGAAAAGATGTGGTGGCGTGAAACTCCAGTCCACACAAACATGCTGACATCCCAAACAAACATGCTAAAACTGTACATGTACATAAAATACCAGTAAGTCAGCACTTCTAAATGCTTTGCGTTGTCACATTCGCATCAGATCACGTCTTACAAAGCCCTAAAAAGCACAAGCTATGTTTGCAACATGTCATTTGGCAATGCCACGGCAGAGTCTGCCCTCTACACTTGTTTAACAATGTTTTACGTCTCCAAAACAATTCTGAGCACTGATTAACATCTGACAAAGGGGCACCCACGACTGCAGGAGATCCTCAAACCATCCGTGAAAGTGAAAATGAGAAGCAATTCTGTTAAACACTCTACATTATGATGGATATTTACCGCACCATTGTAACACTGAGGGGTGGACCTTTAAATGTCTCACAAAGTAATCTCGCCTCTGGTACAGTTCACTGAATTCTTTGCTGCTGGCCCAACAATCTGTCTTTTGTTACTTGCCTTCCCAAATGTGAGGTGTTAGAAAGCTGCAAGGAGAAAGCTGACATTGCCTTAAGCTTTTCAAAGTTGTGTCACTTATTCAAGGGTAAGAACGTCACATGGCCACCAAGAACAATTGGTGGGAAAAAGAAAAGTGTTTGTGCTAAGTGTTATCTAGCAGTCTGGTGTCTTTGGGGGCTTGAGCGCAGAACATGTGCAGCAGACATAATGTAGATGATGACTTTAAAATTTTGCGTCACAGGTTGCAGCGAGCAATGTTTTGAGTTGTCAGCACCAGGTCAGCAAGTGTTGTAGCGGGATCTCAACGCCACAGAGGTGCAGTAACACTCCTGCGCTGTTTAAATCTAGACAGGATGTTAAGTTCCTAAAGGCTCATTTATGCTGCCTTTATGTACCAACAGAGTAAACATCACTGCCCACATACTTCCATGCTTGAGCAATACATACACTAGAGGGCAGATGAGAGTTTCTGATAACAACACACATGTTGATGTTGGAGGAGGTTGAGATAATGTTCTTCTTAGGAAAGTGGCAAAAGCAACCACGTTGTAAACAACACTGGTCCAACTTACCAACTTGCAATGTCTGTCCTCAAAAAGTTCCGCCATTGTTGAAATTTCTTCCTCATGTCCTTTGGTTGGCACTTTTGACACAATTGGCTGCACTGCCCCCCACACTTTCCACTGGTACTGCTGCGTTTCATCTTTATTGTTCAAATCTTTAAACTTTCAGAAGACGTGCAATATTTCGGACAAAATTAATGTTTTATTTTTTAATGAGGAGAGATTATGATGAAATGATCAGCGGAATATTTAGCAACAGAAAAAAACGGTTTTATATTGCTGTGCAATTTAACAGATGATTGATTATCCAGCATTTGCTGCTCAAAGAAAGTATAAATGATTAAATATGGAGGCGTGGATCATCGTTTAAACTGTTTTCCATTTTCAACAGCAAAGCATGCATTACTGTTTTAAATTCTCAAATATTGTTTTCGTTGGCTGTACTTGAAAACTAAAGTCTGGTAAAAGTTATGTCATGGGATAATAATAAGCTACAAATGAAAGAGGATTGGTGACAAATGAAAAGATGAAATCAAAAGAATCAACCTGCAAAAACATAGTTGAGGAAAAGTTTGATGTCACAGTGCATAGCTATTGAAATCCAGTAAAAAAAATCTCACACACTTTGACACACATAACACAGCATTACCGACCATAGCTCTGATCCTTATACATTTTTTTGCAAAGGTTGGTTTCCTTCAGCGTAATCGATGTGAAGGCTCTGCTGAAACCAACACTGCACAAATCTCGAAGAGGTGAGCAGGAAATCGTTCAATCAGCGGCAGAACGCTGCATACCTATCACGCAGCTCGGGTCAGAACCTCTAGTAGTCAGGAATTGTAGCGTAAAGGCTGTCAGAAATGATCACTTTGCTCTGCGACTGCACCCCCACCCTGACACAGCCCCACCTTTTGTTTAGATAAAGGATGTACCCCAACAGATTTGGTGACCCGCTCTCTCCTTTGCTCAACACAGTTCAAGTTGTGGAAGCAGTGCTACGCTGTCGTACAGGGGAAGAATGGCAGAGTTACTGGATATTACCCAGGGAGCCAGGGTGGAGAATCAGTTTCCATTTCACCATGACCTTTCTCCGGTCCCAACGGTGGTCAGCTCCACCACTACCTCCTTCCTCTCACATCCCCACTGAGCAGCCTCCGCTCCACTGCTGTCTTTTTTTTTTACATTTGTCAGCCTATCCATCTCACACTTTTACTCGGACAGGACAGAAAAGCTCCCCCCACCAACAAAGAGATCAAATACCCATAACTCATCTATCTTCGGTGTAATCAGCTGTTTACACTGATTTAAATGTTAGCATTGCACACAGTGCAAACGCGCAAGTAGAATGCAACTGATGAAAACGAGGACAATTATATATAAACAACTCCGTATCAGATTAAGGACCACCAACTTCACACACCTCTAAATAAAGCTGTAATTGCAGTGAAATTTTCCCCTCAGGATGGGAGTTATCCATTTCCAACACCCAAGCTATTCTTAGGGTCTGTTAGTATTGTTTTCAGCCACCAAATGTTACTTTCATATCAAAACCTGTGTGATGACTGTCCAATGCCAACAATGCCGGGAAGCTGTTTGTCACAAGACCGCACAAACTCTGACACAATCTGGACACACCCTTCACTCCAACTGCAACCATTTATATTTACCAATGCATGCACATATGTATATAGGCTATATAAATCTGAGAAACAGATCATGGAAAAAAATACAAATGCAAGGGCCTGCAACGGTCAAAACATCAGTGCCCAGGTATGGTGTGACAAACTATGATACAAAATGGGGGCATAGTTTCTTTATGTAAGAAGTTGCACAAATAAAAAGTCTAGTTCACAGAGTACTTTATTGTTAGAATTCCTTGTGGTATTAGCTCTAAAAAATGGTCCCAGCAAGCTTTAACAATCCTGTGTGTCACATCAATGCCAACTCACAGACAGACTTCAAGGTAACACCAGAATGGTTTCCATAGCAGGACAGTCAGGTTCATCACAGTTGAAGAGTGCCCAGTCACAGCCATAATCCATACTCAAGTACCCTGTCACCTTGTCTTGTCAAAACACTGTCAGCTTGCTTATATGAAAAACGTATCTAATAAAGTTTGACCAGGCAGAAAGAATAGCAAAGTCGAAACAACTTTTAAGGTCTACAGGAGAGGAGGGAATACGAAAGATCAGAGAATCGGAACATTTGCAGCTGTGCAACACTCGACCAACCGACTATTAGAGAGACCCGATTTACGAAACAACATTGTGAGTCATCTGCAGCACATGTGTAATTTTTTCAGGGACACATCTGTATATGAATGTAAAGGAGGATCATGCAAATGAGTGTGTGTGTGTGGGGGGTAGGGGGGTAACACAAGTGTGGTTAATTGTAGATTCCACTGAATTTTCTAAGGTTCACTCAATTTACAAGGGTTAGTTTTGCGTGAAGCAATTTACACACATTACACAGCCATATTAAAGCAATGTGGTAAAATTAAAATCCACCCGGCCCATCCTACTGAAATCTCAGTGACAGCAGATATAGGGAGAGTATATCATGAAATGTGTGTGAGAAATCTGCACTGAATCGGTTGGAACAACAACAGCTTCTATAAAAGACAGAGAACAAGCCATTTGTGTAAGTGTAATTTTAACATCAAACAATGGAGATGTGACAGCATATGTGGTCATTAACCTTGAACCTGAATTGATGTTCAGTGACTTGCTGTAGTAATTGGACTCTTTAAAGACATTTACATTGGAATCACTTGTATCCTTTGATAAGCACTGTTTGCTTTTGTAAGTTATTTTATGCAGCGGCATTTTGTCATCTTCAAATGTTGAATGATTAATTAATTTTACTATTAATAAAGATTCATGAATTTTAAACGATCAAATTATTTTCTCAGTTACAGTGGCTTCTGTAAACCTCTGTCAGTGTAACAAACCTCTACAGTCTGATTTTTATCTCTGAACTTTCTGATCTTAGACATACGAAAGGAAAAGCGTGAGGCATGTGAAGCTTTTTTCTCCTAGGGATAATATACAGTAGTTCAATGATAAATTAGCACAGAGCCTAGATCAAATGTACGCTGTGGGGACTTAAATAGTTTTTTTTGTGATTGTAATGTTAAGTTAAACATGCATCTTTGTCTCTTGTCATAATTTGAGGTGAAGTTACAAATGGAGCCGCTGATGCAAGAAAAACTCAAAACTTTGCCACTGTTATTGTCATAATCCTTTTTAAATCCACGTATGTCATAAAAGACACGTGTTCCATTCGTTATGTGTCAGAGATGATCCAAAATGCAGAGGTCCCACAGAGACAAACAGCTGAGGAGCATCATTCTGCAGACACACCTGTCCAGCACTGCAGCAAATACAAACCCTCACTAACAGAAGAAAGGCAGCGTAATGGCTGCACTCCTCATACATTGATGAATGAAGCCATTGTGCAGTGATTATCACAGTTATTCATAGCCTCTTTGCTGTGGGGATGGTACATTTGTTGCATTACATAGGAGCAGACACTACTGGGCCTAGCACATGTTTCCCTGTCACTGTGTATTACAGGCCAGCCAACGACATTTATAAATACTTGGTAATCTGCTCTGCTATATGCGTCACGTTATTAAATTGCCATTACTATGGCAGAGACTGTGCCCAGTCTCTGATTAATTGAATACTATTAAGTTGAGGTGGATCAGGCCTGTTTATAAATGCTGCTTCTACGTTAGAAATTAATCAAAGACAAATTACAATAAATTACTTTTTGGTGGCATTAGGTTTTTGCATTACTTCTCTATGATAGGAACAAAATGGAAAGATATTATTCCTTCGTTGTTTCTTGTGGTATTGTAATAAAGAATGATTTAGAGAGTTGGCCACTGTCAGATTGGACATGTAAGCATTATGCAGTATGTCTCTTTACGGTGTGTGTGTGTATGTGTGTGTGTGTGTGTGTGTAGGCTTCAGACATGGGAGAAACAACAGACCACGCTCTGGTAAGCATCAGGCCGAGGCATTTGGCTTTTTCTTCGTCTTGGAGTGGGAAGAATGAGCTCTGAGTCGTGTTTCCGTAACCTCAAACACAAACCCCAGCCTGCAGACAGCCGTGTTAGCTGCAGGATCTGAATATATACAGCTGCTTTTAGCTACACAGAGCCATGGATTCATGCTATTTAATGAATCAAAAATAATTAACCAGTCAAAATGGTAACTAATGTATTATTTTGAAACTGTCCTCAATTTCCTGACGTCTGATTGTACAATTTATGTTCCAAATCCTGATCGTTAAGGGCTAAAGGTTAAAATGTCTTCTTCTATT
Source organism: Hippoglossus stenolepis (assembly GCF_022539355.2). Lineage (NCBI taxonomy): Eukaryota > Metazoa > Chordata > Actinopteri > Pleuronectiformes > Pleuronectidae > Hippoglossus > Hippoglossus stenolepis. The sequence goes on along the minus strand of NC_061483.1, from coordinate 22,859,282 downwards.
GATGTCTAAAAGTGGACAGAGTAGAGGATTTAACGTTTCGGATGTGGGAAAACTAATCCAGGGCTTCTAGTGAGGGATCACTTCTAAAGACGAGGTTACATCCCACAAACGTTGAGACGTCATATCTGCACTTTTCAAAGCATGTGGCAGTAAGACAGAGGATTATGAGGCTTGTATTCAGGAGCACTATGGTGGAGTGTTGCTATAGTACAGAGAAAGGATACATGGTGACAACCTGTCCAGTGAGAAGGGCTATGTAGCTGAATGATATAATGAAGACATTATTCTAACCACTACACTGTCATCTGTGTTATTACCTTCTCTTTGTTTCCAGTCCAGTCTTAAAGGGATAGTTCAGCGGAAAAAAAAAAATTCACTCATTATCTACTCACCACTATGTCAATGGAGGAGTGGGTGAAGTGTTTGAGTCCACAAACTACTTCAGGAGTTTCAGGGGTGAAAAGCGTTGCAGCCAAATCCAATACAATTGAAGTAACAATTTTTCAAACGTAAAAACACAACAGAAAAAAAAAGAATGCCTCCATACTGCTCCTGTGGTGTCATCCAAGTGTCATTTACACGTTTTTAGCTTAAAACTCCTCGCCCCGGAAGTAGCGATGCTGATGCGAACCTCGTATGTGCCCTTTGGCGATACACCTCTGTTACTTTGGCAATTCCCACTCCCACTGCATGAAGGCCGTGTGTACTTTTTGCAATTAGCATCCTGTGAAATGTTCTGCTTTTTAGGTTCTGGAAAGCTAAAATCAGAAAGTCCAAGCTGGGCCATGTCAGTGTTAGCCTGGGGTTGGGGGACTGGGGGCTGTGACCCTGTACATTCAAACAAACGTTATTTCGGCATAGTGAAAGGTGACTTGGATCTGAGGAGAAAACTTGCCTGCCACTGAACCCAAAAGGGAATGAGCGACCTGTGGCCTTGAACACTTCTCCCTCACTTCTTTCCCTCCCTTCCTACCATCGCCCCACTCCACTCACCCTCCAGCCCAGAGCTTTGACAGAAGGTATGTATTTTAGGAGTAGACCCCTGGAGATGTGAAGGACATGAGAGCCCTGTTTGAAATGGAAACCCACACATTCAGCGCTGCCAGGGAGCACCAGGAATATCCCAACAGAGATGGCGAAAGGAAATGGAACAAGTGAAAAAAAAATAGCCATCTTTATAGAGGTTTTCCTTTCAAAAACACGAGTAAGTATAAAAACAACACTTCCTATTCAGGATGTGACGCTCTGTAATACTATAAACCTCAGTAGAGTACCCACTGACCACCACAGGCAGAGATCAGTTCTTTCTACTCATATCAACTCTCACTCTTGTATACACTGACAACACATGCTGGCTCAGATAACCAAGAAAAAAAACATGATAACAGAAATGAATGTAATTCATGAAAAGAGATAAAGTGGGCCACACACAACCTTACCCTCTTGTGTGCAGCAGCGCCGTTCATTCATCGTCTCTCGCCTCCTTTTCCCTTCAACCTCCAGTTATTTCACACAGGAGAAGAATAGTATGCATGTGTGTGAGTGCACACTAGTGTACATGTGTGTTTTTGTACATGCTGGCCTGCTTTTTTCATGTGTGTATGTGCATGTCTGGATGTGCAAAGAAAATAATGTGGCACACTCCATCTCCCTATGACTCACCTGGAGTGATAAAGAGAGCAAAGGAATCGTTTCCTGCGCCTGCTACTCATTCAAATGGGCTGGCGTCTGTAAACAAGAGCTGCAGTTATCCATGTAGCGGTCAGATAAGAGGGGAAGGAGACCTCTGGAGTGATGGATCACGAAGGGGCTCCCAGTCCTCTTCTCTTCCCAGCATCGCTTGCCACCTTAGGATAATAAACAGCCGCGGAGCAGGGGGCCAGATAAGAGCCATCACTCACATTGGCCAGGCTGATAAGACACAGACGCTCTCTGTCACCCTCCATGACATTTGTTTTTCATTCCACTTCAGACCGAGGGAGAAGTCAACCTGTTTCATCTCATCAATGGGCTCCACTCAGGATCCCCTGCTGAGTGTGTGCCACCCTTTGACACTGATGGCAGTCAGGTGACTGACTGTGTCATGCTGCAAAGAAGAAGAATGGACTGGAGCCTGAGTGTTTCCACTCTTTAATTCACAGCTACAGTACTGGGGCCTAAACAAACACACACACACTGTGTAGCACAGGTTTAACTATCAAACCACCAGGACTAACAATTTGATTTAAAATATTCCCCCTGGTATGTGCTCAGTACAGGTACTGAAATAGTAGAGCTGCAATTTTTTTCCACTGAGGGCGTGTAGAAAAAATGTCCACTTTGATGAATTGTGGCTTATTTCTAAAAGACGTGGTCACAGTGAAACAAAAGGCCTCACACACCCACCGCCAAGTCGCTAGGGAGAATGATACTGTAGAGTTCTGTGAACAGTCTGTTAATTCTGAATACCTTTACCTGGTCTATTTTTACACCTCATATGTCATATTAATGGACTGACAGGGTGAGGCTTTAGAGTAAGAAACAACCACGAAAACAGAGGTGGGTTTCTATCCTTCCCCGACTGGCTATAAAACCAAAGTTAGACATGAATCAAATTGAAATCTCCTTGAACAAAAAACTCAAGTTACAAGTTGTAAATTATGCTTTGGAGACTAATATTTCTGATGGGGTACATAAAATTATTATTTAAGTCATTTTGTATTTTGGCACCTTTAATTCCCTAAAAACGCAGAGGGCTATCAGAGGGAATATGCAGCCATTGTAAATCTGCCTGCCCTAACATTGCCTCTACCAGGGTCACCTACAAGTCACAGATTTGAGAAGGTATAAAATGGTTACTTTATAGCTATCCCAATTGTTATACGTTAGAGTTATGTGCATTGTATTACCTCTAATGAAGGGTGTAAATTCTTAGTTTACGACTGGACCTTTACACGGGGGGTTGTAAAACACACGCTTTTTGCGTTACTTGCGTTTGTCACCGGAGTTCTGGAGTTCAGACTGTGCACACACTGTTTCCATTAGTCAGGGAACGCTCCTCCAAGAGGCCTCCATCTGCAGTAATGGGCCTTGGCCGTGAGAGAGAGTGGCATCCCGTTCACCGTCGGTCACGGATGACATTTAACAGACAGGGCCCGACTTCCTGTCATCAGCGCGGCAGTAACCACGAAGCTAATCTATGCTGCTCACAAATCCCTCATCCTCATCCTCCGGCTACCAGAGATGGGGAGTTCCGTATAGTTTTGGGACAACTGTCGCCTGCATCGCCCCAACATATCTCAGCTCGTATATGTTCATCATCTGACTCAACATAATAATCTACCTCGAAGTACAAAGGTATTTTGTCAATGTTTTAATTCAGAAAAATCTTATAGGAGTGAGGGATAAATTCAGGGAATAGCTGCCATTTTCTCCCAATGATGCAAGCCTGATGTCCGAGAGCAAAGGTAATGAAATATAAACGTCAGAATGCTTGGCTTTATTTGAATTGCATCTGTTGGCTTTGAATAGATAACTTATGTGACTGGTGTTGGTTTGACTTGCCATCTTGTATTCTTTACTGATATGGTACGCCATAATTACGTCAATCACATTGATGGGCTTTGCACCTCGTGATTCAGCAAGGCCCAGCAATAAACATCAGAGCTCTGAAAGGGCATCTTCGTTCACAAACAGTTTCTCTGCAGAGTTAAAAATCTAGTAGCTGCTCATGATGTCTTTCCTATAAAAAACAAGACAAATGCAGCATTTTTTTTAATGCTTTCTCCATGTTATTCTATTGCCATCCACTGGGGCTGATTAGGTTCAAGTCATAAAGCACAAGGCTGCTCACTGAGCCCTTTTATATCTGCATTTTAAGGGCTATAATTTTGCACATTTTTTGCCAGTGTTGTATTAAATGCGTGCTGTAACACCAACATAATTCAGAACTATGCAAATGTCAGGCCTCGCTCTGTCACCAAGGGTAATATTTGACAGTGAAAAGATGCTGGAGACAGGAGATGTGCGACGCAGCAGCACAGGATTGTGAGGGATTGACAAATCAAGCAATTAAAGGGGAGGTGATTATGTCATCATTTTCTTGGGCTGGCTCACAAAAGGTCCTGCTACATTTCATATTCACGCTGAATGAATGAATAAGGAATGTAGGGGGGGTGGTAAGGATTGAAATATCTCACAGGGACATTCTGCTTACTTTTTTCGACAGGCCTTATCTCCCAACGTTCAGCCCTGTTAATATGATGATGAACAATATTTCATGAAGGGCGTCTGAATGTGTCTCTCCTGGAGAGAGCCCAGGCTCACTCTGTCTCCTCCCCATGTCCTCGTCTTTCCTTTGTACCACTCTTTCTCTCGGAGAGTGGGGATGAAGGGGGGCAGGTGAGAGAAAGGAAAGTGAGGTAGATAATCGCTCCTGCCGCACACACACATCCTGCAGAAACCCACCAGTCCAGGGCCCTTTCCCTTTCCCCTTCCACCCCCAAAACATTTTCATATCAATAATCAAGCAATTTTTCTACATGCTAATCCATCAAAGCGGGCTGGCGCTAATCTGCAGGCGTGGGGCCGGGTGGCGTGTGCTGCTTCCTCTTTTCAGGTGAGCCCCGCTCCCTGGCAGACATTTGTCCCGCTATGAGGCACACAAAGCCCCTGCCCTGTCAGCACTGATTGATCAGAGGCTGGCTGTAAAGGAGGAAAGCAGCACACCCTATCAATGATGCTCTACATCTGCACCTGAAAAGAGCCTTGGTCTGCCTCCACAACATACTCAGTGCTGCAGATAATGAGAGCTGTGCTGTTAACAGCTCCTGCAGCTCTGGTTTTTGTCATGTGTATATAGGCGAAGTGCTTACCTTTAAGATGGAGGTAAGAGACAGCAAAAGAAGGGGCTCTTGCTAGGAAGATTATCATAATGTCTACAAACGCTGACAGGGTTGAATTTCAGTGAGTCTTTTTCAGATTAGTGGGGCTTTTAAAAAGGGGTGCATTTGCAGAACAATGTGGTTGCGTGTTTGATTTTAATTTTCTGACAATCTTTCGCAGCATGTAAGGGATACACATGGATGTTTTTTTTCTGTACTCTGCATTGTTGGGATTTAGTCAAGCTAAGGGTGCTTTTAGATGAATGAGAAGGCATAGCAGGCGCCTCTAGAATCCTGGGCGATCCTGCAGGAGGGAGAGTGAGAGATAAAATGCAGGGGCCTCATTAGTAGCACATTTATCATCTCCTGTCTGTGATTTAAAAGAATGACTGGGTCAAATCACTTTAAATACCTCGGGGGAAATCAACATTTGTCATTGCAAAGCAAACCTGCCTCTCCCCTCTCTTCTGGCATTAATTTATTCTGGTAAAGCAGCTCCATTCGCCGCTGCGCTGATTTTAATTTCATCCTTGCAAAAACCTTGGCTGACTGTCTATCTCAATTCATTGCTTTAACATACAATTGTCCCCTTCAATTCACTGAAGTAATACTCACCTCCAGCAAGGCTAAGCCCTATCCATACACACTGGGCAGGTGATGCAAATGGTCTTTAGTGAAACACTAAAGCGTGCAAGACATTGCAAATCATTCCTCTGATGTCCACAATTAAAAAACGAATGCCATCAGCGCAGAACAGAAAAATGTACACGGTAAGAACAAGAAAGAGATTATGTATTATAAATGTGTTATTAATGCGTAACTTGGCAAGGTCGAGGAAGTCAAGATAGGTGTTGAAATATGGATGTCACCCTCAAAGAGCCCGCTAACATTGCTGCAAGTAGACCCTCTGGACACACCGGCTGACGGAATATTTATGTGTTTGCCGGCACATATTTCTGTGAGCATTATCTGAGGATGGTCGTGCTACCAGTAGCAGTTCAGCTGAAGATTTTTCTTGTACAAGCGGTGGCTGTGACTCAGCTGCAAATGTTAAAAACTTCCGATGTAGTTTTCATCTTATGTCAGTTTGTCAGTCAATATGTCTTACTTTCTTCACGCTGCTATATTTAACCAATAAAATGTATATTAATCACAAAATGTTTACACTTCAACACTTTGATTTTACAATAATCAAAGTGTAATTTTCAGGAGCTACCTTTATTCTAGCTCCACTAATGCTTTCCAACAATTCATTCTCACACACTGTGCCTGTTTTCTGGATCAAATCTGTTGTGTTTTATTTGTGCAATGGTCACTTTGACCTTTTCTGCTGATGAGACATTTAAGGTGATGATGGCAAACATCTACTGTAACGCACTGCGGAAATATTTCATATTTCAAAGTCAGGAGAAAGGAAGTAAAAGGGACAGATGCTGAGTCCTGAAAGAAGTGCGGCATGGCGTTAAAGCAGCACTAGAATAAACGCATATCTATTTCATGCCAGTTCAGACAGAATAGTCTGCCATATGTAAATAGGGGTTCAATAATGAATGCACTTCCACAGCTTTTATTTGCTTTAAGCCCTCACAGTCACACACACATTGGCACTATGCAAGACACAAATTAGAGAGCATTTTAAAGGAAATATTCAAAGAGCAGCCTGCCGCCGGAATATCAGTTATTATTTTTGATGTTGCAATTTCTGACACTTTGATGCAATCAGTGAGTAGCCCCGGCATTCAGCCCTCTCCAGGGAGGGAGCTGTCAGGAGTGAGGAGCCGATGGGTAGATAATTATGGGAGATCAAACCTCGCTAGTTAGTAGGCAGGAACGGGAGGCAAATGCCAAAAACCAGCCAATGTTTCGCAAACGCTTGTTCAAGGATATCCTAATTGCTATAAGTGGTTCCTTCAGGACTGGCACTTCAAACACTGCCTGCTGCATGATGTCATCTCCCTGGCTCCCCTTCACACTCACAATAGGCGAATTAAGAAAGAGGGCACAGCAAAACATACCAGAGGACAGCGTCCTTCCTCTGTCATCACACATGACCCACATGCACATACTGTATATACATATACATGTGCATGTGTGTGAGAATACTATATATATATATATATTTACAAAATGTTATATGCATATATGTAAGTATATGTGGCAAGCAACCATGCGGTCAAAATATTGTTGTTTTCTTCAAATAAGTAAAGTAGCAGACATACACACATACTGCATATTATATACGTAAATCTATGTGTGTGTGTGTGTGTGTGTGTGTGTAAATATACAAAGAGGCAAGCAACCAGATTTATGCAAACAGACAAAATGTTGTTTTCTTCAAATGGGCCAAGCACAGTTCTTCCTTTTGACTTTCATGTGCTGATATCAATATAAATGCGTAACATAACATCACTTAACATAATTAATATAGAATGCAGGCTAATTTATATGCAGGACAGAACAACTGCACCAGCACTGTTCGTAAATATTAGGTTTGTATGATCTCAAAAGCGATACATTCTGACATCACACTGTGTGCTCCATAATTCAAAGTGAGAACACCGTACTATCTGTCAGTACTGTTTCCAGCCTACCTCCCCGATTCCCTTCTTACCTTTACAGTTCAAAGGGAAGGAGAGCGGAAGGTGAGCACAATTAGCTGAAATCAGTCAGAACAAATTGTCCGACTGCATTGTACTATGCTAAGACATCAGAGTCCATTTGCTGTTTGGGGAGTGACCCTCTTATCGTGACCCTTGTACCCTGTGCAACATGCATAAGAAGTGCTGTCGTCGAATCAGGCTCCCATACTTACCGTTGACCAGTGTCTCAGCTAATACAGAAACTAACTTGAAAAAGAATCGCAGACCTGCTTCTGTCTGCCTGAGCTACATCAAAGGAAACTCAACCCTCGGCAATCAAAAAGAAGGATTTCATGTTTCAAAAACAATTCACATTTTCAAAGGGGGACCACAGCTGACATACAATCGCAGTAAACCTATTGAGTCTTCAGCTCCCTCATTCTTTTCCTCTCCCTGTTGTGAATGTGAATCTTGAGGGTCATTGATCATCTCATTAAATTCAGCCCCAAAGAAAGCGATCCTTTTCACACAGCTCAGGAATTCAGACGCGAAACACCCCCGCCTCTCTTCAGGCACACACAAACACGCTTGCACCATCAAACATCGCCAAATGACTGCCTCTCGCAGACAAGAAAGACGGCAATAAAATGATAAAATAAAGTCTATTTTGTTCAAAAAGGGTAAAAAGGGGTCATTTTCTGCATAGACCGCTGATCTGTTAGCATAACAAAGCGCTGGCTGGCGAGCTAATGGCTCTTCATCTGTGACAAGGGGCTCACTAGCTTTTCACTGTTGTGCTCCTCATAAAGTGGCCTGAAACAACACATTACTTCTGCTCCCGACTCTCCAACACTTAAACACAGCAAACCCCAGTGTCATGCTCAGAGTCTGTAGACGTCCAAACCTCGCACAAAATGAGCTAAAATAATAAACATGCTACAAGGAGTATTAGGATATTTCCAAAGGCATTGTAACAGACACAGCTACACCAACACACACACTCAGACGAGTCAGGCAGGACAGCCTTGTGCGCGCTCCACAGCCCTGGAGTGGCTTGGCTCAGACTAATTGTCTCTCTAATTGGTGATGTCTAAAGGGGGTCTTCTCTTTATTTTTGGACAGAGCAGCATGCCTTCACACAAGGCAAATTACATAGACAGACAGGCTGGGACACAACGGAGCAGGCACAAATGACAGCGAAAGGGGAAAAAGTGAGAGCGGAGGGAGGAGGGTGATTATCATTATTATTATTTTATTCACCATGGGGAAAAGACATGTTTAGAAAACTGAGTTTCAGGTGGCTAAACACCCAAATTGCTACCCCCTCCCGATGGCCCCTCGGTCCCCTTCCATCATCCCAGCTCTGGCTGCGCATACTGCGGATGAGGTCATGCTGCACTCATCCAGCCAGTGGCGAGAGGCCTCATTCTCCACCGCGCGACCCTGACGCTTTATCCAGGAGGCCCTCCTTTGATGTGCTCGTAATATGAAGGACGCAAGGCTATCAGCTAGCTGTCAACTCGGTAACTACCCTGCATCGCTCCCAGGGGCAGCAGCGCCAACTGAGCCAGCATGGCCGTCCAGCGCCCAGCAGCTCTGCCGCTGACGGACCTGATTAATTCCCCGGAACGCTGGTTTGTCTTCCTACAGTTCAGTCAATGACTTCATTCAGCGGGGTGAGGTCACCAGAGGCCTGGTAATAAAGGGGCTGCACTTCACAGTAAAGACAGCACGCCTGTGTGCAGCTCTCCAAAAAAAGCCCTTTAAGAAAGAAGAGCGTATAAAAAAGAGGGAAACATCCAAGTGTCTTTGGCACCAGAGCGGCAGTCCTTGAGCAAGAGGCGAGTGGAACGTACTTCCTCTCACTCTTCTCTTTCCTGTCTCCCATTGTCGGAGAAATTATAATTGGCAGACCAATGAATTATTAGCACACACAGTAGCGACAGTGAGAACAATGTCCCTTATTGGTGAAGTTTCTGCTAAATGTGACTTTCTTTTAAAGGAACAGAGGTTGGAATGAGTAAATGGATTCCTTGAATAAAAAATAAAATGGATGTTTCGTTTTCCCTCTGACTCTGTCCACGTTCGAGTATATTTGAAAACCTTTATCGTTTCTGTAGAGAATAATGTGTCAATGTGATGAATGAGCGTTCAATAAAACCAGTGATAATGATAGAAGTCGTCCTCTCCTCTCCTTGAGTCATAACTGATGTGGCGCGGCGGTTTAGAGCAGTAGTCTCATATAACAATGCTTATTATGAGGCAAGGCCTTTAAACAAGTCAAATAAAATTGATGTCATTCACTTTTAGAAACTCAATGACAATCTGGGGAATTCCACTCCAACAAACGGCATGGGAAAACGACACAACTTACGAGTGCGAGTAACTCACTCTCGCACTTATGGGATTGTAAAAAATGACAATTTCTCGAAATGTGCCATAAATTTGCTGAACTGCTCTTGCCATCCCCATGATGATGGTTGCTTTCGGTTCGTGGGCCATGCAAGTCTAGTCACTTCATATAATCTGGAGTCACAAATCACAGAAGGCCCCCCAGCCTCCGAGGAGTAGTATACTGGACTTTGGAGGTCTTTTTCCGGCGGCGCAGGTCACTACACGGCGACAAGTAGATGGCGGTCTGTGGCCTGCCTATCCATCCATCCTACCTCTGGGATGGAGCGTGGACGGGGAGGGGGCGAGAATGAAACGGTGGCCCAGCGGTGATGCACGGCGCTGCGAGCTCATAAAGCAGGCCATCAGCTGACCTCTGAGGCACGGGGGAACAGGCAGGGCCTTTACGACCATCACCAGATTTAACAGCCAATAATGACTGGAATAACCGCTTAAACCTTTACGGACCTGCACAGCCGCATGGTAGCGGTGACAGCGGAGCAAGGCGGGAATAAAGAGAGGGAGAGAGAGTGATATATTCAGCCAGTGAACTGACAGGGGCAATGTTTCAATCGAAGGGAAAATGACAGATGCAAGGGGAGAGCACCCTGATATGTGTGTCTCTTTAAGTGGAGCCAACTGGCTTGTCCATTCCCATCCTGATGAATGCACAACAGGGAGAGCAGTGGACGAGGGGGAAGACAGAAGTGATGCATGGGGCTCGAGACACGAGGGGAGAACAAACAAAAGATGGCAACAGAAGACAGCAGAGTTTGTTTTTTTTTACTTTGTATAAAAATACCCACTCAAATAAATTCATAAAAAAAGAATCAAAACTCACAGAAACTTAAAGGATTTTATCTGGAAATACTTCATATATGTGTCAATAAAGTTCCATGATTTATGAGTGAAATGGCCTCATCTGAATTATTTGTTTCAGCATCCGTCTCGTAAAAATTACAGTAAAATAAAACAAAGAATACACAGTACCGCAATAAGTGAAAAGTATATTCAAAGCTGCAGTATATAAATGTCTTTACTGGAGAAAAGGGAAAGTCTCAATTTACAATCTTTGACGAGCAGACTTCTTTCTCCTTTATTCTGACGTCAAGTCTAAGTTATAGCACACTAGCATCCTTTTGGACTAAGATCATAACACCAATTCATTAACTGTTGGCAGCGAACTAATTCTGATTTTCAATAAACTCTCTAAACCTAATACAGTGCTCATGAAAGGATGCCCATTTCACAGGCTGGCAAATGTTCAAGCAACATATGCTCACATAATCTCTTAAAAAGCATGATCCAAGTCCAAATTTAATTATGTAATAGCACAAACGAAATCAGAGTGCCGACACAGCACAGCTCTGATACACAACGTTCTGCCACTCCACTCCCATTCTCCTCATTTGTTTATTGCTCTCACCCTTCCCAGCAGCCTCGGGGGCCACGGCGTCCGGAGTCCACTCAATGGTCTACAGATGGCTCCGAGGCTCTGGGCCCGTTTCACATGGCTGTTTGTCTTTTTTTAATAGGGTCTGCCGAGATATACGACTATTGTTATATGATCATAACGCTTTTTCATGGTCTCCCAAGCCATTACTTTTAGTGTGTTGTGTTTTTACATACTAAGTTCAAAGTCTTTTAACTTGATTTTTTTTTGTTGGTTCATATGGATTTACAGTGGTATGACTCAGTCCAGGCAGTAGTGCTGGGGCTGGTGGTGGCAGTCTCAGGGTTTCACAGTTCCAGGGACTAAATGGGAGGGGGGAATAGCGGAGTGGGGGGCTGCGGGATGTTCATGGTTCCCTGAGCCCTGCACTTCCTCTGGCAGCAGCACTCAACTTGCAAAGCACTGAGCTGAGGCTCCTGATCTCTGTAGAATACAGATAAAATTTAACCAGCGAACAGTGTCAGGCCTTCGATGAATATGATACTGTCTCCAAACATTGCTGAGGAGGAGTAAAAATATATATATACCAGCATAAAAACCGCAAAGGGGCTCAACCGACGACTATATCTAAGATACCAGGTCACCTTTTTTTCCTGTAACAGTATCAATAAATCCTGGGACAAAACTGCATATCTTAAGCACCTTACTGGCGACTTTTACAGTGCACAGTCGGCGCTTGGCACGCAAACGATAACATTCCCCCCACACAATGGTCTAATCTTCATGGCACAGGTAGCACTGGGATTGTCTTGGATGTGCACTCTGCCGTCGCCTGGGTTTGTCCCGGCATTAGAGCACTCGGCATTCCTTTGTGCTTTTTAACCAATGAATTAAAGAGGATTTCAACAGGGGAATACTTATCGGAAAATTACCCCCTTTACTCAGAGATAAACAAATCAGACTAAATAAGTTGGAAAGAGTTTCACAAACTCATTCTGTAATCAGGAAGAGCTGCTTAAGATAACAACGCATGATTTAGACATTTCCTTTACACAAGGAGGAAAAGTGAACCTTTAAGCTATGTGGGACGGGGTTCGTTTCGAGCAGCTGCCATCGCTGCGTAAGATAGTTTACTTTACAATTTGTATTTATAGGAGCCAATCAGATCCTTGTGTTGTGAGTAAATAAATGAAATTGTCGGCAAGTATTGTTTGTAGATTATATATTCAGGTCACTTCTCCCAAGAAATCTTTTAATTTTTTAATCCATGCAGATGTTTGTTTTCGGAAAAACTTTCTGAAGTGCATCCCCAGATGAACATTGAAAGCATTCTTAAGTAGCTAAGTTGCTCTTATACAAAATACCTCAAAGCGTCTAAGATAATACATGTGGATTGAAATGCAATCTGCCTCTCACTTCTCCCCAAGATAAGTACAGCCATTGACAAGACCTGGCTTCCTCCTCTTATCTCGCAAACACTTGATACCAGAAACTCGGTGCATGAATAAGTCTTTCAAGATTGTGATGTAAATATATCCGATTAATCACAACAAGGAAAACTGCGACAACTCGTGCTCCCAGCCCCCAAAACAACATTGTTAAAATGCTCTTTTGCTCGCAGTTGTATCCAAAATATTTTCCTTATCCATACTTCCCACTCACTAGTCTGCAATCCCACAGCCCTCAGTCACATACCTAAAACGTTGACTTGTTTTAATCTATGCTAATCTATTGTAATATTTTCATTTTTTAAAAGATGATTATTAATATTAATTTAAAGCAAGACAATATAAAAAAATAGAGACAAAACTGCATTTGGATAATCTATGCAAAAAGCTCTAAGCCCATTTACATTCCTGATGGATTTAATGACACACACACACACCCTCTCACCCCCCCAGCACTAAAATATTTAATTTTACTCAGTAGATCCCCAGGACACGGAGAAAAAACATCAGGTCCATGTTCAAGTTTAATTACTGATTACTGATTTAAACATTGTCTCAACCCCGCAGCCCCATCTCCGCCTCGGTGACAGACAATGACACAGAGAAGTTGATGGAAAGAGAGAGAAATGAAGATAAAAGTCAAGTGTATGTGTTTTGTTTTTGGGACATACTGTCAGTAATGGCTCCAAAGCAGTACTTGCCATGTGAATATATCTGTGTATAGGAAAATTATGCCTGTGTGTGTTTTTGATTTCCTCCGCTTGCCTCAATATCCCTCCAGTCCACAGTGTGGTGCTCTGCTCTATGCCTGCCGCACCGAGTCAAAGCAGATTGAGATGAGCTTCGTTCTGGCACCTACCATCTGCAACCCCCTCCACTTTTCACACTATTAAACGTCTGTGCGTGTGAGCAAGTGTGTGTCTGTGTGTGTGTGTGTGAGAGCATGTGTTTGATTAAGCCCCGTCTAGCTACACCCTCATTGCCGTGGATGCCTCTGAATCTATTACAATCCCTCCATCACAGCAGACTCTTCATTTACATTCCTCAGGCCTTGTTTGAAGAATTTCTCAGGTGGGGGGATATATTTTCAGAGTGTCCCTCTTATAGGTTTTACCCAGACTCCAATGGGCTTGAAAAAGTTGCTGTTGTACATCGGGGGGGGAATTTTCACCTAATGAAACCCGAGATCAATAGAACTGCTCTCTCCACTCATATATAGTGCATGTACACAAGGGAAATAAAGTATTATTTTTCATCCTCAAATGTATAATAGATATCATTCTTTATTTAATACTTAGTTCAATTCGGCGTGTGCCACAGAGGGGAAATATTTCCTCTGATGATGTCCATATATTACAGAAAGAAGATATAAAAGTGGAAACATTAGGTCAGAAGGTGTGAGAAAAATTGAGCAATGCATACCTGAGAATTGACTGTGTGGAATTTGCCGTCTCGCTCTAGTACTTTACCAAAATACAGTTAATCTTACATAATTAAAAAGCTTACAGACATTTACATATCCTGCCGAACGCAATCGACATATTTTGAAATCAAGAGCTCAGGTTTTAAAGAGAAGAGAGAGAAAGAGGAGGGGGGAAAAGAGGAGAGGAAAAAAGCGCAGATAAGCGTAGAGAGGAAGGAAGATGAGGGAGAGGAAGATGAGAGGGGAGCTGGGAGTGCAGTCACTTCAGGTGCAGCCCTTATCGGCGGCAGAGAGAGGACCTTTCTTATGTAATCTGTGATTTCATTCAGCCTCCGTATCAGATGATTGTCTGGGAGAAGAAAAAGCCATTTTGAGGGGAACGGGCTGCGTGAAAAGGATCGTCTCCCCGGCAGCTCACCCTTCCATGTCGAACCAGACGCATGGCACCGAAGGTCAGCAGAATTATTGGAGGCGGGGGTGGGCTCTGCCGGAGAAGACAATGATATGGCCTTAACCCTCATTTAGAGGTGCCATTTCCCCACCTGACCCCCCTGCTAAAGTGTTATTTTTCCATGTTATGAAATGTGATAGCTCTCTGGTGAAACAGGAGTCTCCAGTTAGGGAGGTAATGCTTTGGCGTGCGGCGACGGGGAGGCAGGCTCAGCCTCCCCTCTAAATAGGCTGGCTGTGCGGCCTTACCGCTCCGTGCTACGCAGACAGTTCAATCAGGGTAAAACAACGCTCATTTAACCGCTTGGCTAACAGCGGCCAGTGGCACACAGCGGTACACATGAGCCCCCGAGATTGCAGTGTTTGGGAGAGCTGATGATAATGTCTTTGTGAATTTCACCCAAACATGTCATCTCAAACTAAGGCTGTGCACAGGGCTGTGTTAAGTGTCATAACCTGGTGTTTTCGCCCCCTGCTCTCTTTCTCCCTCCCAACATGACGGAGGCAGAATGTGAGGGAATGTTTTTTTTTTTAGTGGAGGTGAAAATATCTTCATTTAACACAGCGATCAATAATGGATGAGGAGTGGAATGCAGCAGTGATTAAGAGGTCTATTTCTGCGTGAGCTGAAGATCATGTTTGAAATACTTGTCCGGCAATTACAAAGTCAAGTTTTACATGTGATGTGGTATTAATAAGTAAGGTGGAAAAATCATAAATGGCTAATGCTTCATTAATTTCATATTATATTTTCATTAATGTAAAATGATGTGAGCGGATCTCTGAATTATTCAGTTTCAAAGCGAACCACATATGTCAAGGAGATAAAGCATTACGTAAAGGTTGCATGTGATTCCTTTATTATAAGTTTAAATGACTTTATTTAGACAAAGAGAAAATCACTCTTGTCTCTGTTTACTTTAATACTGAAACAATTGTATGACTCATGTAAAGAGAAGAAGGAAACGTCAGATCCAGGATATTGATTTTCTTTATGTGTTTGATGTGACAGAGCACAGGCAGAGGAGGTGGGGGGGGGCAACAGAAGATGTACATCTCAGTCTGTTCTCTCAGCAGCTCCATCTAGGGGAGCGGAGCGGAGCCTCCACACTGAAACTCGTGATTTTTCCTGACTCCCTCATGTGGATCTAAACAAAACAGTGTGATGATTTGCTGTGACTTGTTATGTCTACAGCAAACCATTCCTGCATATTTGTCACTAATCATTTCTTTGATGTCAGGCGAGAGGACACATAGCTACAGGGTCCAGTCTGACACTGGGCCCTGGTTTTGGATAATGGTGCCCAGAGGGCCATGGCACAGGGTAGAGCCAGGAGGTCAGAGGAACAGGCAGATTAAGGAGGAGAGGTGTTGAGGTTGTCACCTCGGGGCCTCCACCCACACAAGGAGACGACCATCATTCAAAGCAGATGGCATTTTTCTCAATTTGTCAGGGCTTATTTTTGGGATGCAGCCTCTGGCTGGCCCTGGATAGACTAGTTATTAAACATGTACGCTTATAATTTTGCCAAACCACGGAGGGTTTGGACACAAAGCCTGAAGCCTCAAACTAAACTGAAAGTCTTCCCCTCTCTTCCTCTGCCTTCCTGTCAGAGAAAAGCAAAGGAAGCTGAAATTGTGAGAATGGCTTCACACAAAAAAATGTGGTTTTGCAGAGCAGAGGGCAGCATGCTGCCAACAGTGTAGTTCAAGTGCACTACTGCTATCAAGGTGTGGGATCCCAACCAGGCCTCTGCATGCAAAAATACCATTCTTGGCTAAAGGAATAAAACCTTTACCAGTTATTTATATCATACGTGTTATGATTTGTAAGACTATTGAAACCCACGAGTGTATAACTTGCAATAAACACACAGTCACTGATCCAAAACACCCTGACAAATGCACAAAGCGTCCTGCATGAGCACTGGAATCCAACTCCACACACTCACATGTCACAACAGCACTCACACAAACACACACAGGCATCAGGACTGCAAAGAGATAATTAGCAAGCACAGCTGACTCCTTGAATTGTCCTCCGTCCTCCCCCCATCGTTTCCCTGCTAATAGGGGCGTGAGTCCCACTTATTAGATGTGATTATCCACCCAGGGCTGTATGTAGATTAGCTTTATTACATCCCTCAACCAGCTTCTCTGCTATTTAGACAGAAAATGTAATTCAATGATGTAACTTAGATATAAATCTGCATTTACAGGGCAAAGTCCCTCTCCAGCACTGGTTATGACAGGTTGGCTGATTAAACTATCAGGCTGACAAGCCCAGCAGCCACACCAGAGGACAGGCAAAAGTACAAAGGCCCTCTTATTATAGAAAATACCCCAGAATAGCCAACGGTGGGGTTATGGTAATGATGTAGAGCCTCTCCATCACACAGACACACTGCAACACCTATAAACGTGCACATCTTTGTGGACTTAACTACATACACCAACAAAAACAAACATAAAGATATATATATATATATATATAAACATACTATACATTATATAGTATACAGCCATACAAGTGTGCACCTATGGGCGCACACACACTGACACACACAAAGACACTTATCTCTCCAATTCCCTTATCCAGCTGAATATGATGACTGGCTTTTGGAATGACCTCCAGGCAGAGGACAAGGCCTTGTTCTGTGGCTCCCTCCCCTTCCCCTTCTCTCTTTCTTCCTCCCACAGAATGAATCTAAAAGATTGGTGACCTTGCTTTGGGTCTGTGAGGGAAATGAGCTACATCTTGTCACAGACTGAACAGGCCATTTGGAACCTGGTTTGTTGGCTTTGAAAGGGCCAGCGATACCGGCGCTGATAAGCAGGAGGGGTGTGAAGGGGTGGCTTTTATTCTGGAAATTAAAAGGCAGGCCTGATGGAAATATGTCTGAGCTGGTGTTAAGCATATCGTCGCAGGGTGCTTATCAAGTGAGCATCTCGGCTGCGAGAGAGAAAGGGCAGAAAGTACGAATCCATCCGCTGCTTCTGGCAAGCTGCAGGCATGGAACAAAACCAGCCAGTGAAGCCTCTCACCAGCCCTTATGCCAATAACTTGGAATATGTTAATGATTTTTAGAATGCAAATTAACTTTAAGGGTTTCTTACCAATGTGCCATCTCTGGGACAGGATTTAAAATTCATTATCTGCACAGTTATCCAAATCCATCTATGGTTCAGACAGACATACAACACACACAAAGTCTGGAAACAAGCACAAATGAGCAAACTCGCCTGTTTTTCAAGTGATAATTTGTGTGTGTGTGTGTGTGTGTGTGTGTGTGTATGTGCGTGCGGGTGTAAGGAGCTCTCCAAACAAAAGCTGGCATCTCTCATGGCCTGCACAAATGTTTGTCTAATGTAAACCGCCATATAGGAGCATCTAATTAGGGGTGTCAGGCTGCATGTGGCTGAGAAATCTCCGCCAACTGTCAGCCGATTCAGATCGCTTCCAGTCAGCGGGGAGACAAAAAAGGAAGAAAAAAGCAGGAGAGGATCCGGCAACTGGGAGCCAGGGACCCGAGCGGGGGGGGTGGGCAATTAACAGCCAAGGTGAAGCCACTCATTGTTGTCAAAGAAACTATGCTAGCCATGCATGTTAGACTCCTACCCTCACTGTTACTTCACCAGCATCCAATGGCACTTTTGTAATTAGGCTCAAGACGCGGAGCAGAGCTGCATGGCGGTAGCCTCGGCACTGCCTGAAATGACATGAGAAGGAGAGCATGCTGGGTAGGCGGAGCGGCCGCACCGTGAGTGCACATCCACATAGTAAAGTAGGTCTGCAGTGTTTTTAAAGGGAGTGGGTAAGGGCATGGGTCTGGCTGGAATGTCACAGTGGGTGACACCCAGAGAAAGGTCACAGTAACCCAGCAGGAGTCTAGTGTCGTCCTCATTAAAAACTTGAGCTTTACAGAGAGAAGGGGGGATGCTCTATTAAGACCACAACAAGTTAAGGTGAGTTCTCCATGTTATAGGGCCATGGCAACACAGGGCAACACAGTTTAAACGCAGAGAAGTGCAGGAAGAGACGAATGCAGCTGTAAAGGCTGGGGCAAACATGAGGCATGAAAGGTAAGTGTGGAAAAACAATCGCAGGCCAAGGTGTTTCTAAACCATCTCCCTTGGCGTTGATGATTAGTGGGTGAAAACTGTGAGAGGAATGCAGTGTGTTTTTCTACCTAAAGCCATGATTTGCTTTGCATAAACAACAACAACAACAATAGCAGGCAGGTTCTTCTGTAGAAGCCACACAATAAGCTCAAGGGTTCCTCATAACATCTCATTATAGTTAATGAGCGCTGTGTGTTTACAATGTGTAGCTCTATAGAGCTAGCAGTGTTTACCCATCCCCTCCTCTCAATGGAGATCACTCAGCACACCCCAAAACAAAGGAGGATTTGTTTAGCCATGGGCTGTGTTTCTTCCCCTCTGGATCACAGGGCTCAATCTAGCAGGCACAGGCTGTTAGCACTATCTCCTAAATTCATCACAGCTACCATGGAATCCCCAAATATATGTTGGGTTACAAACCAACATAATTAAGTTAGATTAAACATTAAACATTCTATGTCTCCCAGTGACATAAATGCATATCCCTAAAGTATGATCCAAACAGAAGCATCTTTAAAATTAAAGTATATTGTCTCCAAGACAACAAGGCAGTTTAGGTTCGCTTGTCTTTTTGTCAGTTGGTGAGGCTCAGCGAGATTAAATTAGTCATCGTGAAACTCCTCCAAGACCAGCAGAGGTCTGAAGGGCTTCAAGGCCCACACCTGGACGTCCTGTCACAAGCTCGACATAATTACGCACTATAGAGCCCGAACGATTTATTAGTTGGAGGATTAAAATGAGCCGATATGAACCTTTAACAGACATGTATTTATCAGTTATCTGGATTTAATGATGACAAAAATAAGCATATTTTTATGTTATATGTAAACAGGTATGCATTGTTTATTCTGCACGGTTTATTCTTTAAAATCAGTCCATGTTGGAAAACCTTTCACAGACATAATAATTATAACAATAACAATAATAATAAGAACTTGAATTTATATAGCGCCTTTCAAGAGACCCAAGGATGCTTTACACGTGTCACTAGGGACAAATATTATATTTCATATAAACAAATATGTTCCCTTTATCCCAAAGTTCAAAATATTTGGTTGTAGTTATGTTTTGTTTTGTATTTAAAGATAGTTATGATAAAGTTTACGGTTATGGGTTCAGTTACATTTATTTGTAATTTCCTTGTCATATATATAATATAGGATTATGATTAATATAGGATTAACCCCCAAAAAACCTACTTTTTTACTTACAGAATCCATAAGCATTATATCAATATATATTTAACTTTTGTTATATAACGCTATCAATGAAAAGTATATTGCGATGATTATTGATATTCATTTATAGCCCAGCTTGAAACTTTTTACTCCCTGATATCAGTATATTGGCTTCAAAAAGTCGATATCGGCTGCGTTTCTACTAAACACACAAATCGACATTTGTCTCTCACTGGAAAATCCGACGATCAAGTGCAGAAATCGTAGACGAGGACGACCAGGCTGGAGCGGTTCAGGTTTTTAATCTGATGATCTCTTTCTTTGACTTTGGCAGTGAGAACACTGAGTGCAGCTCATCTGCCTCGCTTCCATACACCTCTCTAATTAAACAAGTGGGAAAATACCAGAAGGGGAGAAAATGAAACACATAAAATGTTTCCGGAACATCACATCGGCATCAGTACAACACATACCTCACTGCATCATACGCCTATCCACTAATTAAGAAAATGATTATCAGCACCTCAGATCCTTGAGTTAAAAGCTGCAGGAGAGTTTTGCATGGTAGGCTCTTCTCTTAATCAGTGTGTCAGGAAGCATGGCAATTGTGAGGCTGATTGAGTCCTGTGTTGAGTGTGTGTTAATCTCTGATTAACATCTGCGTATAATCTCGTGGAAGTATGGCACCAGTGAGCCCTAAATGCACACAGGGCATGAAATATCCAGGCGTGTAATAACATTTTATTTACAATGGGCCCACTGGGCACAATGCATGCCAACATTGCCAAACTGAGGCCAATGCAATTCACTTGAATGCATTATATTACCCTGGCAATCCAGCTGGGGAAAGTAAAAGGGGACGGCTGCAGTCACACTGGGTTATTAGGAGCTGAGAGCTGGTGGATACCTGTAAGGCAAACCTAATCCAGCAAAGAGCAGCAGAGTAGCTGTAAAAGCAGAGGGATGAGGCCTGATGAGGACCATACGGGAGGGTCAGTCTGCAATAACCCGCCGACCCAAATCGTCCCATTTGTCTGGAGCGAGACCAGCCCAGCGAGGACCGAAGCGGGACTGTATTTTAGGAAAGAATGTGAGGCATGCAGACCACAACGCCCATCCACTCCTCTTAAATCAATGGTGCGTTTAGCCAGGAACCCGCTGGATCAAAATCAATAAAACACACTATTTCAGCGCACAGCGGGGAAACCATAAACGCACACCAAACATTAAATCATTAGTTTGTGGTGTGACAGCAGTTTATGGAAAAGTAAATATGCATACATGGTGACAACATGTTGGTGAACTTTATCTATGTACAGTGCACTTCATGGGCAGAGGTGTGTGGTTACAAAATATATATTTTTTGGTCATTATATTTCACAACATGTTTCTTGGACCGATTCAAACAATGACATTCACATCCAACGTACTGTCAAAATAGAAGGCTCAAGGTATGGGAGTAATTACATGTGCAGGGCAATGTATGCACAATCACACAATATATGAAAATATATGGCTCAATTCATATTCATTGTTGGTATGAACTGACAGCTTATCTGAATAATCTCCACTTTAGCAAAGTGTGAAAATATCACCTATGGGCTGACCCACTGCACCCCCGGGGCTCAGAAGAACCACATCATTTATCTGGTACGCGGAATATTCACCATGATAATACCAGAATAATATCCGTGGTCAAAATGGCCTTTTTTGCATCCATTTTAATGGAAAGTGTGACACACAACAAAAAAAAAAAATGGCAGATGCATCAGATTTAACGCTGAAATCTGAATTCATAAAATTACAAAAAATACAAAGGAGAAATTTCAAATACTTGCAGGAGCATTCATGCTAATTCACACACAGATACACAAACATAAACCACAGAGCTGTTCACATTTTCATTTATAAATATGCAAATGTGAATAAATCGGACTAAAATAATAACACTTGAATTACACAACCAGGATCATACCAACAATTCATAAACAAGATCTCTATTCATATATAATACAGTATGGGTATAAACAGTGTCCACATATAAACAAACCCTTTCAACCATACATCCAAGGGCAGCATACACTCAGTAATTTTTGGTATATTTTATGCCGTCTTTCCCCCTTTCAGGATTCTCTTATAATGAATATATGCAAAAGTCCATTAGAGCATAAAAACACAGACACCAAGCCCCCACTTCCCCTCTCCTCCTCTCCTCGACATGAAAAAAGAGGGAGAGAGAGAGAAAAAAGAAAAAATACCGGCATCGATTTCAATGGAAGCTACGCCTTTCAAACTGCTTTGGTGTCCTACAAAATTACCATATGAGAAGCTATTTACGACTCGACAAAATTTCTGTGTGTTTCCACGAGAGTTCAGTCCGTTCCTGTGATGGAACAAAATGAAAAGCCTGCCTTACTTGTTGCACGCAATTAAGCCCGTGCGAAAAGACAGTCGGGGCAGTTTAACATTTCATAGGGCTGTAATTATTCTTTAACTGTTAGAAAGTGCTGTCCCCCAGGAGCCAATTACTTGAAAAGCGCTCATCACACACAAGATATATACAAACAAATCCTTCAAGCACAAAGTAAATGTTTAAACATTAAAAGGGATGAGCGTAGGAACCCATACCAATCAGTTTTGGTAGGAGCTAATTACTAATAAGAGCAGCAACCCCGTTGTGTTAGATAATTATGACACCAACTTGCACCTCAAACACACAGAGCCCCCTGGCTGGCTGCTGTACCGTGGCTCTCGCGATCGCGGGGGAAGAGAGGAATCAAACACACTCGTATAGAGACCAAGTGGAGCGAAACAGGACGTTATTGGCATCGGTATAATGTGGGAGAATATTAATGTTTACAACACCCACGTCTTAAAATCTGATCTAAAAATAAAAATCGACCAAGATAAGCTCACATGTTTGACTTATTTGAAGAATTCTGCAGCCAATTTTTTTTTATAAAATTCAATTCAATAATTTATTTAAGGGAATCAAGTTGGCATCACTTTATGAAAAACTAAACACACTTAAAAAACAATTCCCAAGGCTGAATTGGGCAGGATGCCACCCAGAGTGAATTACATCACTTATTTCTAACTAAAATAAAAACTTAATAGTCAATAATAGCTTGAGTGACTTAGATGGAAAATTCCTCAGTTCAGCAATCATATTAACCTCCACTTACTCCCTACATCTGCTTGGCCTGTTGTTTGCTCATCTAATCAATCTCCTTCAGCCTTGTTCTTTAATGTCCTACCACGTTCGGCCATCTCTAAATATCTGTTAATGCCTGGGAAACATCAGGCCCTCAA
Organism: Hippoglossus stenolepis; assembly: GCF_022539355.2. Classification (NCBI taxonomy): domain Eukaryota; kingdom Metazoa; phylum Chordata; class Actinopteri; order Pleuronectiformes; family Pleuronectidae; genus Hippoglossus; species Hippoglossus stenolepis. Next base: position 22,836,124 of record NC_061483.1, on the reverse strand, counting down.
TGATAGCACTGTAAATGTAATTTATTTCTCACTCATGCAAGCACTTGAGCTAAACGATTATGGCTACTGAGGAGCGGCACACTCTATAAGATAAATATTGATTGAATGGAGGGTTTGTTAGCTGCAGTGAAGAAGACGGTTTGACTGAGGAGATATGTGGGATGGGGGCAGTGGGAGAGATGGAGTCGTCTCGTGCCAACCGCGCTTGTTCCGAATAAAGACTCGGCTGGCTCGACCTGGCCCCTGCCACAAACAACCATTTCACAGGAAAGTCCCTTCGATCCAAAATCAAACAGACGGGGTCTCTCTCTCTCGCTCACTGTCCTCGTGCAGTAGCATCCTTCGGTACGATGTTTTCTCCTGTCCTGTCCGTTTAGCAACAATGTGCTAAAAGCTGCTGACACGCTCCTCTGCTCCGTGTGCACACAGCCAGGTTAATTAGTGAGACATGATCCGTCACTAAGTACAAACATTTTATTATATTTATCTATTTTTAAATATTTGAATCATTATATCATACCACATTAATATCAAGTCTTTTGAATGCTATTTAGTTTTTTTTTGAAATACTGATGTTTTTAAGATGTGAACATTTGCACATATTATTTTAAATGTCTTTAAATAATGGCTGATGACGACAGCTCATATCACTGTGTGGATTACAGCTCATTGTTTGTTTTTTGAGAGAAGACGTAGTAATTACCTCCTACTCTCAACAGAATTATGTTGCTTGTGACAATTTTGGGAAGTAATTGGCAAAGGAATCTGTTTCAGAAGGTGAGTCACAGAACAAAAAAATGATTACACTCATAATTGTACTAATTCACACTCACTCATGATCACACATTGTGGGTGAGTGTCAACGGTTGCAAATGCCAAAAAAATAAAATAACACTCATGAGTACAAATTCCCTCCAATACACACACACACACACACACACACACACACACACACACACACACACACACACACACACACACACACACACACACACACACACACACACACACACACACACACACACACACACACACAGGAAGAGAGACTCGTTTGCCTTGTTTCACCGTCCTTGACATCATATTGTAACAGCGTCTCCTGAGGCCCAGGCATAACCTCAAAATCCTGTTTAGCCAAATTAACATTAGGACTCAACGCAGCAAACCCTTTGTGATGTAACATGCGAGATGGATTGCTTTGAATAACATCTTCGGATGAACAGCGCGTATATTATCATGTTCGCAGGGTGTAAAAGTATGTGCCTCTCATACTAATAGAAGACGTACTGCGTCCACTTATTCCAACATGACGATGTGATGATGCTTATAACGTGCACATGGAGGTGTGTGCTTGTGCAAAGTGTGTATCGAGCGAATGCATCCTGATTTGAGTGTGTGTTTGAGCGCAACAGACTATCAAGCTTGTTCCTGACCCTCAGCCACCACAAACACATACAGTACACACACACGCATTACACGGGAAATTTCCACCAGTGTAAACAACCTTGTGTTGTTGATGTGTGAGAGCGACTGGGAGAGAAACAAAGCTGTCTCAAATCCCATTTGGGCTGAGAGGCGGCCCATATGGAAAGTTACCAAATAGTGCTAATACTGCTAATAGGATGTTCCACTCTAAATAGGAGCTCATGTTAATACCCAGATTTTCATTCATGCTGGAAATTGTAGTTTTAAATTACAGTTTAATGCTTGAGATTTTTAATAAAAAAAAGCCCCTCGAAAAACCTTCACAGCAACACAAAAATTACCACAGCCTCTGAACAGAGCCTCAGCCTCCCATTGTCAGCCAATTACTATGCAATCTCTTTCTTATGACTGAATAGCTCACTGTTAGCAAATAATGAAAAGGCAATTATGGCAAAGCTGTGTTCATATTACCCTCTTCATTTTATGCAGGCTGTAATTATTGTCAATCCTAGAGGCTTACTCTACCATGTAAGAGGCAGCAGGGAAGAAAATGGAGTGGGCTGGTGCATGGCAAATTGGAAATGTCACAGCTACCTTTTTATCAGCACCACTAGACCCCTTTGTGCGTGTGTGAATTCATGTACACGTACATGTGCACGTATATACACGTGCACGGCAAACATACGTGGTTATACCAAGATGTCCATTAGCTCGCGCACACTCAGAGTATAAAGTTACTTACACATTAACTCACACACATATTTAATCCCTTCATCACCAATCATAACTTCTCCAGCAGGGGAAGAAAAAAAAACGTGCACGCACGCACACGATGTGTGTTTTGCGGAATCTTTTACCTCAAGCTGTTACCATAGCTTAAGTACAATGCTAGCAGGTGAAGAAATAAATAAATATACTGATAGATAAAGCGGGTGTGAGAAACACACACACACACACACACACACACACACACACACACACACACACACACACACACACACACACACACGCGCACATTCCTTTTGTTCTTCCCTTTTTTTCCTGAAAACAATGATTCCCTGAAGACTCTTGGTTTTCTTTCCCTGCCAGTGTCTGTCTAACAGCAAAGTGGTGGATATATTCCTTTTGCCTTGGCCCTCATTAGCTGTCTCCATGCTGTTCAGTAATAGGGAGTGGCACATAAATGATTCCCTTTATAGAGTTTGATGTGCCACACTGAGAGGACCACAGCCCCCGTATGGACAGCACCCCCCATCAACCCCTTCCTTCACCACCGCCAACACCCCCCTCCCCAGATGGAGAGCACATGGGGGGAAGCAGAGCTGGAAGAGAGAGAGAGAGAGAGAGTGGTGTGTGACACGCATGACAAACACCTTAGCCCACGCCGGCGCTAATTCTAATGGGCGGCGTTGACCCTTAAAAAAAGAAAAAAAAAAGAAAATCATCAATGTTTCCGTAAGTGCCACTAGCAGAGGTACATAATTAGGGTGGGACATCAATAAAAAGGCCCATGCATGGGCACGGCCGTGGCACACATGGCACCAGGCGTAGCGATGGCGAGACGGAAACACAGAGAGGATGCACAGGCAGGAGGTGCAGCGAGGAGAGATCTTTTGTCAATACTCTTGCATGCATCCCTGACAAATCAAAGTGAATAAACAATGTCGTGATTCTGCCGTACCTTGACAGGCGAGAAGCAGGTCTACTAACATGATTCTGACGGCAGACTTTTCAAGGTCAGCCTTTAAGCTCTTTAACTGCACTGTTCCAGGCTTTGCACCAAATTCGACTAGACATTCATATACCTGGCAAACACATTTATGATTTTTTTTTTTTTTAAAGTTATTTTTTCCTTTCTCTTTTTTTCCCTCTCCCCCTGCTTCGTCCCACAGAAGCAGGTGCTGCTCCTTTTGTGTTTAACAAGATTCTTGAAAGTGTGCATGAGGGAAAAGTGCATTTCTTAAAGGAAGGCGGTGCATTACACGAGGCTGTCTTCCAAACGCGCTTTTCAAATGGATAGTGAAACCTGTCACAGTCATATTACTTTACCTCTAACATAATAGCATCGTCTAGTGCACTCCAACACAAAAGGCAGCCAGGGAAACATCACAACAGGATCAGGGAGAAGAAAAGCCCTCTTTTAACTTTCAAAACTCCCTAAGTTCTCAGAGCACGCACACTTCAGCGTGCCGCGAGCTTACGATGGTGCGTTCGCCTGCTGCTTAGAAGACGGATGGAGAGGGAGGCGGTAAAAACAATGTAGTCATTACAGCTCACTTGAGTGTCATTCTGGCAGGCAGGCATCACTGCTTGACTTCAGATGTGTAAGTGAAATCACTCCTCTGTTGTCTTGTGGCCTGCTGGCTGTTAGGTAGAGTTACAAGGCACACAAACAAACCAAAAAGATACCAATTTACTTCCCGACACTGTTCTCCATATTTGAGAAATTTGAAAGCGGTGTTTTGATTTTTGCCAGCGAATGAGGCGACACAATGTGATGGCAGGATACAGTGATCAATCAAAGGTATTTTGTGGAGGTTGCTCAGTTCTTTTCAGATTCATATCTCACACAAACAGCAACAGCTGGTGCAGCATCTAGACCTACACACCATGAGGCTATCGAGCCCGTATGACAGCGCGTGTGTGTGTGCGAGACAGAATTCTTAGATTTGATGTCATGATTGTCACAGGCCCTTGAAGAGAGTGGCCTGTGTGTTCGTCAATTCAGTTTGATGCGTCTCTTTGTCTCTCACACACACACACACACACACACACACACACACACACACACACACACACACACACACACACACACAGATCATACACACCTTGTGAGCCCTGCTGTTCACTCATCCTTCTCTTCCGTCCAGGAAAACCAGGCTCTAAATAAAGCACAGCAGAGAGGAGAAAATAAGCAATGAGATTGAACGAGAAGACAGAATAATACATCTGTCTCAAAGAAATGATTTTCTTCAGTAACAGGTTGTGTTAATCTGCAGAGGCCTGACGATATGTGAATAACACAAAATGACCAATTACACTAAACATGCCAGCTTTAATTTCCTGCCTCTGTGGACAATAAATAAACTTGGCTTCTAGGAAAGCACGAGTGGAAAGTGCTCTACTATCAAAGCCATCCCCGAGTTATTTTCTTTGATTAGCTGCCAAGGCCCAGATACCCCCGCCTGCTTCAAGTCATTTGAGGCGTTCAAAATGAAATTATGGAGCATCTCCACAAGATATTAGTGTTAAAGAGCGAGTAGCCCATGGCTACAGTAATCCCCTGTTAATCCTGACCTAATGAGACCAAGCATGAGAGAAGGGGAAACACAGGGTTAACTGGCATTAGTGAGACTTACTGGAGTGGTGTAAGCTTTCTTGAAGGGTAAATTATAACAGTTTCTACAACAGCAGCATAATGTAACATCGTGCCAGTTAAAGTGAAATGGTGTCGTACCACGACAAAAACAAATCTCCAGATGATGAAAACAAGAGAACGACACAAAATCAAATACACACGATGCGAATAAAAGATCAACAGCTGCTCTGCTGTTATTCAAGATAAATTCTGAACTGTAATATTAACCCAGGTCATGGTATTTGACTTGTATTGTGCAAATGTAAAATACATAATAAAACAAATGAATTAAAACTAACTACAATTAAAATTGACATATTATATTAGTGACAGCTTTAAAAAAATTACTTAAATCTCGAAAAGTAGTCTCAACTCTTCATACATTCAGGATAAAGTGGATATATGAAATATGTTAAATATATCATAACAAATGAATTCATCTTTGCAATATTGTGCAACGTATGCAAGCAAACAGATTATTATCAATAAGGCACTGAGACTAGTTTCTCATATACCACAGTGTGAAGTGCGTGACACCCAACAAATCAAAGTGTAATGTTCACATCCATGTTACCTGCAGATGATTAACCCTCTCAAGTCTGCAATCACACCAGCGTGATAAAATGACGTGATGTGTCTTCTGTGTTTTTGAGTCCAATATATTGTTGTACTATGTAAAAGTGAAACAAATAATTGTCTAGTCATAGAAGCAATGTTGTGTTGAAAAAAGATTTCAAACATTGGCAAGATCCACATTTTTAATCTGACTCTTTAGGTTTAAGGTTCGATTTTGGTCATTGTTGAGTTTGTCCAATCCAAAGAGAAAATACTGCCTCGGAGATTGGCTGTTATTCTCACTGCTGCTCATGAGTGGTTCAACAGAACCAGACATTTAAATACTACATCTTGTCTTGTTTAAGCTTGAGGATGTGAAATGTTTGTGTAACAACATAAATGCACAATTTGGAATCAACTCTGGAGAAATCTTCTCTAGTCAATCTACCTTCTTAAATTTGAATCCATGCCTGTGAAGATATTAGGAATAACAGTCTTCAGCTGCTCTCACACGTTCTCCCTGAACTCCGCTGAGCGTTACTTGGAAGAGCTGAATGTGTGAATCACTCAATCATTGTCTGAAACACCTGAACCGGACATTAAACAGGACTTTAGCCTGCCAGCTCCCTTCAAAGTCCGTGTGATGTTCGATTGAGCCCTTGTGTGAAGAGAGAGGTTAATTGTCCGGAGAATTCACAGAGAGCGAGTGGGCGTGTTGATGATGTTTGTATCATTTCCACTGCACGCTCGACTCAGGCGCCATCTCTTCGCCTAAACCAAACAAAGTGTTTCCAGTGGGGAACACATTTCACACGGTACAATGTACAGAGCTGATTCTCTGGACAGAAATCATGAAAGCAGCTTTATGGAACTTGACCAAGCAAATGTATACAAAGTTTTTAAAAAGGGGATTTCAGTTACTGCTTACACCACCAAGCAACACACACACACTCTCTCACACACACACACACACACACACACACACACACACACACACACACACACACACACACACACACACACACACACACACACACACACACACACACTTAATAGTCAGTTTCCCATGTTGCTTTTGTTAAACAACCAACCTGTTCCAAGGGAGCCATAAGGCACAGTGGTGTGCCAGCATGGCGGCCAACCTCATCCAAAGATAACACACTGCTCGGCACCCAGATCACCACAGCACTTCCTCCACTCCCGTCTCAGCTTTGATGGACACAAATCAGATGTGGGCCTGCAGAAACAGAACATGGTAAATGGAAGAGTAGAAACTCAAATTTGCTTAATGTGACATCTTCACTTCTATAATCAAAGTAACGTGATGTTAAAAAGGGTTGCTTTGTAAAACTATGTAAGATCAAATCTATTCCAGACCGCAGTGCATGCTTTAAACTGGCAAAATCCAACATGCAGCGAGAGGAAGAGTGTGCGTGTGCGCGTGCGTGTGTGTGTGTGTGCATGTGTCAGAGAGAGAGGAGGGAGAGAGAGAGAAAACATGAAGCTTTTAAACCTGAGATTGAGCGCAGCCTCCATCTTTCAAGAACTCATAAATTAATCACCAGACGGTGAAAATGTCCAAACATACACATGAAAGTTAGATGCTGCTCCAAGTTTTGTGTGTCTGTGAGAATTTGTGTGTGTGTGTGTGTGTGTGTGAGTGTGTGTTTGCAGACAGGGAGGCAGAACATATAGAAGCTGTGTCTGATCCTTGACTGGTAATTAAGCTTATAACTTTACACACTTGCATGCACACAAACCCCCCACGTACACACAGGCAAAAAAAACACACACACACACACACAGAGTTAACAGGTCATACATAAACCCACAGTTAGCAAAATGAAAGACCATGCTCTTTGTCTTTCTTTTACATTCACACACACACACACACACACACACACACACACACACACACACACACACACACACACACACACACACACACAGAGGGCACAGGCCGACTTCTAGGCCTGTCAGATTAGAGAAGGTCCTTAATTTGTGTGACTCAGTGGAGTTTCGCTGGCTAATGAGATTGGGCTAATTGGTATCGTTACTGTAATCTCCTGAGGCGCAGGACAACACGTTTAAACATATACCCACTGATCACACTTAAAACCTGCCAGCAATGCTAAAGGTCATTAGCGGCTGTTTCCATTTCCAAAGACATGCAGTGTAATAGGGAGGGGAGCGCATTGAAACACTGTGGAAGTTCACCAGGGTTACACAAGGTAAAACATTCATTTGCTAATTCTAGGATGCATGTTGCCAAAAGAAAACATGCTGTAATTACACAGGGAAAAAAACAGAACAAGCTAAAGTAACACTCTCAGACATAACCATGGATCTAACTGTGCAACCCATTTTCCAGGCAAATTAAAGCATGTGTTGTTGCGCCGAACACTTAATTTGGCAAATTCCCCTATAAACAGATGAAACCTTAAGTTTTTAAAACCAGTTAATTTGAGTTTAACCATTTAGTGAGAAATTCTTTTTTGTATTTATTTAATTTCTCTTTTTTCTTAAAATGGTCACACCATAAGCTGAATTAGTCAGGCAACATAGCTGAACTTTTAATTACCTTTCAACACATTTCCAACAAATCTACTCCAATGTGTGATGTGAGCTGGGAAGCAAAACCAATTTAAAACAAGCACAATCATGACTAATGACCAAGTGCCAGGTTTATTTATAAATATGGTAACTACTATACGAATAGGGAGAATATTATGAATGTACAATATGTTGAAATGAAATCATATCATGCATCTGTCTTGTACAGGTCTCACAACAGTACGTGCAAGAAAGCTCTCCTAGATTCAAAGCCCTCCCCGGTCACCTGGGGCCTGCAGTATACATGTTCTCACCATGTTCATGTGGGTTCCTATAGCCTTACATGTACTACATGTTTAAAAATACTTCTACCCGTTGCCAATGCAGTTGACTGAAGTTAATAGCATACTAATAGTTTGATAGGTTATATGCAGAAAGGGACTTTTCCCAAAGGGATTAATAACATATAAATTAACAAGCTCAAGATATATTAAAAGTTCATTACTTAAATACATATCTTTTATTTTTATTTATTTCCAGGTCCTAATATGATGAATGCAGAGCAAGGCCATCAGCATACGTAGGCTATCAGTCTCCCTTTTGGCTCGGGCCGGGGGGAATGGCATGAGGCTGACAGAGTGAAACAAGAACAGTAGCTAATGTTAGCACTAATGTTAGCGTTAGTATTAGCATTAGCAATAGAGATGAATGGAGCGCCTGGCAGCCACGACTCATCTGTCCACAACCAGAGACAGGTGGGCCCTTAAGCCGGGCCTCAGGTTACGTAGAGGAGCCACAATGTGCGTCACATATTCACAAACACACACATCAATACACACGTTGCACAGCAGGAACAATTTATTTATTTTAGGCTATTTCAAAACAACATACTCTTTGCTGATGCTTTTATTAAAACTAATGAATAACAAGAAATTATTTCATTTCATATCTTTTATGCACACTCTTATTTTGCTCACATATTTACGCAAATGATCAATGCATTGATTAAAGTTTTACTCAAGAGTTTTTACTGTAAAGTCAGTAACAGAGCAGCAATATTCTGCATGTGTTACAGGGCTGATGCTAAAATATGTAGGGGAAGTTTGCTTTAGCACTGTGAGGGGGAACCTAAGCTCTACCACCTGTTTGCCAGATCCAGAGGCTTTATTGAATATTCTTATAAAATCAAAAAAGGGGGAAGAGAAATCAAAGCATTTCCTGGCTGCCTGTGGCACAGCTTCTAAAGACCGGGCCTATTTTTAGGTTTTGACCTAAAGCAGCAGCCCTCTCTTTAAACCTCACAAATGTGAACCCAGATGTTGCTGGTACAATAAAAACACAAGGCCATCAAACCAGCATGTATATTTAACTGTTCAGTCCCTGGCTTGGCTCTGTGTGGCAGGTGACAGGGATGGATACATACATTTAAAGGAGAGTTTATTAGCTTCTCAACACAAAAATAGAATTGCAGTGTGAGAAAACAAACTCTATAGGAGCCCTGAAGTAAAATTAAAGAAAAAGTGAGACCAGAAATATTGGTACCCGACTGTGATGTGACTAACTTGACTGGTCTGCGATCAGATGACTGTTTTTGTGTGTTGTCATAATTAACTCATAAGAGTGTCACAGCCCTCCCTCCTCTGCTTCAGATAATGTTTACCAAGGGATCTGGGGAGAGATGCCATGTTTGCTGTGCAATCAGATCTGAGCTGGAATGTGGGCAGGAGGAAAGAGGGCAGGCGCAGGCCTCTCTTCCTGCCTCACTGGCTGGGTGGCTGGCTGACTGCTGGTGGGTGGATATCTGGAAAATAAGGACCTAGCCCTGAGTGCTATTTCTAAACCCCCTCCACCCAGAAACACACACACTTACCCCCCCACCTGTTTCCTTGAATCCCCATCCGATGAGTACACAAACAAACTGCCCCCTCATGGACACAGCGCCATCTATTCCTCCTCAAGAGGTGCGTCCCTAAATAAAGCCTGGCTGCCGTCGAGGCATCATGGGTTTTACGGGACGTGCATCCTCAGCGTGCAAAAATAGAGAACATAGTTTCACAAAGTTCACACTACAGTCGTACACGTATAAGTCTTGGCATCTCCTCGTAAAGTAATGGGCTTAAAGCTACTGTTTCAGAGCATATCGTGGCCACTATTGACGACTGGAATCTGAAACAGCTATGTGCGTTTTCAAAGATTTATACTCCGATTTATATATATATGAAATCTAGGATTTCATAAATTACAAATATAAGATATATATATATATTGGTACTTTAACCCCTGTGACCCAGTCACATCCTTCCGTACATGTTCTACAAGACACTTTTATTCCAATCAGATAATTGTATGAAAAATTTAACTCTACAGTTTATAAAAATTACAATTCTCTTTTAAAACAATAATGACTGTATGATTACAAAAGATCATGGAGTTCTTTAGAACTTTAAAAAATATAACAAGTAATTAATATAAAATCTGAATAAGAAATCTGAAATCTGAATCAGATCCTCCCCAAATAATGAAGAGAGAATTTCTTTCTGATTCAGAATTGATTTTGCAGCAGCCTCTTGGATTTCTTTATATATATTTATGTTGTTTTTACTATTTACACGTTTATAAGCTAACTCCTCCACAGCAATATTACACGCTGTAATCCTTTTTTCTTCTTCCCACTCATTTGACAACTGTCATATTTGTAGGTTTTAAAGGGATTCGACATCCGAGCAGGTGATGACTGAAACCGAAGGAGATGTGGAGAAAGCGAGACTTGGAAAGTGAGGGAGAAAGGAAGGAGAAACCGGGAGAGAGGGAAAATGAGATCCATTGTAAAAGCCAGTCTTGTTAGCACTGCGTCACACGGGCGTCCATATTTCATCTCCAGGTCTGTCACCTGACCCCGATGTGTCACAGACTCTGGACTGTTCCCTGGAACACGAGGGCTTCTCTGGTAACCCCCGGGCCCTCTGTACCCCCATCTCCCCCAACTCCCAGTGAGTGTTAGGCAGTACTTTACAGCCTCTGAGAGGGAACTAAAGACCACTGAGGATTGAGATGAATTACAGCCGGGGGAGCTCCTCTAACGAAGGGCGTCCAAATTTACAGCTTTGCCAGCTTTCTTAACTTCATGGATGGAGATAAAGCAGGCCCTGGTTTTGACAGAGCCCCACTAAGAGCACGGGGAGGGGGAGCAGAGAGAAGGAAAGTAAGACAGAGGGAAAGGAAGACAAGGCTTAGTTTCTCAAAGAGAATCTAATGAGTTAAAATATATGAAGCAGAATGGCCCTTGTTATTCTCTCCCCTGACAAGAAAAACGGCAGCTAAACGTCAAGTAATATTTATTGCGATCAACAGTCATCGAGAGGTTATGGACACAAAGGCCCTGACTGCACTCACTAACTATTTTGTGAAACAGAAAGAGCCAGCCGCAGCATGAAACACACCTTTCTTTCTTTCTTTTTTTTTTTTTTTTTTTGGGAGATCAGTCGGTTTAAACGCTTGTTAAATCAGTGAGGTTTGAAAAAAAAAAAATAGAGGAGAGAAAAAAGCCTTTTCGAGTGCTGTCTAAACCTGAATGAAAAGCCCTTTGTAGTTCACCCTGTTGGGTTTGTAAAAACAAATGCATGCTACATCAAGCCAATCATTTATCCCCCAGACAAAGATCAAACTAATATTGACTGAAAAACACCTGAAAGACGAGACAGTGAATGCTAATGAGAGGGGCCTTCTGAGCAGCTAATCACAGCGAGCCTCATTTCAAGAGGAGTGTGGGGGGTAAGGGAGGGGGAGAGGTGGGAGAAAGCCATCTTCATAAACATATCCTCATTTTCCAGGAGCACAGGATGGTGTACAGGGTCGGGCTGCAGCCAGACTCCTATAAGAACTGTGAATTGTATATCAGCCTCTAAAGCTGGCACTTTAATCCTATTTGCATTCATATGACTATAGCTGGATCCTGGGAGCCTTTATCCTTAGATTTGCCCATTTGTATGCCCCTGTGAGTGCAGGAACTCTGTGCACGATACCGGTATCTGAATGTCTCTCACATCTTTCGGACCAATTTCGCTGGCGCATGCAGCCACAACCAGTCACTGGCTGGAGAGGCAGTGGGAGAACTTATTGGAGAATGGTACAAATGAGTAAACATGGAGACTCCTGGGCAGGTAATGGACTCTCGTGTGCACACATGCAGACACACATGCACAGGTCTCATCCGCACGTACAGGGAGGGGTTGGGGAGGCAGCGGTGGTGGTGGTGGTGGTGGTGGTGGTGGGGGGAGAGAATTAAATACTTCTAGTGGTTCCCTGGTGAAGAGAGCCACAGGCTTAGCTCCACACCGGCTGATTTGTGAATCTCTTCTCCTTAAACAGCTCTGTGCCTCTGTGCACACGTTGTGCCGGGCGCAGGGGGAGCAGCGCTCTCGCCCATTTACACATTAATAAACCTCCAGAAACATTTATTAAATGCTGGGAGAATAGACAGTATTTACATGTGAAACTCCAGAGGACACAGGTCTGTTTTCGCAGGGGCCACACCGCGGGCCCCTGTGGTCCCTGCAAATCCTCCGCTGCGCAAGGGGGGCGCGATAATAACATCCTCCGTCCAATTACTCCTGCTGCCAATATCACTGGTTGTGATGGAGAGGAACACACTATTAACCCTGTTAGCATTATCGACACAAGCGCCACACCTCAAATCAGGACTCTATTAGGGTGATGATGAAGGTGATTATCAAAGAAACCACAGGACCACAGAAAGTATTCGTAAAACATTTGATATATTCTGTTACGTTAGCAATTATTCAAATGTGTCATACAATAATAATAATAAAAACCTTTCCATGATTCATATTCCAGTTATTCTCTCATGTAAGCCACATTATTTGCCTTTATCAATATTAATGGTTGGCTAAAAAGGCAACCACACGGCACAATCTGCAAATATAATGCCCCACCTTATCAATTCATAACACAGGCCTGCTAAACTGTCAGAAAAATCTGAAGTCACACTTAACCGAGCCCAATACCTACTATTAAGATGGCTCGACATAACAGGACGACTGCCAATAATTGTACATAAAGATATGGAAAAGCCACAGTCCAGCTATGAATATTTCATGAATTCCGACACAAAGAGCATGCTAAAAGGATCAAAGAGAAAAACGGGGGAAAGGCGTCAACGTGAACATCCAAACAATATGCAAGAATCCCGACAGTATAGGTCACATGCAAAAAGACCGGGGTCACACTGAAATTGTCCATCAGTCAGACAAGCAGAACTGATTTGGATGCTAAATAATGGTTTAGATATTCAAAAATTCCATATATATGCGAAAGGCTTCAGTGCACCCTGGATCTGGCCTATCAGAGTGCTGCTCTGCCACCACGCTCCCTCATGCAGACCCACGCCATGCCTCTGATCCGACGACTAACACACACACACACACACACACACACACACACACACACACACACACACACACACAAACTCGCAGATATGCAGACATGCAGACATGCAGACATCCAGACACATGCACTACTTTTGCAGAGAGACATAAACACAAACATATATTATTCACGTACTATATGTGTCTCACATCAAATAAAATACACTGTAGAACTAAATTAGGTTTATGATAATATTTAATAATTGACTTGTTAGGTCTTAATTTATCAGACTGGATAAGGAGATTGAACTTTCAGAAATATGTGTAAACAAATTCATTGTGCACATTTTGTGCACACACTCCCTGCCACACCCTGATGTGCAAATATGAAAGAAACAGGTATGTGTGTGCTATTCAATTTAATATGTTTAACAATAGAAGTGAGCTCTGGTATATGTTGCACTCCTGTGTCCTGCAGGTCCATGTCTATATGGTTGAATGTCTGCTGTCAGCTTTTAAGGTCAGGACAAAGGCAAAAAATAATGTTGCCACAAAATGTCCAGATCCTTTGTATCTGAACGTTCAAAACAACACCATCAATGGACGATTTATACAAGGCAGTGTCTTAAAAACACAAGATGGTGCCACAATTATATTGTGATCATCTGCTCATTCAAAGGGGGCTGGCTTGTTGTGATTGTCATATGCCACTTGCCATTGAAATGTGCATTTCATGTCTCTCATCTCATTGAATGTCAAGCATCTCTCATTGAAGGAGCCAAATCCATCTGATGATTTTTCCACCCCACTCAAATGGAAATGCTGCATGTGACAAAACAGTGGTATTAACATAATAAAGGAATTCCACTTACAAAAAACCTCAACATCTGCCGGGTTGGAGGGAGTAATGGATAACATTTCTTTGAATCCAATTGATGGATCTGATGGCGCTTAGACAGTCATTCACATCATAATGTCTCAGGAGAGGCCAATAATAGGAACAACATGGGATTAATCTCAACACTCTCGACTCTGACGAGACAAAATATGCATGGGCCCGGAAGATCTAAAAAAAGACGCTGTTATAAACAAATTTGTTTGAGAGTTTTCTCTTTTTTCTCCCTTTATACAATGAAGCACGGGACACAGGACGCTGTGGTAAGATAAGAAGAACACCCAGAGAAACAAGCAGTGGAATGAGACACAGAAATCTGTTATATTTAGTGAGATCAGGAAATAAAGTTTGAATATTTACAAAACCGTGAAAAAGCTGATCAGAAAAAGGTCTTTGTAAATTTCAGACACACTCACAAAGGGAGTGTACAAGGTAATGTTTCTAATATCAAAAGATAAACACATCTCACAGTCAGTGCAGAACTATTAAACAACATTGTATTGTGTATGTCAGTGGTTCTCAAATGGGGTACGAGAGATTTAAAAATAATATATTTAAAATTAGCATCTATTCAAAAATCCTTTAAAAATAGTTATTTAATAAATATTCAATAAAATATAAGTGTTTAATAAATCAGACACTGATGGCACAGCGCTGTGTATTACATCTTTTTTTCAACCAAAAATACTTTGCACTGGTTAGGGGGTACTTGGCTGAAAAAATATTTCACAGGGGGTACATCACTGAAAAAAGGTTGAGAACCACTGGTGTATGTGATCCAGAAGAGACCATTCAAATGCCTCCACTGTTTCAATAGCATTAGCCCGACATTAACCAATATGGTAAATGTAAATGGTTTTTTTTATCATTAATAACATGAGATCTCTGACAGTTTTGCTTCGTTGCTGCATTGTATAGCTGTGTGCAGCACTATCTGCCACATGCTCACGTTATCGCCCATAAAGTTGTTTGTTTCAGCTGCAGTTGTGCACGTATCCACAAAGTGGCATGTAATTCAGTTCTCTCACAGACAAGAACTTTCACTCTTTGGTCTGTGTACCTGACACTCGATCATGAGCGTGCATGTGCAACCCCACTACCGCCATAGATCGAATGAAGTCTGTGGGATACGCTGTATATATTTATTTATTCAAACATTTCTGTAAGTTATTTTACATATTAATGATCTCAAAATCTAATAATATATATATATATACTATTGGCTGCTTGGAGAGCAGGAAAAAAACATTCAGGGATTTACACTAGTGTACACTGAAGAAAAATATGAAGGGGTAATGTAACGTGTGTTGTTGGGTTAAAACATGCCTCACAGCAAGGTCTTGGTAACTCTACAATAGCCACAGGCAGTGTGCTAGATTTGTGAGGTGTTTTCTTTTAACTGGCTGAAGAAATCACAGTGGATGGTCACAGGAGTGAAGCGAGAGCCAAAGTTCACTTCTTGATGTGAACTAGATTGAGATCACATTAGTTATCATCAATTGCACTTTTTATTTCCTGCAGCTTTTGACCACTGTCAGCCGCCTCTTTAGAAGAGATTAGTCTTATTCATGTTTAATTCCGGTGATACGACACTTCCTTTTGATGCTGTAGTTCGGACCGGCCTGATGACTCACGACAGAGGGAGGAAATCAAAGGGAATAACAGACATGTTTAAAATGTGGGGATGATCCAGCCGACCAAGGTGCAAATGACGACCTGAGTCTGACGGACAGATGATTCCTTGTGAGCTGACCTCCAAGACAAAGGTTTAATAATAAATACACGTTGTCTGAATTAAAAAGACACCGGCCTACATTTTTAATGTAAATGTATTTCTGCATGCAATTAAAAATGAATGATCACAGGGCTCACCCGCGCACGGACATGGGGCCTCTCCTCAGCTGTTAGACCGTGGGGAAGAGGGGCTAAGTCCTCCGTAAGGCCTAGACTAGAAGAAAGGGGAGCTGAGGGGAGGGGAGTTTGGGGAAAGAGGGGATGCGAGAGTGCTGTCTAGGGAGGTGTATACCTCTACAGACCCCACTTTAAAGACTGTCCAACCTGTACAAATAACCATGGAAATCTCTGGCTGGTGATTAACGTGCTGGCTGGAGGTTTAAATCACTCCGGGAGAGAGATGGCCCAGTGTTTGACTGTGTGATATACTCCCGAGCAGAGCTCCTCTGATGGGAGGAACATTACTGATGGGGAACTAAAATGAGATTGCAGAGAGCGGGGGCAGGAATTAGGGCTGACCTGAATGGGTCTGGGGGTAACATGGAGGCTATCACATTAACCTGACGGGGGCTCCTTTAATAGGGTCCAGGGCTTAAACTGATATATCAATTTCCCTCCATGTGGACGACTTCAAAGGCCAGGGCTCATTCTCGCCGCTTGTGTTGGTCCCTCATCAATCTCTGGCTGCTGTTGGCATCATCACCTCCAGCCTGAGACAAGCCAGGATAAAGATCAGCTCGACGTTGGCTATGACCAATCGGCCGCTTTGTCCCAACTGTCTACGAGTGGTCAGAGAAAAGAGATTGCGCCTTTAAAAAAAAGTTCCACTTACTTTCTTCAGTGTTTGTGCACAAGCCAAGGTGGAAAAATGCATGGCAACGCAGTAAATTGGTTTCAACATGCAGGTCAATCAAACACAACACTAATCAGTTTCAGTATCACAGAATGATTGTAATTATAATCATGGCTGACAAACAGTTTTCTATCTGTGTGTGCTACCGTCACAATAATTACCCTTGTCGCACTAAATGTGTAATTTAGCAACACAAATCATGGCATTTACCTCTGCTGACAGCTACAATGATAAAGATTCAGGAAAAGCGTGGCAGAGCACCCTCCAGTTCATCCCCACTGTTTGTATATAGAGAGGGGTTTTTTTTTCTTCCAACAACAGAGACGCAAGAAACTCCTTTCTTTCTGCTAAACTCTCTGTTCTCAGAAATCATATCAAAAAGCCTCTCTCGCAGTGCAAGCCCTCCAGGGTTCTGATGTCACTTCCACTGTAACACTCTGCTGATGACTGACATATGCTTCACATGAGCGCGAAGAGGAAAAAACACACATACACACAAAAAAAACATACACACTACACACACCCTTTTTGTTTTAGACGACATTTCCGACTTTACGCTAACTTGTTTTGTCAAAACAATTCCCGAAGAAATTAAACGACACATTACTCGAGTCAAACCTGAAACCTAGATCTGCCACAACAAACCTAATCCAGTTTGAGCAGCCTGTGTGTTGTGGTGTCCTCGGAGTGTGCGTGTTTCTCTCACAACGTAGCTTAGGTTTCAGGAAGTTTTAGGCCTGGAGTCAGTCATCCAGGGGGGTTGGAGGTAACGGCACAAAAACAAGGGCCCTGATAGCGCTGATAATGGTCATGTGTTAACCCTATTGAAGGACGAGGGACAAAGTCTGTAGGAGTTACTAGAAAGTGATGTGAGAACAATGTGCGCAGGAGGAAACTAAACAAGATTCTTCATTCATCGAGTCAAGGAAAGAGAGGGGGGGAAAAAAGCTGAAAAAGTGCTCATCTCTAAGGTTTGTGAGTGTGAGAGCGCTCTCGTGAGGGGAGCCCTGCATTTGAAGGAGCAGAATTAGGTGCGATTAGAGGAGGTGCAGGGGGAAAAAAGTCCACATTTGTCACACGGCTCCTTTCAGCTTCCACCTCGTGATCAGAGGCATCATTTAGACGGAGAACAAAAGACGGCAAATATTTTTGGAAGGAGCGGGGAAAATAAAGGGGGCCTGTTTAGTGAGCTGCGAGGGTGAAAGTGAGCGGGGTGGTGCGCCTAAAAGACCCCGTTGGTGTGGGGCTTACAGTTCGCAGTAGCGTAGCAGCCCGAGATCTATGAATACAGATCAGGGGGAGATGTGAGGGAATTTTACAGCAGGTATTGTCTGTCACTCACCCTGCCTGTCTGTGTGATCACTGCCTCCTCGGGGCTGTTTCCTCTCCCACTCTCTCTCTCACACACACACACACACACACACACACAAACACACTCCTCCCCCAGCACTACCAAAGGAGACCTGGTGCTGGGGTGTGCCCTTGCCAAAAAGTGACAGGTGTTCCAATAGGAAATCCAAAAATCAAAGGGCCATTATTCCTATTATACGTTATGATACACTGCTTATGTCTGGCTTTGTATAAGTTACTGACATCTGGATTTGACTGAGAGTAACGCACATAATGTGGAGTGTGAAATAAAATTTAGCCACGACACAAAATTCGAACATTCGAACATTTGTTCTAAACACGCGGCGTCTCGCTGCATGTTTTATTTCCTCATGTTTAACTTTTTTTTGTTCTTGTCCTCACAATGGGTAGAAATAGTTTGCCAGCCGTGTGTCTGCATAGCCTGGAGCCCTTTAACACACACTGTGAATTATGCCTCCAGTGAACATAAACACAGATTTTACAGCAAAACACGAAGCTGTATGTATGCGATGACTTGAATTATTCACTCCTGCAATCACTGAGGAGCATCACTGCTGAGCTGAACGTCGCTACATTCCTGCAACACGTCATACGCTGCCCCCCCCCGCAGAAACACGGATATGTGCATGTGGTGATTGATCAACATTAAAGGTGAAACAATAAAAGAGAGGGGTGGACCTCTCACCAGCGGTCCCTGCACACTCCAACTTATTATGCATCAAAATTGGCAGGTAAACAAAGGTTTTTTTAAATGTGGCTAAGAAAGGGTGATTGACTCCTTTCCCATTGTCAGTAGAGGTGTTTGCCTTTCTTTGTTTTTTTCCCCGGTGAGTCATGTTCAACATCACCAACGTGCCGGAAACTGAGAAAAAAAATCCCTGCTGCAGGTTGTTCCCAAGATGTAATAAACAATATGTACACAAACGTTCATGGTCATTTACACGCCAACAACCGTAAGTTCAATGCAAATCAGAACGTTGTGCGAAAAAAAGGTGCAAAAATGAAGACAAAAGAGATGATGAAGAAGACGAAAACGAAGACAAAGAAGGCGAAGATGAAGGAGGAAGTAATGCATTCACCCGCGAGTAATGTTTCAATCACTACCGATCGGAGCTGATAAAAACCTGTGTCTGCAGAGTCATTTGACCTGGGAGTGGATGCAGATTGTATACATTCCCATAGCAGACAAAAGCCAGATGTTAGTGGGTGTTAGTGTGTTTTTTGACCGAATGGAAAAGGGGCTTCGGTGTGCCTGCACAAGTGGCTGCTTTTGCATGGGAGTGTCAGTGTTGATTTCTAGCATCGGGGAGAGCAAAACACACATAAAGCTGCACCAACAGTTCAATCACAGGGCTCTGCAAATGGGAGCGGGCCCTCGGTCGCAATCAGCTAAGTGTAGCAGGCAGCTGTTGTGTGGCGGATGGAGTGTGTCGTTAATTCTGTAAATATAGCTTCCCTCATGTGTCTGAGAATCACCCACTCAGGCCACATTCAGGCCAGATGAGCAGCAGCTTTGCCAGCGTCTGGTAAACTGGGCGCAACCGTGAATGACTCAACCGAGCAGAGAGGAAATCTGAATGTTCCTTTAGAGAAATCCTCTTTTCTTTTTTTTTTCCCTTTTGAAAAGACGCAGTGCAAGGTTGCAAACATAACGACACGGTTTCCAAATGTAAAAGGAAAAATAAAGCAGCATTTTTTGAACAAATCCTTATTGTTGCCTGTTCATGTTCCGCTTGTAACTCGTTTTATTCAGACTGAACAACAATGAGAAAAATAAATGCCGTGCTCTTTGAGGGGCAGCGCAGCGTTCAAACTGATGGTCTAGCACTTGTATTGTTCTTTTAAAGTTGGAGCAGAGAAGCAACAACATTCTGGCTCTTCTTTTATGGGCTATCAATAATCTTTTTCTGACACATTATTTGCTGGGCTGGAGGAAAATAGGGAGCAGCACGGTCTGTGGTTTACCACAAAGACTTCTGGGAGCTGGCAAGGGCAGCGTGCGTGGGTGATGCATCCACCCTGGGGCCCTGCCAGCATGTCTTTTTGACCAGGCTTGCTGGAGCGCTGAGGGCCAGAGACCGAGCTGCACACAGTCTCTGGGAAAAAACACACAGAAGCAATTAGATGACATGACAGTCATGGAGACGATGATTCTTTGGCAGATCAAGCTCGGTTCAGTTTTAGTCACGGCCGCGTTAAGCACCATCTTGGTTGGTTTAGTGGCTTGCTGCTAAATTAAAATATTTCAGAAATAATTGCACCACATCGTGAAAGATTAAAATAACTTTATGCTTTTTTTACTTAATATAATCTGTCATGTTTTACAGTCAGGCTTTCATTGCACCACAGATATATTTCTGTTTTTCCCCAAACTATTACTCTCTGTTCCATTTCTCCCCGATGCTGATATTTTTCCCTTGATGGCCATCTTGCTGGTGTGAAGAGTTTTACAACCCTATTCCCTGTGAATTCAGCACAGCTCAGGCTTTTGGGGAAATTAAATAACCTGAGGATGGAGCCACTTTTGGAAAGCCCAATTAACATATTGCCTCTAGAGGAAAATATTGCCTGAAGTTGAATGGACGGTAATTTAACGCATGGATTTTTCCCATCGTAATTCTTTGAGCTTTGAATAATCCGGAGAATTTGTTTTACAGAACAAGGGGTTTTAACGTTCTGTGCCGAAGCTGAGGTGGTTGGATTTTTACAGAACCTTGTTTCAAAAAGAAAAAAATATTACACAGCTTTTCCAAAGAGCGTCATGCTCGTACTGTGTTAATTGAACATGACTAAGTTATTTTATCCAGTAAAATCATACTTTCTGACCTTATGTGCTAAATGTATCTTTCCCATAGCAAGATCCCAGTTTGGAAACATAAAACATGTCTGTGGTTTCCCATTATGGTATATGTTATTTTGACAGAGGTCATATTTTCGAAACTGTGATTTTGGATCAACTTTCCAGTCTGATGCAAATATCCCATGTTCCTCCCCTGCCTGACTAATTTAAGATCCACTGGTTGACCCTCCAATGCTAAACTTCAGGAACGTTCATCCACGCTCCAAACTTTACTACCTCTGTGTTGCCTTTTCTCATCCTCATCTAAAAATGTCCAGCTCTGATCCCAGCGTCCCTTCTCCAACTCTGTGTCAGAGTCCCACCCCGCAAACAGATCAAAATCTGATAAAAGTTTGGATAACCCATATTACTTCTAATTAAGGGGTAACTTAATTCACACTGACAAGTCCAGCAGTTGCTGTGGTCAGCTGCTGATGCGTCCACATGGCTCGGCCCCTCTCAGAAACAAGGCTTAGCGTGAACCCCATTTGCGCTGTCGCCTCTGGGCCCAGACCAGGGACCGTTAAGAGTGGGCTTTAAGTCTCCAACGGCTCGGCTGACATCCACCGCTACAGATCATTAAGGCCCCACAGCCTCTCTCCAGCCTCAAAACACGCCAGCAGAGTCATTAAAGGCAACATGTAATTTAAGTTGGAATAAACAAAGGCTTTTCCCCAGGTCTTTTATTTCTCCCTCAACCATGCGCGTATCTCTCTCTCGTTTTCACACATGCTTTCTCTCCCTCCCTCGTTTTTTCTTCCCTCCTCTGTGTCTCAGAGAGAGAGAGAGTTGACACATAAGAGAGGAAATTCTCATTGGCTCCCATGGTGGTGGCAGGCATGGACGAAGGCCCTCAGCCTAATTAGAAAACTAAATACTCTGAGTAATGCCTAACCCCTGGGAATACAACTGCCATATCTCTTACACATGTGATGTGGAAGGACCCGGAATGCCACTGGGGTGTCTCGCTGAAGTATCCTGTGCTGTTCCCCTTTGCACAGCTGTCCACACAGACTCATGCACTTAAGACAGGCTCGCTTTCATAGTTAAAATAGAAATTTGTGTCCTAAGCGCTGCAACACAGCTAATGCTAAATATTTAATTCCCGTGGGTGCTAATTATGGTTGAGTACTGGCAACACGGATTCCCTTTTTTCACTCCGCATAACAACTGTAAAAGCAATTTAAGCATTTTTCAATTAATTAAACACATAGTCTTCCAGTAACCTCTTGTCATTTTGCCCTCCAGGAGCATAGCTAATTTGTGTAGAATAGAAAAAGGGAAAGGGGAAGGGGTTGGGCGGGGGCGGGGGCGGGGGGGGCGGTGGGCACTGTTTTCATCTTCGCAAAATGCTCCTACAAAGGAATTAAAAGGGAAGACATAATTTTCATGAGAGTTTAAAAAGATCACACTCTATCATTCTTTTTTTTATTTTTTCAAAACCCTGTAGTATTGTAAGTGTAGTTTTTTGAGTGTTATGAACCTAGATATCAGATGACTGTAACCACGAGCAACCAGCCCCCATTATGTTATCAAAGCTTGTGTGAGATAGTCTGGCCATGAAGCTAATCCCTGATGTATTTTTAGTCACAACTGACTGATGAAGTGAAATTACTACATCAGTGATAAAAATGTGGCTCTCTGAAAAGCCTTTACAAGATCACGCAGCAACCAAGAGAGCTCTTTAAGCCGCTGCGAGTCTAAATGAAGTACAAGTACAGCGGCGGTGAAGTGCATGACAATATGGTGAAGATGAGGAGTGGTGAAATTAAGATAAGAGCACATTATGCATCTTTATTATATAAAATGATCATTTCTGCTTTAAAGTTCTGTTTCCATTGTGCCAGCAGTGGGCCAGCTAAAAATATAAAACACCCCCTTCTTTCATTTATTCCTAATAACACAGTATGTTAGAGAAAAAAAAAAAAGAAATAATAGGAGGAAATCTAATCACATTTCCTGTGATAAAAATGAGGAAAAAAACTGCAATTAAATGATATAAAATATCAAACTTCATATATTACACAATGTCAATGTATCACCCTCCATTGTGCGTGTCCCATTGGGTGCACGTGTGAGAGCTATTATAAATAAATTGACTCGACTTGACTTATTAGGAGGGGTAGTGGCACACCCATCTTCTTATAAAAGGCCCCTGTCATAGCGAGAGATCAGAAGCGGGCTGTGAAATCCAGCTAATAGTCATTATGGGATCCCCGGTCCCCCTGCACATCCCATACCTGCTCTGCCGAGGCGGCTCGCTCAAACTTCATATTTGCATTGTGTCATCTTATCAGCATTCACCCAGACAGTGGACAGATCACACAGCAGACTGACAGCCACATCGCTAATATCAGTAAATAGGGCTGAGGGAGGAGAGACTGAGGAGAATTAGATGTCCCGCACTCGAAAGGAAAAAAAGACACAAAGAACCGATACACCGGCACAACCTTGTGACACTAAAAAAATAGCCGGAACAATATTATTTTTCTCCTGATGTAAAATTAATAGCCAGAGTCTTTGCAGCGTTTGACGCCCCCCTCCACCTCCTGATCGGAGTGGCAAGCAAGGGTGAACTCTAAGAACCCTGTGTGCTCAGTCACTTCTGGGCCCATGCAGTCAATACGGCTATTTCTGATCTCCGGATGGCTAGGGTTTCAAAGCCTGTTTAAATGGGCTCCCACAAAGCCGGAAGCACCAACCTCAGTCCTCTCTCTCCCTCCCCGTCTTTTCTCCCTCCCTCTCTTTTCCTCCTCCACTCTTTCTCTAAATATTGAGAGGGAGCTCAGCTTGCCTATACCCCCTCCCTCAGTAAAGAGAGGGGGGAGGCAGGAGGTGAGGGAGGGGGTGTCCTCTCCTCTCCACATGCAGGGTGGTGAGGAAAGACAGGGAAGCGCAGGGTCAGGGCTCCCAGTGCTAAGCTGTGAAAGGCAAACGTTTGGCAGAGTAATTACACGCCGCACTGCTCTGGGAGTGATTAGTGATAGTTGTCTGTTCAAAGTGTTTGGAGCTCACAGCCTTTATGGGCTATGCTTGCCTTCCCTCTGCCTAATGTTCAGTTTGCATTTGCATCAGGAAGAGAGTTGCATGTGTCAACATAAACAGTGCGTGGATGAAGCTGCACCCGGTGTGCACTTGCGTGCTTGTGTTTCAACGATGCCCGAAATATATTTCTCCATAAGATCCGGGTAAGATTATCACATTATTGTGCATATTTCACAACTGCTCTGTCGGTCAACCTGACACATGAGTTAGCCGGTGTCTTATTATAAATTTGAATATGTGTTAAACGTCTTTTAAACCACACATATGTATCTGCACTCTAGTAATCTGGATGAAGCTACTTAGCATATGAAGGATTTAATGCGTCCAAACAATTATCAACAAAATCCTCTCCACTCCCAGGTCAGCACTGGAATCAGCACGTTCAGGTGGTGCTGCCGGTGCTGCCAGCCTCTCATGTCCTAGCTGTGTTTATGTTGGCCGGCAACTCTGTCCCGGGCACAACCAGCAGATGTGCCTGCAAGCTGTAAGGTGAGCAGCAACACTCCTGGGTAACATGTCCTGTTGTAAGGAACAACCCCGAAAGAGGGGGTGGCGGCGACCAGGAGGGGGCGGCAACGACAGGGACACACATAAGACAAGGAAGTAGGAAATTAATGATGTTTACATTGAAAATATTCAGATATCGATGTTCATTCTGACACAATTGATTCCTGAATTATGAGATTTTATTAACTGTCCTGTTCTGCTGATCAAAACAGATGCTATCTGTGCACGATTGTTGTTTTTTGTTATTTCTCTAACATAAAAGCACTGACTGTTGACATACCTTCTTGAGCTCTGTCCCTTTGAAAACCTGAGATACACTAGATTTTAATCCTATCGAAACCCTTTGGGGGTCTAAAGAAAACACCGTAACAAGTCAGAATAGTGTTTATCTAAAGGTACACACCGTCTCGCACTAATCCCAGCGCAGGGGCCGACTCTGACAGAGTCCGGAGAGTTGGGTGGCAAAGCAGAGGAGAAACAAACACAGCCGTGAACACAGGAGGAAATACCTCAGGGACTTTGTGGGATTGGAAAAGAGGTAAGATGGTACCTGTAGTGCAATCCCCTCCAAATCTGCACCAGGTGTCAGGCATTAAGGAGAGCATCTCCGCTTTGGCTTTCCATGTCTGGCTCAATCACCCAGGGCAGTGTGTCAGATGTTGGACAAAACGGATACTCTCCAAGAAGAAGAGGAAGAAGAGGAGTGCGACGACACAGTGCTACGGCACAGACAGGAGGATTTCTTTTCTAAAATCTGAATATACCAAGCCTAATAAAAATGCCCTTTTGTGGGAGTAATTTCATTATTTTCCTCGATTCTTATCAATGTTTGACATTTAAATATTCAATTACATGTGAAATTAGTCTGCTGAGAATACAGTGTATTGAGGAGACGGCAGTGAGACAATAAAATACGGGAAGCAGTGCTGAACACTTTGGGCTTTAATGAGTTAAGATAGATTTAGAATAACATTACACTGTATCCCAGTGAGATTTTCAGTTAACTACAAAGACAATCGAGCAAAGACTATTCCCCGCGTGATAAAACAAAGCAAGGAGCACACTATAGAATGCTCAGCTTGATATTAATATTACACTCTCAATCATAAAGACAAGGTCTAAACTGAACACCTGGCACCTTCTCAATTTCCAGCGTGTAAGCATTTTGCAGGCGCGATTGTCCTGAAACAAAACAGTGGCAGCGGAATACTTCAGTACCTAAAGAGCGAGAGGAACATAGAGCCTTGCCGGCATTGTTGTTGCCACAGATTATACATGACACACCGAATAAAAGGAGCTGATTGTAAGATGTTTAAATGTATCACAGGCATGGGAGAGGAAACTTAATACCTCAGCGCTGGGAGATGGAGAATGCGACTGGGCACGTGTGGAATGCTGAGGAGGAAAACGGCAATCTAAATTTCTAATGCTGAGGATGTTTCCCATTCTGTGTTTATGAAACATGGCTGCCGGGACTACAAAGGTAAGGGGATACAGCATCAAAGTCTGCCCTGACAAAAACAAAAAAGCAACAATGCTGCAGTGGAATGCACGACAGAACATAATACTCCACCTCCTCCTTCTCCTCTCCCCCTTAAGCAGTCTCATTTGATTACAGTGTAGCAGGCCCCAAATCAACCCCTCAGTCCCATTTCTCGCTCCCCGCCACGGCTGCGAGTGGGAGGCGGAACACGACTTGCCAAAGTGGCCGGGGAGGAGGGGAGGAGAGGTGATGTTGTGGAGGAGAATCCTTCATTTGGGGGGGAACAAAAGAACATGGAAGCGGGCGAGCCGAGGTGTCCGCGGCAGGGCCACGAGAAGTGGCTGTTGACCCGAGCGCGGTGACTGAGGCGGAGACGGCATGTCTGATGATGGCAAGGCGACGTATCGTTTACAGGGCTCCCTCGGCAGAAGCCCCTCGCATGTCCGTCTCCAGCCACAGAGTTTGCCCTCTACTTAAGGCAACAAGAGTCAGGCTCAGCATTACAAGCCTATTAAAAGATACTTTTAATTATGCCCCGCTCTCCCGGGATCGCTTCTTTGATGAACTCTGTGTTTCTTTGGCATGTGCACTTAGGAATGGCACAACCAGGAGCACGTGTTGTTTTCTCCCTCCAATTAAAGGGCATGTTGACAGATTAAGGCTGCTTCTGGTTTGTGCTCCACTAACGCATTTAGGGGAGATGATGAACAAGGGGGGAGGAGGGGAGGTGGTGGAGGGGGGGTCAAACTGAGAGAGAGAGAGAGAGGCTGATAGAAGGAGAAAGAGGAAGAGAAAAATCAAAAAAAATAACATGCACATGAACCCTAAGGGATTAATGTGTTTACATTACCTGGGCTGTGATCTATCACCAACCTCGTCAACTTCTATTATGCATCACATACATAAGCAAGCAACAGACCTGGGAGCCCCTGCAACTCACTCATACTATTTCAATTGGATTAAGTCAGTGCAAATATCTAGGGCACGGCTCCCACACTGTGGTTTTAGCATTCTGGTAGTCATTTGATTTGTACGTTGTATCACTTTACCTTGGTGAAGGCGTTGCAGGAGTGCCTCCTACGTGCCTCCAGAGCTTTTAAGTAGTATGGGATTTAGATGATTAGCATATGGCACCTATAGCGCCTTCAAAACAAACATGAAATTATCCGTCGGTCTGGTTAGACAACAGTCAGGAGCGGAAGCCCTCAGATCATGAATCAGAATATACAGGTACACACCAGTGAGAGGAATAAGGGAATGTTAACTATGTGGATTCACCATCTGTGATGTTGTCTAACACCAGCTTTATTCTGTCCCAGCTGCAGGAGCAGATCTGTATTGTTGCGTGTGTAAGACACTCAGATGGAGAGGTCTGGCGTCACTGTATAAATGCTAGAGGCTGCAGCAGGGCCCCTGAAAGAGCTCATATTCACACTCAGGCTTCATTATATCCAATCAATATTCGTTTAGTCACTGAGCCTATTGACTCATTTCTGAAATAATATTACAGGTCATTTGTCTTGTCATGGAGCACGGAGAATGATCCCCTTTATGCCGCTCCCCCATCTGGAAACAGGGATGTGGGGTGAAGTCTGGATATGCTCTATGGATACAACTGTAAATAAATATTTTTGATAAAACACTGAGAAGAAAATCAATGGGTGCTTCCTCTGATCCTCCTCAGGCGAATCAATCATCATCTGCGCAGCTGGCAGTGTGCTGCAGGAGGACGGCGTGTCAGCGAGAGACGGCTGCAATCTTTGTCTGATACCTCTCATTTTGGAATCGCTTCTCATAATAGGGTCATCATTTCATCACTTAGCCAATCCAGAGCCGTGCCATTCAGCCTTGCAGGGATCTTGGGGGAGTGTGGAGAGAGGGGTAGCCCCCATCTGAATACACACACACACACACACACACACACACACACACACACACACACACACACACACACACTTGCTCCATACATCTTCATTCAGGTCAATAAAAGAAAAAGAGATCACAAGAACAGAGAAAGAGAAAGATATTTTCCTCGCTGAAATTGTCTCACTGTGTTTCATGTAAATTGTGTGATTTTTACGGTAAAATTAAATCATCAAATCTGAATTGTGTATCAGGTAATGTCTCTGATATTTATCAAGAAACATTAAACATTTCAATAAAATGGTTTAAAGACAAAAGAGGAGTTGCGTGGAGTATTGGAAGATAAATGCATGTGTGTCAATTTGTGTCAATATGTGTCATGATTATAAAAAGTGAACTTATTGAAAAATGTCACTGGGGCATCAGCTTTATCTGCTGTGTGTGTGCGTGCGTGTGTGCGTGTGCGTGTGCGTGTGCGTGTGCGTGTGCGTGTGTGTGTGTGTGTGTGTGTTACTGCTTGGTGACATAAGACTTCCTCAACCTGGATCTGAACAGATTTAAAATAAACAAACAATCAGTTATTATTTTTAATACATATGTATAATACACAACTTTGTACCAGTAACATTACTAACAACATAAGAAAATAAACACAAAAAGTGCAGTAATAATAAAAACAGATTCCATGGCTATCACGTTTTAAAATCCATAAATACAGCTTGTAAATTACTGCTGTCATAATAATGACTTTAATTAAAATAGCTAATCATAGCCATATAGGATGCCAGTTGTTTAGTCAAGTAGTACAGGGCACATATGTTTAATCATTTAATAACCTCCCTCTTCAGAAAAAAATGCAAGGTCAAAAATAAATTACATCCATTATTTGCAGCAAATCTCCCCAAAGCATTTGGAGCGAAAACTGTTTTGAATTTCAATTGGCTTCCAAGTGGCAAAAGCCCTCAGCTAATACATCAAAGAAAAATTGGTGTCAACTAATCGGTTTAGGACACAGATTTAGAATGGTTAAAAATCCCATGAACACTTCAAGCTTTTTTTTTTTCTTCCTGTGAGCCACGAAACCGGTTCGGGAGCAGCACAGCTGACCTTGTGCGCTCCAGAAACCTGTCCGCCACGACATTAACTGACTGTTTAACTCGCCCAGCCGCGCAATTAGTCCGCCACGACGCATAATGTTGTGTAATAATAGCCTCTATATCCAATTTAGATTACACTCGCTCCCTGAGGCATTTTTAAGTGGCATGCACCATCTTTCATTCACGTATTATTTTGCCACGTAAAGCCGTCTCCGTGCGAAAAAAAACAGGAAAAAAAATCTGAATAAGCGATAGCGAGGAAGAAGCAGCAAAGTTGGAAACTGACAAAACACCGCGCGTACAAGGATTTAGATTCGGATCGGCCATACGCGTGAAGTCCAATCCACTTTTACGCACAAATGCTGATGTCCACATTAAAAAAGACACAAATGAGCAATACTCACCTAACACCTCTTCCTTTACCAGTGCGGAGCTGAGGGGCGGCAGCGGTTTGCCATAACCTACTCCTATTATATGCTGCGTGATCTCCAATCATGGGTCCTCCTCCTCCTCCTTCAGAGAGCTACTCTCAACCGAGGAACCAGACGCATGGACACAGAGCCCTCACGCCACTCTGTAAACTTTCTCTGCGTCTTGTTTTGTGTGCAATAAATTAAATACTGGCACCGGTTCTGTGCGTAAATAAATATAAAATGTGGAGGTGTTTCTGAAAACATGACGGATGATACCGTCAATATAAAAACAACAAACCTGCGTCTATAACAATACGGTTATATTATGCTATTTTCCGGCTTTGTAACATGAGTGTGGATGATAACTGCCACTGCTGCTGTTATGAGAAAAGTTCCAGTAATTAGCTGATTGTCTTAACGTACTATATTATTACTGTCACCTGATTAGACTACAGTGCAGCGTCCATTCTTCTTTCTTATTTTCTCTCTCTCTCTCTCTCTCTCTCTCTCTCTCTCTCTCTCTCTCTCTCTCTCTCTCTCCCTCTCTGTGTGTTTTGAGTCGACGTCGCTCTCCCACTGTACCAGCGTCATCGCTCTTTGCTCTCTGGAGGGTTTTCAGAGCGTAAAAAAAGGAACACGTGAGTGAGTGAGTGAGTGAGTGAGTGAGTGAGTGCACACACTCTTTTAGCAGCGCCTACAGCGATCCCTTTCGGCTTATCTGAGACTTGAACTGGAAAGTCAATCAGCAGAATGAAAACAGGGCTATTTTAAAACACAGTTAAAATACCTCGAATCAGACACTAATCATTTCCTAAAGCCATGTTTGGTGTCCGCGGTAAAAGACGCAGTTATTTCTAGGAATTATAAGACCATATTTATAAAATAAATATTACGACGTGTGCCGTAAGTAATACTTATATTATTAGAATAGCAATAACAGTAAGTATACCTATAATAACAATTATAAATTATATTTTAAATGTCTGAATCATGCGTAAAAGACATATATGTGTTTACTATATCTAACGCTCGTTAAAAATAACAGTGGTTGCTGAAAAGAGTGACCTGTTAAATAATTCTCGGCTGCCTAACATTTCAGCAAACAAAAGTATCTGCAGCCATCAAATGAGATTACATCCACGGGTCCGGGCGGATTTGGTGTAGTTGCCACTAATCTGCCCTGGCTTGAGGGTTTATGACTTTCTGAGTGTGTGAGTGTGTGTGTCACGTTTATTACGGGATCTGTTGCAAAACCTATTTAAGCGTCGCCACAGTAAATCGTTCAAACGCAACATGCTCCCGCAATCACGACACACAACTGTCACAGAGGGAAAGTTTGTTGACAAACAATAACTACTCTGATATTCTCATACAGCTGTCGGGACTGCTGTTTGCGCCGTCGTAACTTTTTTTATTCTTGCGTCTCAGCTGTCATATATCTTACCGATGCAACATTCGCCCAGCGTTAGAAAGTCGACGAGCACAATAGCGGTAATCCATCCGAAACTCCCAGTGCGGATTTTAACACGAGGCGCACGGAGATCACGGAGCACCGCACAGTTGATTTAACGCACACATTTAAAATGAAGACTTTTTCTCTTTTACGCACGAAGAAAGGATAACAAAAAAAGAGAGAGCGCGCACAGCAGTGGAGCGCCTTTTTTCCCCTCAAACTCCTGTCGGTATCTTGCGAGCCCATATCCTGGCACACAACAGCCGATTTGTTATTGATCAAGTGTGAAAGTGACGGCTTCCTATTTGGGGGGAGAGAAAGGGGAAAAAAAGAAGAAAGTTGGGAGTTGACAGACTCGCATGATGTCGCCATCCAAAGGGGGGCTGCCAGACGCGCTTGAGACTTACTGCAACGAGGCTTGTTAAAGGGAAAAAAATAGAGAAATAGAGAATGAGGATTGTTAGTTAACGCGAGAGGAGGAGGGAGAGAGGGGGTGAGAGAGAGAGAGAGAGAGAGAGAGAGAGAGAGAGAGAGAGAGAGAGAGAGAGAGAGAGAGAGAGAGAGAGAGAGAGAGAGAGAGAGAGAGAGATGGGGTGAGAGAGAGAGAGAGAGAGAGAGAGAGAGAGAGAGAGAGAGAGAGAGAGAGAGAGAGAGAGAGAGAGAGAGAGAGAGAGAGAGAGAGAGAGAGAGCATGGATTTGGGAAGGGCTGTGGTTACCCAACATAAGCTTGCCTTTTCCTTCGGTGACTACACCCCGGGAGGAGGAGCGTAGCGCGCAGCGTAGTAGGCGTCAGGATCCTCAATTTCCAACTTAGCATCTTGGCAGGACATTTTCCCAAAGCAAAAGCCCCCGTCCGACGGGTAAAAAAAAACTTCTGCACGGGCATGCGAGCGTCGGTGCCACTCAGATAAGGGAGCAACAGAAAAATAACGAGAATAAACATCCGACGCGCAGTGACTGGCTGGCGGGCAGCGACACCTAAATAATCCATCCCCCCCCAAAAATCAAAGCTTTATTTAGTCACTTTTTTACTTTTTCTTCCTGCTTCCACTGTTATCATTTAGAGAGGAGGGGGACAGGCAGCGGGTCTGCACGCACCCACGGCTCTATGCGCTCCGACAGCAGCGCATGAGAAAATAAACGGGGGAGAAAAGTGCGCAAGTTAAGTGGCTTATTCTCTCCGGGCTTCAGCATGGCGTATCCTCAGGGCTACTTGTACCAGCCGTCCGCTTCCCTGGCCCTGTACTCGTGCCCTGCGTACAGCACCAGCGTTTTGTCCGGACCCAGAACCGAGGAACTTGGGAGATCCTCCTCGGGATCTGCTTTTGCGCCCTATGCCGGATCTACTGCGTTCACCAGCGGCTCGCCAGGCTACAGCTCCCACCTACCGTACAGTGCAGACGCGGCGGCAGCGGCCACATTCACCTCGTACGTGGTGAGTAAACTAAAGGTGATTATTTCTATGTGTTGCGAGGGAAAAGCGAGGCTAGTATAATTCGTTGCAGCAGCCTTGAGTGGCCGCTTTGGAGTGCAGCGATTAGGACGAATTGTGCGTCATGATGAATGTGCAGGGATATAAAATTACAGAATGGCAGCTCCATAAAACATGTCTTTGTGAAAATGGAAAATTATTCAGCTGATTAATGAGCAATTATGTGGATCTGAAGTTATTTGCAGTATTTTCTACACGAAAGAGTGGGGTCATGTTTTGCCGAGGACTCTTCGCTCATAACTGGCGACAACGCACCGTCTGAAGGCAATTTAGGTCACTGCGTTTGTCTCTCACTCTTCTGTTCGTGGAGCCGGTCGTGAGAAACTTGAATTTTGCAACTTTTGAAAAATGCCAGAGAAATATTGTGATCAGCTTCAGCTGTGTTCACAGTGAGTGATCACACGGCAACACGAGTGATTCAAACAGACACGGTTCTGCAGGCCTATTACCACGAAAACTGTGATCCCATTAGAAAAAGACAGAGACACAGAGTGCTGGGCCCATCGTGCATAATGACAACACGTTATTACAACTGCGAATTGTGTTGTTTTAATAGCGCGAGTAATGTAAGCAGCTGTGGGCAGTACGCAGATAACAATACAAAATAAAGACAGCGACAATATTCTGATGCCCAAGTTCTAACAAACTCCATAAACAGTCAAACTTGAGCTGGATTAAAGCCAGTGTATTTGTGTGTCTGTTTGTGTGTGTGTGCGTGTGTGTGCACGCGTGCTTATGCTAATGCGCGTGCGTGTGTGTGTGTGTGTGCGTGTTCATGTTTGTCAGAGGTTGTTTTTTTAATATATTCTGAAGGAGTTTTAAAAAAGGACCGTGATTGAACTTAACCAAACTTTTCTTTTTCATTTTCCTTTTGTATTATTACAGGGTTCTCCCTACGACCACACCACGGGTATGGCCGGCTCATTAGGATACCACCCTTACGCATCGCCCTTGGGCACCTACCCTTACGGTGACCCGGCGTACCGTAAAAACGCGACCCGGGACGCCACGGCCACCCTGAAGGCCTGGCTCAGCGAGCACCGCAAGAACCCCTACCCCACCAAGGGCGAGAAGATCATGCTGGCCATCATCACCAAGATGACCCTCACCCAGGTGTCCACCTGGTTCGCCAACGCCAGGAGGAGGCTAAAGAAGGAGAACAAGATGACGTGGACCCCGCGGAACCGCAGCGAGGACGAGGAGGAGGACGAGAACATCGATTTGGAGAAAAACGACGACGACGAGCCCAACAAGCCCACGGACAAGGGAGAATCCACAGACACGGAAGCAGGTCGGTTGTGCAGGGGGGAAGGAAGGAGAGGAGAGAGAAAAAAAAACACAGGCAAAAAGAATCATCAATTTTTCATCGCAGTCGTTTCCACTCAGGGTGCAAAATTGATTGCTGGTTAATGGTGGTATATTATTTATAATGGGACAATTGCTTTAAATAATAATCACCTTGAACTCCCCTCGTTTGACTTCTCAGGAGCTGAAATTGCTGGTGACGCAAAGTGTTTAGCAGTCAATTTATCTTTAAGAGCATAATAAGGATACAGCTGGTGTACACTGCGCCGGCTATTCCACTGAAAAAAGGAGACTGCCATTATATGATAATTAAATGCTACTTTTGAATATTTATAACCATAATTATTCACATGAAAAAAAAAAATTTATACAGAAAATATTTATTTGTAATTCAAAATAGTCCCCATGCTGTGTGTTGAGACTAAAATTTCCAGCACATTGTTCCTGTTTGTGTTACACTATTCATACTCTTTTGTAATTGAAGAGCTCATTCATATTTTTATGCTGGCACGTATCTTAATAAGGTCAATTACAAAACTGTTTTTAGAAGGACCATACATAAGTAGCCTGATTATTTTTATAGATCCGATTTCATCTCGCACTGGTGTTCACCATTACCTCAAACACATGTTCCAGTTTTATCTTCGTTTCCCCTTATTTGGCACTAATTCTGTTCTTTATTTGCGCTTTAGATCACAAACTGCTGAACCCAGGGGACATTGGCTGTGACAGGTTTAAAGAGGAGAGCCATGGCAAAGACACGGAACCCCTTCTGAGCGACTCGGAGTTAAAAGAGCAGGAGGAGCGGACTACAGACTTGCTGCCGGATTCCGCAAAACCGACCACATCGTCGCCCTCCGCGGTGCCCCGGGGGAACCCGAGCGTTGCGCAACAAGACAAGCCGACAGACCTGAGCCACGCACCGGGCTCGGTGACCAGCAACGTGACCTCCGTGATCCACTCGCCCCCTTCGGCCCCTAAACCCAAACTGTGGTCCCTGGCGGAGATCGCCACGTCCTCGGACAGATGTAAAAGCAGCAGCGACGCGCCACAGACCTGTCCCGGTTTGGCTCAGAGCTCGGTGATGGGCACCGGCGCGTCCTCCTCGCGGTCCTCCCCCCAGTGCCCGCACCCCAACAGCACGGTCCTCTCCAGGCCTCTGTACTACACCTCCCCTTTCTACCCCGGCTACACGAACTATGGCGGCAGCTTTGGACACCTTCACAGTAACCACGGCTCGGTGAGCACGGGCTCCACGGCACATTTCAATGGATTAAACCAGACTGTGTTAAATAGAGCAGAGGCTTTGGTGAGAGAGAGCCAGAAAGTCAGAGGCCAAACGCAGGTAGATCTTTGTAAAGACTCCCCTTATGAACTAAAGAAAGGTATGTCAAACATTTAATACCTGACTATTTTCCACTCACTCGGACTTTTATTTATTTTGTGTGGTTGCATTAAAAAAGAAACAAAAAGAAAAAAAGAATGACGAAGCAAATTCTAAGAACAGTTATTTTCTGAGTAAATGCTTATCCTCAAAAATGTTTAGTTTCTGAATGGTTAATCCTCAAATGTAACAAGAATGGTCTTAATCGCTGCAGCCGCCTGAGTCTATTTGTATTAAAGACTAACATGTATATTTAATGTAGCATTTTTGTATTTAAAATGGACAACACACTATCTTTGAAGTAAATTATGGAAAAAACGTATATGCTTGTGCAGCGATTATTTTGGGGGAAGCAGCTGAAATGACTTTAAACATGTGATGTGCCCAAAGTGTTTTTCAAAGACAGTTGATCTATATATATATATATACACAAGAGGTATAAATTCAATTTTGCACCGTGACAGATGTTTCAGTGGTAATTATCATTTCATAATATTATTGTGGGGAGAGCTCCGACACACTGGAGACAAAAAGGCCCACATTCAGTACAAGGATGTTGGAATACCTTTTTTTTTGTGAATGGAAAATGTTGGCAACAACACAAAGGTATACTTAGGTTTATTTATCACCAGTTTGTGTATTTTCTTTAAAATACAGCCTATATGCAAGGGATTTTTTTTCTCCTTTCGTCACGTTTCTAAAAGTGTATATTGATATAGTAACAACACAGAGGCGCAGCCATTTAACCCAATTACCTTTCGTGTTTTATGCAGAGCAATCAGGTGGTGAACTCCGGTAATGAGCTCGATTTTATGCCAAATTTAGACCTCATTACTATTTTCCAAGGCGTGGCAAAGCTGTTAAAAGGGACGCGGCCATGCATTTAGAACATACTGGCCTATTATATATATCATTAATGGAGAGTCTCTTTTAATGGCGCGTTAGATGTGAGACATTTCTGTGTGGAGGAAAAGGCAAAAATGCTGCGATACACACTCACACGCACGCTCGTACATGCTGTGAGTAGCTGGCAGCCAGGCAGGCACTGTCCTCTAACTCTTCCAACTTCTGCAGGTAGGTGTCACACTTGCTCCTAATTTCAATGGGGGGCGACTCTTTGTTAATCCGACACGGAAACCCATCCCTGATCAAATGGCCTGGTTAAAAAAGAAGAAGAAGAAGAAGGAGAAGAAGACATGGAGCCAACGGGGCAACACACAATGATCACACTTATTATGAGGATTATAGCTTGACAAGTGGATAACAAAAGGCATGGATCCGACAGGCAGAACAAAAAACACATAAGGCTGCATGTCACACTGACACAGTGGAGACAACAAATATGGCTTTTTTTAACTTTATTCATTGATTTTATTTGTTTGTTTTCTCCTGATTTACACATTTAAAGAACAATTACTATTATTATTAATATTGATATTATTATTATTTTAAAGCCTGCTCAGTCAGTAGGCCATAAGCCTTAGTAGCATAGGCCTCTACACAATAACACACGCACACACATACATAGCATAATATATTTGTATACATTTAAATTTTTGTTCGTTTACAGAACACTTTAAATGACACTTGATTATTGTTGTATTGCAATTATTATTATTATTATTCTAATTATTATTAGAATAATAATAATTATTATTATTATTATTATTATTATGTGTTGTTGTTATGATTATTATTATTATTGACCTCCACTGAAGTGGGACAGCCTGATCTGCTTTTATGGCTGCCATTAATCTCTATAGTTTACTTTTCCCTCTTGCAGTTTGAGATGTCCCCTGGGCTTTATGAAATTCCCCCAGCCTTAATGTCCTCTGCTCGGCCTCTCTGTTTTAATCTGACTGAGTGTGCTGGAGCAGTGATTGCGACACATCAGCCGGCTAAATAGCATAATTATGTTTCTTTTCCCCTCTTCGTCGATCCCCCCCTGGGGAACTGAACTGTTCGATGCAATGTCCCCTAAGAGAGTATTAGAGTTTTATTAGGGAATCGCGTTGTTTTCCCAGAATTGATTGAAGGGAGCAATGTTTCACTGGGACAACACACGCACACGCGCACGCACGCACGCACGCACTCAGTGTTTATGTGGTGCAAATCATCTGTGTGAGGCTAAAGGTAAATTCTGTGGTGTTTTTCTTGTTTTAGTAAGTTTGTGGCGAGGCAATAATATTATCAAAATAAACCTCCATAATATTAAAATACGAGGAAACACTGGGAGCATGATGATCATCTAAACTGACTAGATCTCGAGCATCCAGAGGTACAGACGAGATAAAACAAGTCTGACTAATGAAATAGCTTGAAACATTTTCACCATTGTTTTTGCACAGCGCTGTTTTACGAAAATTATTATGTTTTTGTGCTTTTTTTGTCTTTCTTTATTTTCAAATCTATCTTTCAGCTTCGTTTCACCCCACTGCTGTTGATCAAATCAGAGATAACACAAGAGGTGTTTGATGCTGCATTAATCATTTGCACTATTATTGATTATACAGTCCATTTATTATTATTATTATTATTATTATTATTATTATTATTATTATTATTATTATTATTATGTCCCTGTGGAAATATCGTGTTTATTTTTATGATTTAAAAAAAAATCACTTGGGGGAACAGGCAACAGCTTTGATGCACTGGATTTCAACTCCATTGCCAATCCAAAAAATCCATTCAACAATGAAAATAATCAATATTAAAATACATGAATTTATATTTGGTCGTTGATTATATTCGCTCTTTTAGTGGCCGTGGTAAAAGTCAGTCAATGAATCCCAGATTATTATAAATATAATGATATTTGCAGACCCACCAGAGGCACGACAGCCTGAGCCTACAGGGGAGAGATCCCCCCTCTCTCTCTCTCTCTCTCTCCCTCTCTCTCTCTCTTTCTGCAACTTTGTACAACTCGGCCCCTGCGTGGCTTCCCCCTCCACTTGAATGGCGTGTCGGCTCATTGTTGGGATCGCTCCAGTGCGAGAATACTAAGTAGGGGTGAAACCGTTCCCACGTGTGAGAATGGGGGTGGGGGGTGAGTTGGAGGATAATCCGACAGGAGGAGAAGCGGAGGAGAAAAAGAGGAGGATAGGGTCTGTACCCTTCACTCCGACTTTGGTACTGTTCAGAGGCAGATTCAGGGGGGTGTTTGAGGAAAAAAACATTTTTTAGTAACCCTCAAATAAATTGTTTTTTTCCCCAACAAACCTAAAAACAAAAGCCACTAATCAAACATGACCATTACAAATATTGCATTACAATGTTTTAAGTATTTGCTGAATAAACCGGACTAGGCTGAACAATAAAAAGGAAAAATGTTTGTCCAACTTCTTAAAACGATTTAATGCCTCAATAATAGGCCCATGCATGTATTTTATTAAAAAAGCTAAATAAAAGAAAATAATAATAAAAGTAACAATAATAAAAAAGACCAAATACAATAATAAAAACACAAACTGACAGTGTAATAATTTTCCTCTGCAGATATCCAGGAACTGATTCTTCGGGGTCTACTTTATTGCGCTTTATTTATGCACACTTCCTCTAAAAGTAGATGCGACATTTATGTGCGCACTTGAGCGTGCTGGCTGTCACCAGGGAGACTGTGTGTGGTGACTGAAAATACTGCTAATATCAGACTAATGAAGAACAAGATTAAACCAGGCGCGCTTTCTGGTTTGTTGTCGACACTTTTGGGAACGAAGGGAAAGTTGAGCCCCGTATAATCCCTGTATTATTGTAACTGTGGGCCTGTACCTGCGCAGACTAGTGCAGGTTCATCACAGGTAGAAGCCACGTAATCCAAAATTCACCCAACAGTCAAATTAGTTGTCCAATGTCGGGTGCATGAGATATTTCGAGAATAACGGTTTTTCTTTTTACGCATTTAAAAATATTGACGCAAAAAAAAACACATCACAGATGAATTCATATGAAATTAAAAAGAAACACACAATGCATTTTATGTGCAATGTAACTGGTGCTATTTTTCACAATCTGCAGGCGTTCAGATCACATTCATTTCACTCCACATCACACAAACCGGACCCGCGTTGCAGACTATAAAATATCAGGAGTTTGGCATGGTCTATGCTGCAGGGGCACTTTCTTGTGAACCAACTTGGAGCTGTGTGCGCCACACAGATTAGACACCTGCCACCGGGACATGCAGCTCCGTGCACGTCTCTCAGATGCGGCTGCTGCATGTCGGGACCACTAAGGTGAAACCGAAACCTGTTGATACGCACACACACACTCCCCCTCAAGAGCACCGGAGCAAGGGACCGACCAGGCCCCGCTGATAAAAAATAAAATATCCGTCGACACGATATACAACACATATAACTGAGTGGGGGTCAAATTCAGCTCAAATAGCGTAAATAGACACCCGCTCTGTACTCGGATTATTCGCAGAGGGTACGAGCAGCAGTTGCCAAAATGCGATATGAAAGAGGGTTGAAATAAAAGCAGGGTGGCTTTTCTTTCTCTTTTCTTTTTCAGGAAAATAGGAGGTCGTTCATATCAGTAACTCGACTGTCGAGATGTTGCTGCATGTGAGTGTGTTTCCCTGGATTTTCACGTTTCCTCTTCAGAGATAGCCTCGAACTTCAGACGCAAACAAAACTGCAGAGTGTTTCACAGAGGCCAGCTGTGGAGCTGTCTGTGGCAGGCTGGCAGGCAGATACCCCCCATTCGAATCCTTTATCTAAGCTATTAAATCCTTAGACATCAGTGTTTTCTGTCTTTATTTTCTTGTGTTTTTCAATCTTTGCATAGTTTGGCACACCACTCTGGACACCCACTTGATTTCCCATTCATCTCTAAATGTAAAGAAGTGACTCTCCTTCAGTGAGCGTCAGTGAGGAGTTGACTTCCCCACAGCTACTTAATCATCATCATTTGCTAAATGAGAAGGCTAATTAAGGACACTACACTTCAGCTTTAGTCCTCTGGCAAGACATGAGACCACAGTCCAACAGGATATGTGCCGTGTTTGCATAAAACAAGTTGTAAAATGAATTCCTTTCTCTTTTTTTTCTATCCTACTTCAAACAACTGACTTGCAAATTGTGTGTGTGTGTCTGTGTGTGTGTATCAACCCCTTTTTTCAAAGCCCTGGGAAAAAAAGAAAAAAAAAAATGAGTCTCAAGCCACCAACGTTCATGTTGAGTGGAGTTCTAACAGTCCTCAGCTCACTGTAAAACGACCCAGATAAGGTGGCGGAGAGTGATTTACCACTATTTCTCTGCACTTCACGGACTGTTTTTCTATTTCTCCATAGAAGTCCTCTGGGACAGATTACACGTGTAATTTTCAGCTGTGAGATGTTTTAAGTGACCTGCCCCCCAACATAAATAAAACATTTCTATGAAGGAGGAAAGAGAAGAAAAAAAAAACATTAGGGAAGAGTGATGAACTATGAAGTCCTGGGAGGGCCAAGGGGGCCGGGGTTAGTAGAACTGAGGGATTCAGTTCCAGTGGCAAATAAAAATAACTCTATTTTGGTATGAATGGTTTATTAAGAAAATGTTATTAAAGGTGGTCAGTTAAATTTAAGATGCAGGCTGATTTCAACAAAAATGTTTAAACATGTAAACTGCTTCTCTGATTTTAATGTTAAAACTAGTATAACACGCACACACGCATGCACTCACATGCACATACATGCACAGCCTTACTCTGAAAGCACCTTGACTCGTTGGAAAGGGCTGCTCATTGACCAATCTGCTCTGACAGCAGTATGGCGTGAGCCTCTGACCCTGTGACTGTTAAGGGCCTGTGTTCAGTGGCCATGTAAGGGCTCACTGGCACTCACACAGGGGGTTTCTGCCCTGCCCTGGAGGAGGTGATGTGCACAAACACACACATACACACACAAACACACAGATGCAGGAGGGACTTGTATTCCAGGCCAAAGCCCCTCAGGTATGCACCGCCACAGAGCAGTAAGTGTGTTCATCCAGTCCGGAGGTGGAGACACCGGCGGGCTCTTCCTCCTGCGACAGCCATATACAGCTCCTGCCTGTATCCCCCCGCCTTGCTCCTCCCTCGCTCCGGTCATAAGGTGAGCAAGTTCAGCGCACCCACTCCCGAGACACTGACTAACGCCCGGAGTTTTGTGACACAACCCTGCTACTTCACACAATGCAGCATCGTCTCTACAGGAGTTTTATTCGTAAAAAATAATAGATCATAACAAACTTGTACTATAAATCTCTTCTTCCTACTCGGCCAGTTAGTGTCTCTAAAGGTGATTTCTAAATTTGTTAAATGATGATAATTTATTGGATGTGGTTTTTTGAGGAAACATTAAAATCTATGTACGCTAAGGCCCTCTAATGTTATAATATTAGCGGCGGTGATGAAGATTGATGAACTGTTTTCTTTCAGTGAATTCACAGGGTCCAGGAGGGAGGAGGGGTATACTGCGCCGCCTGACTGTTTATTTACATTTGCCCTTTTTAAATGATCCCTTTCTTCTCAACATCTGCTCCACATTACCACACAGATATCTGTCCTAATGACCGCTATAATGCCTGCGCTCACACACTTGCTCCAACACAAGCACTCACACATACACAGCCTGTAGCATTACCATTATCCTCCGCTCACCTGGGACACTTTACCCTCTCCAAACCACCTTGCACAACAAATGGACCTTCTCTCATTGCCGGGTCCTTTCTTCTTCTTCTTTTTTTTGGTTTGCTACGAGCTTTACCCACTTTTCCTCCCAGTTTGGTGCAGTTTGATGGATGCAAATGGGCACTTACTTAATTGGATCAGTTCCCAAGATGGAGATAAACGGGGCAATGTCTTTTTTTTTTTTTTTACCTCCGCCACAAGTTATTTTGAGCCCCTGATCTGTTCAGCAGAGTGTGGAGAGAACGTTAATGAGGAGGGCCGAGGAAATGCTGCCGCCGCCGGAGTCATTCAAAACTCAAAGCGCTCCAGACTGGCCCTCGCTCCAACACCAATGATTCTCCAATGAAAAGGGCTGCATGTGCAACCGCGTCTCAGTGCCAATTTAGTAAAGTGCCTGCGAGGGATGCAACCTCGTAAACTGTCCGATCGAGAAGCCCCACACCGGGTGCTGTTTTTTTGTTTTTGTTTTGGTACATGCAGGTAGCGTTTGGGTTTTATCATTCAACAGACAAATTAGACGGCAGCCAAATCTGAGCATAATCATAGAGGAAAACAAATCAGTAGGTTGTGTCAGTGCTTGTTCACATTACACTTAACACTTGTATGTCAGACATTAGCAGATAATTACAGATGAAATATATTTGATATTTCTTTTTGTTTTTTGACTGAACCCCACCACCATCCATCAAAAAAAAAAAAAAAAGAAAAGAAAATCAAACTGTGGCTGCATGCCAGTGGGAGTGTGTTGGCGGCTGCACCCTGATTAACAAGGTGGTTTACAGCCAACTCCAATAGGTAATCTCATCAGAGAGGGGCTTTCAACAGATAAAGACCACCCCTAACTACCCCCCCTTTGCCAACCCCTCCAACTGCCTCCCTACCCGCATGAGACCTCCCATCTTACGCACTAACCGAGAGCTGCTAATACCTGGAGCAGGCAAACACGGCCAGCCACAAACCAGGCTCAAATCATCTATTGACCTTGTTTTCAATAACGGAGCCGTTTCCAGTCTGATGGATGATTTGTTGGGCTTGCATGGGTCGGCCATCTGGATGGAAGGATATGATCGCTGTAGTAGGTATGCATCACCTGCCAGCTACGATCCTCTTGTAGAGACTAAAGCTTGCAAGCTGCAGCTCTGCGTCTGTCTACGTATCCCACCCGAGCTAATGCGTTTAAAACCAGACTTGCTCACAAACAGACAGAAAGAAGGAAAGAAAAGGGGGGAAAGTCGAGCTAATTGAATTTTGCACCATATGGTCACTATTGGCTCAGGTTTTTTCTTCATCTCAAGTCAAACATGAGGTTATTTTGATCCAATATGAGAAAATCCGTGGTTGCATCTGGAGACATAACAGCAGTTCATTCAGTTATCAAAAGCTTTGTAGCTGGGCCTCTTTGTTGCAGAATAAAAAGGAGGAATCCAAAACAAATCTGTGAAAGAGCTTTGGCTGTAGTAAAACCTCTTGTCCCACGAAGCCTCCCCTTTTTTTTTGTTATGGGGGGGGGGACTCAGACTGGGTTCACAGTAGCTGCACTTAAAGTATAGAAAGATCTGATTTATTAGCTTGTCAGGGGAAGCATTGTTCAAGAAAGCAATCAAAAAGCACTTACCTAGCTCCTCTACAATTACTGCTTTTTTCACTGGCTAATTTGTGTAACTCCCATGGAGAGGCTGGCAAAGAGTTTGATGAGGCATATAATGATGATTAATGAATTTATTGCCCTGCTGCTCATCAAACGGTTGTAGTATATACTTCTCTCCCTTTCTGCCAATGTGTTGCGCAGGCTCCGGGGCGACAGAGGGGCAGGGATGACATAGTGTTGCCCTCCTCCCTGATACCTCCCTGTGGCTGTTAATCTGACTGACCTGATGGGCATGAGAATGTAGCGGAGGGTCCGTGGCCGAGCAGGGGAGCACAATGGACAGTTTAATAAAAAGGCCAAACTGGAAATTCAAGTAAATCTGCTGCAAGGGACACATGCTCTCAACTTTCAGCCTCTGATCACTTTTGTGGGAAGAGCCGGGGGGGAAACCAGATCCACGATGTTTCGTCTCCCCTCCACCACCACAACAACCTCTCACAGACCCCCGTGCACCAAAGAGAGCAAGAGGGGATAAAAACGCATGGACGCTGCCACAAAGTTTTATCTTATATAAGATAAAATAGACTATTAACATGGGAAATGACAACTATGTTGAAAAATTAAAGAGAGGTGTTCACATATACCATGAGAGAGTGGAATTGTGACCACCCATTTTAGAACCGCTCTCGTTCCGGAAGTAAATTTCCCATTAATTTTGTCCATTGTCATTTTAGAATATCCTTATGAAAAGAGTTTTAAGTCTGGAACAAGATGAATCACGTCCATTAAGAATTAGATTCGGAGCAAAAATAATCTTGGCAAATGGAAAAAAAAGGTAAAGTCATGAGACTGTGTACATGATGATTTTAAGA
Organism: Hippoglossus stenolepis; assembly: GCF_022539355.2. Taxonomy (NCBI): domain Eukaryota; kingdom Metazoa; phylum Chordata; class Actinopteri; order Pleuronectiformes; family Pleuronectidae; genus Hippoglossus; species Hippoglossus stenolepis. Next base: position 22,792,000 of record NC_061483.1, on the reverse strand, counting down.
GTGAATGAAGAACGCATCATATAAACCATTACGAATGATTACTCTCATACAACTTCCAGCGCACTTCTTCTTGAATTTAACATTGTGGTATTGAGTTTCACCCCTTCTGGTAAGTCTACTTTGGATGGTTAAAATATTATGGGTGCTAATCAAAATCTCGATTCAGAAAGTTGATGGAATTGTTGAGCTCTATTCTGTTGAAACAAGGCCCGCTCTCATCCCAAATGATGATGAAGAATTGACAGGGCAGGGAGCTTGTGCTTGTGAAGCGGTCACTATGGGGTCAGAAGCACTTCTGCATATTTGCTAAATAAGCCCACCCCCTCCATCCAGCCTGATCCCATAACTCTGGGGTCACACATCACTCCGCTCAACATTATATAGGATGTTTACACTTGATTACACCCCATGCCTTCCTACCCCCTGCTCTTTGGCCAACTGTGCTTTATTAAGTCCTTGCTTGTTCACCATTGCTGGCAACTAAAGAACGCATTGTTGTTGCACCCCCACCCCAACAGCAACCCCACCACCACAACTACACACACACACACACACACACACACACACACACACACACACACACACACACACACACACAGAGAGATTCCTACACACACACACACATCCCCCATTGCTCCCTTTGAGATCAGCTCCCCGGATAGGCTGTTTCTGGATTCCATGATTCATTATGGCTGCTCCCTTAAATACATCAAAGAGCTCCTTCGCTCACACAATAAACCAATAAAAGCAATTATAACCCCATATCTTCTAGGCAATGTTGATCTCTGGAGTGTTAACATTAGATAATGAGAGAGTTTGATGACATAAGTATTCTGAGAAAGCTCACTTCTGTCTCTTTCTAGTGTGCATACACCGATGCAAAAAAACACATGGCACAGTTTCCCTCCTTAAATAACATGCATGTAATTTGCCCAAATATCATGACCCCAGTATTTCTAGTGAAAATTAGCAGCGATATAAAGTCTTTGCAAGCATAGTAAGAAGCCCATGCAAATGTAAGCCTGCTTTTCCTCTCATGTGTTTAACATTAAACGTTACCATTTAAGGTTCTTAAAATATTCATCGGCCTCTCTTGCTCTCTCCCTCTTTCTGTGTGATTTGGTGGTTTAGGTGTAGGCCGCTACAGCTCTTATAGCCTCTTCCACTGGCGTGGTGGAGATGAAATGCAGTTGTCAAAAGGAGAAATTGAGATTCACTCAGTCCCGTCTGATATTGTTTTCATTGCCTTTCCTTCAAAACATGAGGCGGCGACCCAATCAGGGGAATCGGCATATGCAGATCACGCCGATTAATTTTTTATGAGCACTTTTCATCGTAAAGCAGATGAAAAGGGAGACGAGGAAAGTGGTTATTAAACAAAAGATGGGAATCAACAGAGAGAAAATGGCGTGAATAATGACGTTTCTAAGTGGGTGCTTTGCTTCAAAAGCTGTTTCAATTCACTGACAAGCATGCATATTGTACTGCTACAGTATGCTAAGTGGGAATAGTCAAAACCTCCTATTATGCAGTTATTTCTAAACCACGTCATAATCGTCACACCAAGTTTTCACGTTTGCCACGAGTACATTTTTTTCCCTCCCTGGTTAGAAATGCACTAAACCAACAGTCAACGGGTTCACTTGCATATATCACCAATAAGTTATAATCACAGTGTCTGTCGCCTGTGGGAATCTTGGAATTTTAATGAACGACGCTTCCATATACAAGCTCGAGTCTGTCTGGATGGAATGAATGCTTGTGGAGCAGACCTTGTTCAGACAGTATTTAGACATGCTTTACAGGTTTTCTTTAATCTTCAGGTACTAAATGGGTGAAGCTTGTCTCATATGATGATTTGAGATATGTCAGGATGCTTTCTGAATCTCGATAAGCGCACTTGTTTTTCTTGCCCGACATAGCCTGAATTAATCTGATGCAGCAGAGAGTATCTGAGACCCAGAACAGTTGTATGTAGTGTAAGTGTGTGTATTACAAAGCATGACCAAATATTTAGTTGAGTGTATATGTGGTCTTGAACAGAAGTCAAGTCATTATAGCACGTTTAAATCAACCACTGTTGACCAAAGAGCTGAACAGGCTTCAAACATCTAAATATATGAAACATATGAATGTTGAAAACATTGAAATTAATTGAAAGCCAGTGAGAAGAAGGTCTTAAGCAATGATTTAAATGTAAAGGATCTCAATGGTTCTGATATGAATAGATAAACTGTTCCAGAGATAAGGGGCAGCCACTGCAGAGGCCTGAAGACCTCTATTCTTGAGCCTTGATCTCGGGACATCCAGAAGCATCAGATTGGTTGACCTCAGTGGTTTGGATGGTGTATGAAGATTCAACAGTTCAGTTACATCAAGTGGTTCCAGCAATCCTAAAAACAAAACAGAACCTAATCAGCAGCTCCAGGTGAATTGTAAAACAACAATAACGGGACAAAGGCAAAAATGCAAGCCGAATAACCACTTTGAAAACACGCATTGTAGCCATTACTTCAACTGATTGCCTGAAATAAACTGAAAATGGTCCAACCGCTTTCCCGTGTGCTGCCACGCCAGCAGAGGACGACTGTTAAGATCCCCTCCAGTCCTTGACCTGTTGACTGACTCCCAAATGCACCGACTTCATTAGCGGGTCACCAGTCGGCGCTCGCACTGTCATTAGTAAATACATGAGTATTGACACACACATATAAAAACCTTACGCACATTATGTCATCGACTAAAGCAGTTTTACCTACACGGCTACAGGGTGTGAGCTGACAAAAGGTCACTCAACCAATTACAGCTGTTCCACCTGAAGCAGTCAATAACAAGTACAACCCTGATTCATTATCAAAATTGCATGGATAAAAACTCAAAGTAGAGAAGGAAAAAAAGATAAATGGAGCAGCATAATATGCATACAGTTAGACAGTCCTAGTTTGTGTGCATAATTGCTTTAATGTGGGCCATTAAGCCTAAGTGGGTATGATTTTACTGTCTGCCCTACACTTGAGTTTGATCCCTGCCATGATCAATACTTATGATTTGTAAGTCACCAGCCATCGACAGCACAGTGCAATAGTAAAGTGTTCGACCTTGTGAAGAAGAGCTTCTTGTTCTTGAGAATATCAAAGGGCGCACTGATGCTTGAGGACAAGGAAGACTGAAAACACAGGTATAGGGTGACATAGAGTTGGGCTGTGTCTCAATTTAGGGGCTGCGTCCTTTGCTGGCTGCATTTGAAGACCGATTGTGTCAGAACGGCGCAACTAGGCCTTCCCATTTCGAAGGGTCCCACAAATGTGGCCAACAAATGCAGCCGTCCTTTCATCACCGAGAAACAAAGGCTCTAACGGATGGATCCTTACCAGCCCTGCCTATTCCAGGATTCATTGCCCTTTGGTGATGAACTGTTTTCCAAAGAGGTAATGGCGCCAACAAGGGACGAGACATCCAATGCTTAAGTATCACGCCTCAACTCAACCAAACAGCTAAGAGTACACATAATAAAAAAAACAAGGGGCATCAAAACGTTCTTGTTTTGTCCAACTTCAGCTCTATGGGCGGGACAAGCAGGTAACACACCGGCCACAAAAAGCCTCTGTAGACCAGATGGTCTCATTTCGCTTTGGCCTTCGCAATCTACGCAGGCGACTGAGACACCTGAATTGGGAGACAGTCTCTATCTGAATGTGACTTTCACAAACAATTGCTTTTGGCTGATTGGTTCTTATCAAAAACTCGACTACCAGTGGTGAAGGCAAACACTAACACTTATTAACACTAACACTTATTGCCAGAAACAGTTCTACCATGTCCTCAGTCCAAGAAAAGAAATCCCTCATATTACCTTTCACCATTGTTGTTTCTATTTTATAATATTTTCTGTTACTAAGCAACCAACTGCACTATTTAAAATAAAATAAATAAATAATGTAGTCTGTTAAAAGACAGTAAAAGAAGTTATAATATGGTCATAGAGAAGTCTAAATTATGATCCACCAACATCAAATTAAAAGCACACAGGTATAAAGAAGGGTTTAATAATGGGTTAAATATCTGAAGCTTTGACTGCGTTTCTGTTCCGAACATTCTCTTAGCAGAAGGCCTGTTTGGAGTGCTTACAACATGTATGGAAGCGACAAAAACACATATGCACACACGTGCTTCAGATTTGACGTTGAGCCTGAGTGACTTAAACAAGAAAAGATAACTCTTTGTATGGTGACAGATGGATAAGCAGCACTATCTCAGGCTGTAATCTTGGAATAGTTTGAGACACTTTGTGTTTTGGCAACAGACGAACACGATATGTGATCCCCCCCCGAATGAATGAGCAATAGTGTTTCAAGAGAGAGGAATCTGTTTTTGATTCGTGTTGTGTCATGTTTTTACCGAAGGCGATCAGACACCAACATCTGGCATGGTCACCACCAAATCCCAGGAAAATGTCACTGTAAGATAATACATGACACTGAAAATCAGAAACACCACAGGTAAAAAGGATATTTCATGTTTGTGTATCATCTCTCTTATCTGGCTACAACATATGTTGCCACACTTAGAAATGTACGTCGGTGCGTTTAAGTGTGAATATATTAAACGCTAATCAGTCATGTTCATGTTCTGAGGAACCCAGACCAATTAAGATGTACTTGCCTGCGATCAATAGAGAAAACATCAGAGAAGAACAACTCCCAACGTCATTAGCAAACCCTGACTCTGGTCAGTCAGTTGTTGATAAAGATCTCTCTTAGATCTCCTGTGTGCATGTCGACATGTGTCTTCACACACATGTGCGTGTGCATTTTACAACAATACACACATTACGCAAATTAATATGAACACTGTGAAACATGCCGGGGATATGTAAGCATCAAAGACTTTGCTTTTAAGTGGTAATTAAGACACAAAAATCAGTTCAGCCTCCCTACTCTCCTTGTCAGTCATATAGTATAACAGTGTGCTGTTATTCTTGTATCAACTTGTCCCAAATCTCATGTTTCCACTCAAGCCGACTCTGACCGCAGGCATTTTTCGACCAGTGGTTGGGGTAAAGTTTTACGAAGTTCTGTCTTCGCTGTCTGAGCCGGGGAGAGGGGCCAAATCTGAGAGGAGCACGACCAGAGGCACCCAACACAACACAATGATCAAATGCTGGTAGCATGAGTAGCCGCAGTACACAGGGCTATTAGTTGTGAATGATACGGTTGAAGTTCTTCCCGTGAACTTTGCTGTGACTCGACGCTTGGTGCTGTTTTGGTGGGGGGTTCTTGGGGAGAACCACTTGAGTTGGGTGTGTGTTGGTGTGTGTGTGTGTGTGCTGGGAGGAATGGCCTAACAGTCGATATTTATCCCAGCAGCCACACAACTCCCCTCTTTGTTTCCAGTTGGATTCCACATATAAGTGCTGCCACTCTCCCCTCCGCCGAGTGCAGGCAACACGTGTTGTGTGACCACACTCGCTGTCTCTCTCTCCGTCTCTCACCCTCACGCTCCCTCTGCACTGAAACCCGGTTATTAACACAAACACTGGCTGACACTTGTTTGTGCTTTTAATTGTGTCTGGATGTTATGTCTCTTGTGAACACATACATTAGCATTTCTCTGGCACAGCATAATCACTCCACCGACCGCAACGCCATGCAGACAGAGCTCAGGAAATTACCACATACAATCATGTTTGCAGCACAAGCACATTTGGCTTCGCACGGCTCCTGTATAGTCTGCCGCAGCCTCTAACTTTGTGTTGGGGTTGTGAGTAAGTGCTCTTTGGAGATGCCAATTCATTTCAGCCCACATTCGCAAGTGCAGTGACGGTAAATCAAATTATAGAAATAGTTCTTCCAGTAATGCCAATAGTGTCAAACTATTAAGAGGGCTGTGAAATAACATGTTGAATAAAGATTACAATAGTAAACTGAAGATCTGTTCATCCTTGTTTGTTGTTATAAAAGAGTCAATATAAAAAATGTACTGTAATAACAAAGACCAGTCGGACAACAATCTAAGAACGACTCTTGCATGGTGATCTAAGACTTCACACTAACACTGAGATGACTCTGACTGTCACGACACATTTAGATTTTCCAAATTTTTTCTCTCACTGATCCAATGCGATCCACACAAAGAAAACCTCCCACTCTTCAGGCCTCTCCACATACTGTGAACAAAGCAGTGGTGTGCCAAGGATTACACTGTAAAATATGCATGTCTCAATGAAATATGTATATAGCCGTGTGTCATCAATGACATGGTTTCTACAAAGGCTGAAGCGCATACACAGGAACGTGTGTTTCTCTGATTCTATTCCCTCAGCTTTAATGGGTGTAGACACAAGAAAAGGCTCATCTGGGGGGATAATTAAGCCTGACATCAATGTATTTGGTGTGCATCTTAACACATTTTACTGAACCACTCATTTATTTTATTTGAATAACTTCTAGAATGCCAAAAAAAAAAAAAGAAGCATGCAATAGAGGGGCTCAGTGCGCCAGCCGCCATTGTTTCTGAATTAAACGCCCCAAATATCTCCAGGAAATAAAATTGTTTTCCTGCGGATGGGAGCCTAATCTACTCAGTCATGGTGGTTTGAAGAGGGAATGTTTTCAAGTTTTAACAGGGTTGGTTACAGCATTCCCACCACCACAGTGATCTAACTAGAAGAGGGGCTTCTCTTTTCCTCTCCCTGCCACCACAAGGAAAGGAGGTTACATGGATGAGCTGTGAATTACACCCTGGAACAGCCTGAGCAAACCAGCCTTGAATAAGTCGGACCAGTCAAGTGTCACTGATGATTAAATGATATTTATCAAAGAGAGCATTGTATCGTCAGCATACAGTCAAATCAAATGTCCTTCTCTTAGCAGTAATTGGAGGGAAGGCTTTTTTGGAATTCATTTCAAGAGCCAACCCCAAGGCTAAAGAGCCACTAGATAATCTCCTCCTGACTTCGGCTCCCACAATCAACACAAAAGGACAAGAACTATAACAGTTTGACAACAATCAAGTACAAGAAGGCTCGACCAGTGTTAGCTAGTTGCCTCTAGCTGCTTGGCTCCAGGTCTCAGGTGTCTGCTTCTCTACAGGTATGTATGACCATAATAGAGTAGTTAAGAGGGCCTCTTGTGGAGGGCCCTTCCCTCCTGTCTCGGCACACTGACTCCAGTGTGAACAGGGGTGCCTGGCCGATTTAGTGCAGTCTTGTTAGATTGAGTATTACACAATGGAAACTGTCATGCGGCTTGTAATGTGTAATTGAACTTGGAGCCATTTTGCTTGAGAATATTCAGACCCGGCTCGATTGGATTTCACTTGGAAAAGCTGACAGACCCACACACTGTTTGCTCAAAGGCATGTTTTTTTTTTTTTCTTTCTTGAGCAGAGAGCAAAGGCTGTGGAATAGTTGCTTTTCCCAAATGGCTATATGTCCAGTACAGTTGCACCCTTCTCTTATGTCCCCAAAACCACAGTCAACCCCCACAATGCTTTCTCACAACCCACCCCACCCTCACTGGGACTGTTTTGTCCTCTGGAACTTTCATTATGCGAAGAGGATAAAAATACAGCATCCTGTGAATTTATGGTTCCTTCAGAGCTGCCATTGAAAATATGAACTTTTCAGACATTCGCTCTGAAACCAGAGTAAGAAAACAGAGCAACCGCAGCGTTTATACAGAGTCACCACAACACAGACGCCTATAGTCACTGCAATCGCACTTACAGCTTCTTGGTATTAAGGCACAGACGCTTTAGCCTCTATACAAACACACACACACACATCCACCCACAGCATGAGTGCTCATTCACACAAACACATAACCATTAAACATATCCACATGTGAGGACTGAAGAATTCAGTGACAAATGAAAACATGCACATATCTGCATGCAGGGATAAAACACCATTTTAGTTTCAGTTACCATAATCCATTACGTCCATGTGACGCGTGTTTATTGAATCTGCCAGTTTTAAAGGACAGTCCGTATATCTCATTCCTTCCTAGTGTAAACCTGTCCTACCCATTTCAACCTCAGACACTGATGACACATCCCTTTAAACATCCCTTTCTCTTCCATGGACATATGACTCAATGATAATGACAGTATTGAGCGTTTTATAAAGAGTCATAATTACAATCATCTAAACCTCCATTCTGGGGAGTTTATGTCCATCTCCACCTTTCTTCCTTTCTCTATTTCTTTCTTGCGCTCCTTCTCGCTGACAGCTGCTTTTCCTGGGAAAGTTCCTCTCTTTTTTCTTTCAGGCGATAATCTATTGCCGTCCTCCCATCGCTTACATGTAGCTACACGGTGAGTCAGTGCTGTAATTCCGTCATTAGCTGGATAATGTGTGTGCTGTCTGTGTGTTAAAACTCTAAGTGCCAGCTTTGGCGTGACCCCAGGGCAGCCTGTGGGTTTGACTGATGCCAGTCTACCCATCGAGCGTCATTTGAGCTCTGTAATCGGTTCTGTCCAGCTCAGTTCGGCCTAGATTGGCTTAGAGTATAAGGCCCTTCACGTGTGAATGTGGCCTAAATGCTGATTCTTCTTCGACCGCATTTTTCTCATTTTATGGTTACACAATAAGAAATACCAATAAGTAAATAGATATTTTTAAATATAGATGCCGAAAGATCACAATACTAAAAAAAAACAAAAAATGGGATTGATCCCTAAGTATTTTGATGATGTGGACACAGCAGAAAATGGAATATCTTCCAAACTGCTTCCGCATGTGAGTGCCCATCACTGTCTTACACTGATGAACCAGTTGACCACGCTGTGTGACACGTCTCTGGATTCACACCGGTACACACCAACACCCATTCACCTCCAGCCACTTTCTCCACAAGTCAGCCCTTACAGAGGAAGCATTCACCCCGTTGCTTGCCAGAGACAGACAACGATAAATCAAAAGACAAATTACAGTAAAACACGGGTTGTATTATGCCAATACCTTTAGATACTTTAAAAGACACACAGCCAAATTGATACAACATGTCTCGGCTCAGTCCCCACCTGTCTTTTTCCAATAACAAACCCACACAATTAAGTTCTAAACTCCGCAATAAATCTTCCAGGACTCATGTTTAAAGAGACCCTCCAGGCAGGCAGACATTTGTTTTTGATTGCAGCAGAAAGAAGGTTAGTAGTTTGTGTCTAAGTTTTGGACTTATATATAAAATACATATATGTATGTGTGTGTGTGTGTGTGTGTGTGTACATGCAAACTTGCACAGACAGACAGATGTGAGGGCCTTCACACATTATTGAATACACACACACACACACACAGGGGCAGATGAATCTGCTCTCTGCATGTGTGTGTGTGTGTGTGTGTGTGCACATGTTCAAACACCATATTCAATCACAGATGAGCTCCTACCAGCCCATGACAAATCTCCACCTGTGTGTGGGATCAGTGTTGTTGTACATGTGGGAGCTCGCCCTGATCCCACAGCCTCTGCACTATCACCCACCACCTGAGGCCCTGCCTGAATGACTGATTGACGGGAGAGTCTCGCCTGACAAAAAGCATCAGTGATTGATCACCGAGGCTCACCTGAGCGCCCGAGGGGGCCCCGGCGTGCCAAGGACTGCGGGCCCCAAGAGGGTGCACCTTTCTTGGGCTTGGCCACCTGACTCCCTGGGGCAGATTCCCCAGAACTCGGATCTGTGTGGTCATCATTGCTACACTTAAGTACACGATCAACCGCTAACTGCGTCACGGCGACCTAAAACATATACAGTGCACCCCGGGGTCAGGAAAATTAATTAGACACTAAATCATTTATACTTTTTGACAAATGTCTGATCTTGAAAGAAGCTCACTGACAAACCAGGTCTTGGAAATAACCGTGGGCTAGACTAGTCTGAGAAATAGGATTTCGTCTCATTAAAAATAAATCAGGCCATTTACACCGTACAAGAGCAAGCCAAATTGTGCTAAGGAAAGGACAATTAGTAAAGAATCAATCCCTTTAGTCCCGTTTCCTTTTATTCCATTTTCATTTTGTTGTTGCTTTATTTTAGCATCATAATGAATGCTAGGAGAGGAAAACATAAACCATGAGATATTTGGAAAAGGAAGACAGACAAACCCCCATCTCGCTCATAGCTATGTCTGGATTGCCTTCTGCGCTGAGATAGGAGTCAACATGTTTAGCGACATCAAAAGAAAACCTGATACCTTAAGTATAAGAAGATTAACACTTGCAGTGATCTTGAGCTTAGGCTTCTCCAGGACTTTCAACAGACTGTGCCAGAAGGGACAATTACAGATGAATTGGCACCAACATCTCGTAGTTATTTAACAAAATCTGGCACAGTGTATAAGCTCTCGTCCTTAAGACTTCCTTTCAAGTCTGGCCCCGGTATCAGAAGGCTAACAGATTGGGGGAATGTGACGAGAGCCGACAGTAGGGGAATCTGCAGGAACACTGAAAATAGGAAAGTGGGAAAAAGAAAGAAAGCAAGCAAGCAAGAAAAAATAACAAAGGAGACAAAGAAACAAACAAAGAAAGAAAATCATATCACCAGACATAGACATTTTATTTCCTGATTTTAGGGCAGTGTCATAACTCATGGTGGATATTTGTGGTGTCTCTAAGCTCACTGGGATACTTGTGTTTTTTAAATTTTTTACTGTGTACCTCAGTGGACTCAATATGACGACTTAAGGAATGTGACATTGTGTAAAAACTCCAAAACAAATACTGACAGTCTGACACGGAGCCAGAGGTGCATGCAAAAATATGCACCGACAGAGAAAAAAACTAAAATACATCCTAATCGCATAATAATTTAAATAGCATATTATTTCATGATTATTGCTATTTAGAGTAAGTAAGTGTCACACGCCCACACACACACTTAGCTACACAGCACCTGTAGGAGATGTTATGTTGCCACAAGCTCTCTGCTAATCTTTACCTTGAGTACCATGCACTCACCACAGGACTTCTCTGGGTTTAGGAGGTACACTACTCTTTACACATATATCACTCCCTATTAATCCAAAGTACATACTCTATGCTTGTACCTACAACGATTTTGTAGGCCAAATGTAATCTGCCTGTCAGAAGGGATGCCAAAAGAGGACGCAGCATGGGGGAGCCATGGACAAACTCCTCCGACAAGGATGTCTCCTTCCCCGCGGGAAACTCTGACAGCACCCTCGCTTTTCACCTCCACTACATGCCAGTAGAAACAACTTGGGCTAAATGTTCTCATAACTCTTCGAAACATTTTACTCTAATGAATGAAATGAAGCTCACAGAGCTAAAATCATGGAGATCCAACCGGCTGTTTACTGTTTTGGGTTCATGCACAAAATTAGCAAATTAATTGGTGAAAAAGTCAGATTTGGTCAAAAACACAGCAGTTATGTACTCACAGCAGTTTGTCAGTTTGTTTATATGAGTTGTAATGCTAGCGGTACCTAGATTTGCTCTGCACTCCCTGGACTGGGGTATTGTATTGGACTCTGACTTCAGGCCAGTGCTCTTGTCCTTGATTACCTTGACAACCTTGACTTTGCATGCTGACATTGGTTCAATTTTCATTCAAGCTTTATAGTTCAACCCCTGACAACATCTGGGTTTAGACGTTTCAACATTTTTCAAGGTTGAAATGTTTGTTGGGTGTTGAAATTAAATGCATCTACCTACCTGATCTACACCCGTTTCAGTTTTCCTTTGCTACATTAACACCTCTGTTTAAGCCAATGGCAGTAAATACTGAATGCAAATAGTTATTTCAAATTAGCTGTATGAAGATCCTTTTGGCAAGATATTGTTACTTTGCTAATTATAGACGTCGTGTCATCTGTCATTTCTTGTAGTCGTTGGTTTACATCCAGTAAACTTGAGACACAAGAACTTGGCAGAATTATAGAGAAGTTTGATTTCTAGATGACTTATTCCTATTGAACTTGTTTCAGCCATTATGGGTCATCATGTCTAATAGATCTGAATTGATGCCACGGCACGTTCCATGTCGTAAAACTCCCATTCTGCATTTTTAAAGAAAGCTGTGAGTGATCCAAAGCAGAACTCCACGTCTGGTAAAGATAACAGGTGACAAGACAGGAGGCGCCAGTTCGTTGTTGGATCTAGATGCAGCCTTGGGATACTGTGACAGACGTTGGATTCTGACACATCTCCGTGGTGGATGGGGAAGAAGAGGAAATGAGTGATTTGGCATTGTTTTGGAGAAATTCCCACCAGTCGTAGTGCTCTCTCATTCCCTAACCCTCTCTGGAGTGGCTCTGACAGATAGACGGAGGAGACCTGACCTGAAACAAGTGGCTGTTTGATCATCTCTGCACCACTTTCATTCTGTCACAAAGAGCTGTGCAAAATCACTTAATATTAAAAAAGATTTCAGTATTATTAAAGTGAAAATAAGCTCACTGGTGCAAATGCATTATACATCAATAACTCTGACAAAATCTATTTTGTAAGTAAACTGATGAGCTGAGGAAAGAAAGAGAAATTGTGATAAGTCTCAAGAAGGGTGTAACGTATACCATGGAGAGATTTGGCATATGTCAGTGAGTGTCTCTCTCTCTGTGTGTGTGTGTGTGTGTGTGTGTGTGTGTGTGTGAGAGTGTGCGTGTATTACAGAGACAGATTGAGAAAAAGATCCAAGTCGATCCTAAAGTGTCAAGACCAGGGAAGGAAGATTTTGACTCCGCTCTCCGAGCAAACCAAAAGAGATTCAGACCGACGAGTGTGAGTGCCAGAGTACAGACAGGCATTAGTGAGACTGTTCGATTCCATTTACTGCACATACTGTACATTACATGCCAGTATAGGTGTTAGGAACACAGAAAAATGTCACCAAAATGTATTTGCGTTGGTTCAAGTATATGTATATATATACAGACACACAGAGACACACACACACACTCACACACACATAAACCCAATGCTACCCCAACACCTCATAAAGTCAGAGACTGCCCACACCCAAACAAATTCAAAACAATCAGAGGGTTTGGCAGGAGCAGGCTGCTCCAGTCATTCCTCTAGTCTCAGTGACAGCTTGCCCTGCTCACCTCATCCGTCTCTCCTCTATAAAGAACAGCCTTATGGGCCGGCTCAGAGCTCCTCACACCCTTCCTCAGACACTCCTATGGCCCCTGGACCCTCCTCTGACAATTAAAGCACGGTGTGGATACTATATTTATATATACTTATTCCCAACCACGATGGCTGGTGATGGATTTCGAGGAGTAGAAGAGTAGCCTAACTAGAATTAGCGGCTCATGGTCAACCCGTCAAGTCTCCTCCTGAGTTATGGCGTTTATTAATAGCCAGGAGAGTGTTTTTGCTGAACATTATGATGTCACAGTGAAGTTGACCTTTGACCCTTTAGATATAAAATGTCCTCACTTCATTATTTGTATAAAATGCTGTCATAATTATTGCATGAAGTTTTGAGTTACAGCGAAAAACATGTTTTGTGCCATCACAGGGAGCTTGACCTTTGACCTTATAACACTCAAGTCAAATCAGATGATATTACTGTCCAAATTAACAATTACGCCAAATTTGCAGAAATTTACTTTAATGGATGTCTCGCAACCAGCAAACATGTTACATCCGTCCATGGCTGTCAGCGACACAGAGGCATGGAAATGCCTAACCTTTACACCCTCTAATATCTGTCTCCACTGTGACCTCCCCCTAAAGATCATTATTCTATGGCTTTGCAGATTTATAACGCAGCACACAGTGAAGACTGACATCAAGAGCAGAGTGGGCAACATCGAAAGGGTCTGAAAGTCATGACCGGGCCACTCTCCCACTGATTTCTTTCTTGTGCAGTTTCCTTTCTTCTTTCAGTGTAAGCAAAACAGATGGACGCAAATTATCACTTCATATCCCCTGATACACACCTAATCCCTTTTTTACTATCAAATTTACAATCACTGAAAACTACACAGACTCATGCAAATCTGTACCTCTCCCCCATGCAGGGACAAATAAACTAGCAGAGCCTTATATAAGCCTCTCCGACTCTGCTCCACTGCTGTACCCCGCCGCAGCCGATTTAGCCAGGATTTACGCAGCCCAGTCACGGCGTCTCCATTAATTGCGGAAAGTGACACCATGCACGGTTATTACACGATTACGACATGACAGCTCTCGTTTTTCACCATTAAGAAGCAGACGGGCCTGTGCTCAGCTGCAGTGGGATTTCAGCACATGGGAGTGAGTCGGCAGGAAGACAGGGTTATACTGAGAAGGCCACGGCTGCCGCCTGGGACACTTGGCTTTCTTATTTGCTGGCACGACACATGATTGACACGAGGATATTTACCATGTTGACAAAGCTGAACTTATGGTCAACGAGGACAGCAATTTGACAGGTGAACTGCCATCACATAAAAGTCACAGGAGCAAAACCAGTGTCTTTTTATTTGTTAATTTGTGCCTTGAGAAAGGATAGTAGGAAACATCGCAGCAATATATGTAATTCTAACCCCAGTTGACATTTATTAGAAATAGTGCATGTCAAGCATTCAAAAGAGTAGTTTAGGGTTTACAGCTCTGATTACCTTCATATGTCTCCACTCGTATAAATAATGTCAGAGGGCACTGCAATCCCTCAGGACATGATAGGTATCTATCACTATCTGGTATAAGTATGTATAAGTAATCCTTCTAGCTTTAGCAACTCATAACTAGCAGCATGAAGTGGCTGTTACAGACTCTGCAAAATCAATGTAACGCCAATTTTAAAGATTAACGTCTTCTTCACAAAAAAAGTTAACATTGCCACTTAATGGCATCCTTATGTCCTCACCTTCATCTGAAATTATGAGAAAAAATAGATTCAGCTCGCACTTCTATTAATTGCCTGCATGAAGTGAAGACGTCAGGGCCGTATGGATTTTCTGCCAGTGAAGTCGTGTGTGGCTGTCCCTCTCCTGATGCGAGAGGCTATGGGGGCGGAGAGGGGGTAAGCAAGAGAGGATGTGAATAATGCATTACAAGGTATGAGACTGGTAAGGAGCCAGGGCTGTGGGAATTTAGAGGCATTTGTGTTTGTCACACAAATCAGGAAGTCTCGCTGTGCTCAGAGGTAAATCTGAAACGACAGCTGAGAACGGAGGATGATTCCACGTCTTCTTCACAACTCAGGCTTGGAGGTGGAGGCGTTTGGCGAGTGAGTGATGGAGATAGATGGAAAACAGAATGGGAGAGAGGGACAGATAGGAAGAGTTAAATGGAGCAATGTCAGCCTTTTCAAAAGAGGTCAAACACAATTGAAGTATTCAGGATGATTATAGTCCAATCATAGCTGAATAGATGAGATACACCAGTGAGTACATGGTACAAAACCATCATTACCTCACATTATGTGAACAGTTCTTTTTCAAACTGGACTTCATAAACATTATATAATACTGGTCAGTTTGAAATGAGCTGTTTGCTTGGCCTTTGATAATGCTTCTTATAAAGACCGGCTGTGGGACTCAGTCTAAAGAACCCTGAAGCAGTGCCACCGCTGCTGCACAAAGAGCTGTTCAGCTGTTTTCATGTAGATCGACTCAGTACACAAAACCCAGAACTGGAGAATCAGTTGTCGGCTGTGAACACGCTGTTGTGATCAACAACGTCACGGCTACAGAGCGCTAGTTGACCTTTTATTAAAAGTTTGTTCATTTTGAGCATAAGTGTCCAACTCACACAAATGTTGATACTGCACCTTTCTGGATCATTATCAATACACATGCTAATGTCAGTGTGAAGCCAATAAGATGAGGGGTTCCTGAGATATGTGAGACACAGACAGACATATTATTAGATAGATTAACTGGAATATTATCTCTGAATAAACATTTCTACATGTTTTACGGTTTCTACTGCTGGACAGTGAGTGATCAGTCTTACTAAATGTATTAGTTACATGGCAATCTTTTCAGGCCCAACTCACCATCAGAAATAGTTACCCATGATTAACAATCTACTGGTGAACTGTGAGACTGTGTGATGAATAAGCCCCTCACTAAGGTCAGACACACTAAAGATAAAGGCCATTGACCTCTGCTCGGGGGGAGATTCTCTTCCTGCCTGGCGTGCCGTGCTGCTCTGCGGCTTGTCTGTCAGTGGGGTTGTGGCTGCATGTGTGCACACAGGAGTCTGTACGGGATAATTTGTGCATGTGTCTATCTATCCAGCGAGGGTCAACTTGGGCTCCTCGTGTAAGCCGGTGAGGCATGTCTGAGGCAGTCTGAAGATGGAAGTTGGTCTTGAAGATTTTCACCTTGCCTGGTTTGGAAAGTGTGTGTGTGTGTGTGTGTGTGTGTGTGTGTGTGTGTGTGTGTGTGTGTGTGTGTGTGTGAGTAGGGGGAGGGGGGCTATGGGAATGGACATGGGAATGCATATGGAGTGGCGCTGATGCAGAGGGTGCTGAGGTGCAGACAGACATAAAGCAGATCAGACTATGAGAGACCAAGCCCCAACAGCGTCAGCCCTTTTTGACCCTCCCCACTATGAACTTGCTCCTTAATTCATACAATTATATGGATAAACCTTCAATGCTTTAACTTCATAATGTGCAACTTGTTTTCTTTTTTACTTTCATGCAATGTAGGACATGCAAACTAAGTAGGAAAAGCAACGGTGAGGTTTACCTAGTTTTTCTGAATGGAATATGTCTGCTGTGTGTTTGGCTTCACTCCATTTTTCTCTTATATTGCTTGCCATGATTGATGTAACTTCTCTGCTGCCCAAAGTAAAAACAAAGGCCAGAAAAATCTAATGTGAAAACAAAATTGATCACTACTGAGCCAGACCATCAAATCATCTGGGACATATACGTGGAAAATGTTCAACAAGTCTTCCCAAGTGTAGTAGTGTGAAGCAGTTTGTAGGCCTGGCTGCTGACTGCGTGTTACTTAAGGTGATGGCACAAATGCTTGGCTGCCAGGCTGGCAGACACATACCAGACCTTCGCTTAAAAGGCCATGTCAGGGGGTTAAGTGGTCATGAAAAAGGAGGCAGAGAGCCGCCGCTGGTGTTATTAGGCAGCATAGTTTCTCTCGTCAGCAGGTGGGAGGTGAGATCTGGTGTGAAGAGCAGGTGCCGCTCAGGGCCAGAGATCACAGCTGAACCTTAGGCTGGGATAAGCCCGATGCCACTTAAATTACACCCCCAGCACCACTCTGACCCTGCATGGTTTGTATGTGTGCGAGGGAGAGTTGAGGGTATAAGTGTGAGAAACAAAAGCTGAGACATGTGGATGAAAGTGCAGTGCGTGTGAATGAGTAAAGGCTGTGAGCGAGTGTGGGTTTTCTTTTTCTTTTACTGGTGAAGGTTACATGACGGTCTATATATTGTATATACATTAAAGCCCAAAACACTGACAGCTAAATAAAGTCCAGTCGGGAATGACGGTTGGGGGCATGTTTGTCTGTTTATAGTCCTTCTCATTCTTCAAATTCTCTTTCAACTCAAACATCCAGCCATGAAGTGTTGATTTGCCTTCACAACTTTCGGGGTGTGGGGGTTGATAAAGGCTGCCAATGAGAATGCAAGATGTAGGACGATGTGGTGTTTTGTCTGAACCCAGTGCCGACACGCGTTAACGACATTTTGGGGAGGAAAAGAGTGGGAGAAAAGGGGAGGTAAGCGATGAAAGTGGCAGAGCCAGGAAGCGAGGAAAGTGCAGGGGCGGACGCATTTATTTGATGATTACCTTTTTGTTAGTTACAGCCCCAGAGACCCCGACACCAGAAGCACTTCCAGCAAACAGAAATCATAAACAAACAGAAAACGGTAGAAGAGACAGGGGATGAAAGTGGACAGAGGCAGAAGCATGAGGAGCTTTGAGGATGAGGCGAGGTGAAGTATCGATCATCCATTGACAAACACAATAGAAATTTTAGATGTGATGTGAGAGGCCCCCATCCATAATTTATCTGGGGCCAAATGTGAGTGACGTGGAGTGTGGACAGGGGGGAGTACAGAGTATTGATTAGTGCGAGGGGGAGTGCACAGCGCAAGAGGGGGGTTCCACAGAGAAGAAAAGGGTGGGGAAGGAAGGGCAGAGAGGTGGAGGGGATGCAAGAGAGAGATGGCTGAGCGGGGGAAGTGAGGAGCAGGGGGCGTCGTTGGGAGGGGCGTAGATGGAGCACAGGAAAGCCATTAAGGATGGCAGTGTTACCAGACACTGGCAGGAGCGGCTGAGAGCGCAAAACAGAGGAGCGCGAAGATTGGAGGACAGACAGAAAAGAACGAGGGAGAGGTCAACACCACCCCAACCCACCCCAGCTACCACACCCCTTTCCATCCCACTCCCCCCCCCCCGTTTCTCCACCGCCCCAATCAATATGACCATGTCAAAACATAAAATGCATGCTTTTGCTCTTAAGTAAAAGGTGTCTAAGATTTTTAAAAGCATTGATTCGGGGACGGGTCGATGGAAATCAAGGCAGATTTTCCTGTGCAAAGAGGGGTAATAACACTCAGCTGATAATAGCACAACAGTGGGGACTCGACAGTGTCTGCAAGGAGTGCACTGGTCAGATTACTGCACTCCACTCCACCCGGAAAGGTCACAGGAAGGGGGTAGGTCAAGGATTTGAGCTCTCTCCACACAAACTGGCTCGGGGAGTTGTCCATGGGGAGAGTGAGTTGATGGCACTGGACTTTTACAGGAGCATTTGCCAGAAACATTTTACACATTAAAGTGAGGAGTTTGGAAGAAAGAAGTTCTCACAGGCTTGGCCCTGAGGGAACGTGCACCATCAAACACAGCCAGACGGAGCAGATAATTCCTCTTCTGCAATGCGAACCACACAGAGCCAAACACATTTAACGAGAATTATTTTGAGTGATATATTGTTGTTTAAACATGTCAGTTATCCTACCTCGAGGTGATATTGCTGTATTATTCTTATTTTGGCTCTGAGTTCTCTGTGCTCCCTGAATGAAAGTCAGTCACTGAGGTGAAAACGAGTCAGAGGCAGAAAGGGCTCCGGGTGGGTTCAGTGGTTAAGGAAAGTTTTTTTCTTCTTCTGTTTCTTCTCCCTAATGTGGGCACCAGTGAGGCCCAGACAACCTCCATGTCACCACTAGGGACACAGCACCACCCACAGGGAGCCAAACCCAAGTCATTTAAAACAGACCAGGCACAGAGAGACAGCAAGAAAAACACAAGATGACAAAAGGGAAAAAACAAAAATCATGTCCCATAATCAGAAACAAAACTGGTGCCCACCACATGAAGGACGCTGCCAGTGTGCATCCATGTGTGCCTGGCTGCTGCAACAGTTAGCACAGCGGCCACAAAATGGGGCTTTAAGACAATGGCGGTACAACAGCAATTAGCCTTGTCCATGGGTGTGGCTATGCTCTGAAGACACTCATCTATCCATGACCACAGAAGCGTATAATGAATGACACGACATTGCTGTGACACAATAAAATAAACAACATCTGGCTGAACTTAGACAACTCCCTGCCTCTCTGTTGACCCCTTGACTTGACATATAGGTCATGAAGAAGGCTTTAATCAACGGCACAGTGCAGTCAAAGATGAAATGTTTTTGATTCAAATATAATTTGAATGTCATCTACATGGTCAAATGTTAATTTTGAAAAGTTAAGATTGACACATTTACTTTGGGTTGGCTTTTCACTTTTTTGGCTGACACCGCTAAAGTCTGTTCGAGCAGAATTCCATGATTCTCTGTTTATAATTTTAAGACTGACAGGTTAGCTGATTAATTGTGTGTAATATCTGGATACATTTGAACTGAGAATTTTCTGAACAAAGGTTCTTGTCTTTGTCTGCAATTTAGGGAGCATGCAAAGAATGTTGTATGATGTCCTGCCATCATTACCTTTGAGGGCTTTTTCTACCTGTACTTGACATTGATTTAGTAGAAGGCATTCAGGTAGCAGTTGTGTTCCAGATAACCAACAGTCTCTTCACCACCAGGCCAACATGCCAATCAACACAGTTTTCAGCTCAGAAAGGCGTGTGCTGGACAAGTAGTATTACTTCAAAACACCATTTGGTTGGTTTTATCTAGATTTGTGTGTGTCTTGTTTTTATGTGAAGCGAGAATGTGGGAAAAGGAAGCTGGTGGGGGAGATAAACTAGTCACCTGATCCAGGCTATGGTGGAGGTGATGACAGCCGTGGCTGTGCCACCGCGTGTCATATGATGAGGGGACGAAACGGAGAGTGACTGACCCCCCCCCCCCTTAATGGACAGCAACTACGCCATTGGGAAGACATGGGAGGGGACGGAGCAAGGAAAAGGGGGGTGGGGAAGAAGAAGAGAAGGAGAAGATAGACAGGGTTAAGGAAGCAGAGTGATGGCTTTCATATGATACCCCATTCCATGTGATTCTTGATAAAAGCAGGCCTGGTGTACGGTGGTGAGGGGGTGGGGGGGATGAGGAGGGATAGAAGACGTACTCTGCTTCACACTGCAGTGGGCTGGAAGGCTCTCTGCTGGTACTCCAGCGACACTGTGTGAAGCCAGCAGGTATGGAAGCACTGTAACACATCCGTGTGTGTGTGTGCATTTAATGGCTTAATCAACAACCTAAACACTTGCCGAATAGGAAACAGGGATTGTTCAACCTGCCTCCCACCTTTTAGACAAGGAGTCCACACAAATAAATTATCCATACACCTCGAACAAAGAACAAAGCTCCCCCTCCTTTTGTTTAACAGAGTCTTTTGGTACACTGTATCAATAGCCAGTGTACTCTATGGAAACAAAGCCAGATGACAGTCATCACTGCAAAGGAGAGGGGTACAACCGCACAAACACGTCTTTATTAATATCTTGTATTACTCCAGTCACACAAGATAATTGCCCAAAATAGATAAAGGGCCAGGCAGCATGCTAACACCCTCATAAATGCAGATGTTATGCGGATGATTTAATCACGGGTCTAACAGATGTTTTTAGGCTGCCCTCTTTCATTAAAAGCCTGCCACAGTAGACGCAGGAATCAAAGATTATTCTAGGAATTAGGATATGAAAAGCACGTTAGCTCAATTAAGGAAATTAAATTGTGTACATTAGACAGAGCCGTGTTCAACCAGCAGCGAGCATTTTGCCGGCGAGGCCGCGGCATAATAAAATCAAAGAATCACAGCTTAATTGAAATGCACTTAAAAGGGATCATGCTGACAAATGCGATTGTATTGAGGCGCTAATGTGCACACCTCCTCCCTGTCCACTTTAAATCCAATGAAATTGAAATATCCTGGGCTGCTGACCGCTTCCTGATACAATCAGCTGGCCAGCAGCACGGCACATGCAGAGAGGAAGAACAAGATGATGAAAAAAATAGGAAGCAGGTAATCAATTTAGAACAGACACATCAGGACAAAACACGCACCCCCTCCTCCCTGCTCCCGTCTGCTCACACACTCGTATGATGTTGAGTTCACTCACAGATTTAAACAAATGAAAAGGTGAAGTGTAGATAACAAGCCACCAAGCCTTATCGGTCTTGTCCTGCCAAGGTAGAACGGTTGCTTCTTCTGTCAGCTTATAACAGCTTGTGTTTAGACAAGAGTTCAATTAGGATGCATTACACAGCCATCACAACATGCTCATACACTGACATACATCTTCTTCATGTTTCCCTACACAGTATCTTTTTAACAACACTTATCGGATGGCAATCAATGGGAGGCCATCCACTGTCAGACACATACACTCGTGTGGAAATCCAGTTTTCTTTTTATAACGCAACATCACTGGGACCTCAATCACTCATCAAGATTTAATTATTAAGTTTGTTTGTAGGTGTCAGGCCTGCAAGTACGTTTCCGTCCCTACAATACTGTGAAACATTAATATCTTAAGTAGAAAAAAGAAAAGACATTTTCATTTGCGACTCTCCAAGGCCCTATCCTGCAGCCTACTTTTCTCTGTACTCAACAGAATATATTAGGCTGAATCAGAGCAGTAGTGAAGGCAAAAAAAATATCATCTTGCAACAACTCTCCCTTAACACTTTTATTTTATTTAGTAGTAGCTGATGAGAACATTGTACTTGAATTGCAAACACTAAATACCTACACCCTTTTTGAGCTAACACAATGTTTCACAAACAAGCCTTTCCCTCTACATATATATGTAAGCAAACTAAAATAGAAGGTACACAGTTGGACTGCTGATATGGAGACAAAAAAAGTAATGTGTTTGCTATTTTTCTTGCCATTAGTGTGTTTGCTGCTGAGCAGAACAGTACTCTCTAAGGTAATTCTCTGGAGGAGCCACTAGGGGAGCTTCCAACCCCCTTTTTAACAAACTTGAGCATACAGTGTATGCAAACACACACACACACAGACGCACACTCAAGACAAAAAGAGAAACAAAGAGAAAAGGAGAATGAATGTGATCTTGTGTGTCTCAACTAGGGAGGATACTGCCATCAACATAAACTACACACAAAAAAGGGCACAGACACACTTCATCTTTTTTTATCATCACTGTGGTCTTCATCCTCACACTATTCAGCCATCCGCATGCGATTCTCACTGTTGACACTGCTGTGCAGATGCGATGAACACGCCAGCATGCTATTGTAGTACAGACTAGTATAGCGATGGGAATACTCTGCACCCCAAAGTACAGAACACACCTCCATTATGCATTACACATCTAAGATATTTAAGCTCTTTGTAAGAGTTAAGTCTTGGAGCCGTGCCGTGTCATTCTGTGGGGGATGATAGGGAGCTTTAGTCATGTCTGTATTAGTGGGATGACTTCCAAAGCCTCTGGGATGGTGTGTTACAACCACCAGCTCCAGTCATTCCCTGCGTTGATACCCAACTCTGCCTGGCCCTAAGCGCCAGATCAGAACCCCAAATAGGCCTTGCATTTAAAGGGGATAAGCCTTACCACAGAGACCGACTATTCACCAAATAAGATCAAATGAATTGCTGTACTTTTTTTGTGTGGGAGTCGAAATAAACAGAAACGCAGTGGGTTCAACAGTCCGGTGTGGGGACAGAGACGAGCAGCAAAGCTCCGGTTTCTGTTCCGTGCGTGGGGGAAAAAGGCCGGTACGTTTATTGTGCTTTACAAAAAGTCTTTGGGAGGAGAAGTGAGTCTTGAGACCTGTGAACATCAGCTGACCTGAATTCCAGGACACGTGTCGTCTTCAGAAGTGGGGAAGGCAGTGTTTTCCCTTCTTGGAGCAGGAGAACATGGTTCTTATTCTAAGATAAATACCGCCCATCTGTCTGGTGCTGTATGGTGGTGGGGTGTGTGTGTGCCAACATTGAAGCCCTTCAAGAGACACTTAGGTCTGTGTGTATATTTTCACAGTCTGATTGAAGTAAAACACAGCCTTTAATGTATCATTTCAAGTGAACACCGTGCCCAAATGAAAACACACACACCTACAAGCCCCACTTAATTGAAGGCTACAGATTTTCACATAGCAGACAGTTTTTTTTTTTCTTCTTCTTCTTTTTTTCCGAGAGGGAGAAGAGAGTACTTTTTGAAATCAATATTCTCAACTTGTTTTCCCGCAAATTAAAGCTGCCATTCTCAGGCTGGTGTCACCAGGGAGAACGCAGAGAGACAGAGACGGATAAGAACTGCAGCAGTAAAGTTTTATATTTCAAGCAAAGAAAAGATTGAAACATAATCCTACATTATCTCAAAAATGACTGAAAAAGATAGAGAGTGAGAGAGACAGAAAAACATATACACCAAAAGGAAGCCCGGATGCTATTTCTGTTTTCTGCCAGAATGTGAAAGAATATACAAAAAGTAAAGAAGAATAAAGCTATCATGACATGATCATAATTTCAAATGCACTTATACATTTCTCTTTGAGGTATAATAAAGTGTCGGTTATAATAACTTGCTCTTGACATACTTTCCAATCCATGAGAGAAGAATTTCCTTGGTACAAGTTTCGACCTCGTCTTCCATCTCAATAACATGCGACTGCCTGCAGTTAGTCTACATAACATGCAATTTACACACAAGACTGCACTCCTCATGCCGTCTGTGCCAGCAGACCATAACCGTAATTTGCCATAAAAACAGATACACTCTTCAGGAAGCTTGTAGTGCCTAAAAACCTCAATTAGGTTCATCAATTTTTGATGGAATGGCTCTGATAAGGTCTGGTCCCCCATACACCCACTCACCCGCCAGCCCCATCCCTCCAGTGCCCCTGTGCTGGCAGGATGTCTTTAATTGTTGGCCCTAAGCACTGGAGACAGACAAGACTTTGTTTGCTCAGTAATGGATGGCTCTGTACCTAACACAATATTGAGGCTGGTTATGCAAGCATGGCTGCCGCACTCCCGGCGTGCAGTGGGAGTTGAAAAGAGAGATGTTGACGGTGGTGAAGGACAATGGAGGAGTCACGTGATGAGCACTCGACTGACCTGGTGTACTGTCAGTACTGGCACCTGGTAGGATACCAAGTGTTGAGACCTCCATCACCCTCGTACAGTGCAGTCATTTCTCTTCTCCATCCAACTCTTGTAACAAAGACCTTCTCCATAGCAGGCAGGAAGCCTCCACACCAGGCCAAGCTCTTTAAGACCATCTAGCACATACGGCAGGGCTGTTAAAATACAACAGGCACAAGGGGAAAACATGAAAGACAGTTTCTCCCTAGAGCTCTTTCTCTGGTATATGCAAGTTACTTTCACCTTTGCATGCGGCGATCGCAACCTCTTTCCTCATCTGTGCTCCTCTTCCAGGACCTCCGAGCTGTCCTGGGAGGTGCCTTTACTAAGGGATTTCTCTTCATTGACTTCCTGGGTAAATTGATTTTAATAGCCAACACTTGGGGCCTTTTCTCACGGTCTCCTCTTTCACCAGCGGCAGGCTCCGTCACGCCCTGCCATATTTCTCCACTCAGGACGTCTGGGCTATTTTCCAGGGCTATTGGAATAAGAACTGACGAATCCCTTTCAAGGTCCCAAGGAGATAATCTCCTGTCATTTCTGATTTGCATAACATTATTTAAAATTTAATGTAATGGCATTAAGCTATAGAAGACCCTCCCTTTTCTGAGAGCCCACATCTGTTTGCTGCAGTTGTGTGTCTGTGTGTGTGCACATTTCTGCACAAACTTGTGCATTTGTGTATGTGTATATGCAGCGACGCAACACAGTGGGAGCTCATTTCTGATGTGGTACCAGGGAGCCTCCTTCCTCCCTCTGCTCCTCTCTATCTGCTTCTATCTTCCCAGAGCGACCCCCACCTTCCAATCTGTCCCAGCTAAGACATAATATGACC
Source organism: Hippoglossus stenolepis (assembly GCF_022539355.2). Lineage (NCBI taxonomy): Eukaryota > Metazoa > Chordata > Actinopteri > Pleuronectiformes > Pleuronectidae > Hippoglossus > Hippoglossus stenolepis. The sequence goes on along the minus strand of NC_061483.1, from coordinate 22,766,728 downwards.
ACACCGCACGGAGATAATCAACAGATAGCTCAAAGCAGATGAAAGAGCTATCAGATCTATCCTCACTCAAACACAAATACAAAGAGACACACACACGCGGCAGCTAACAAAGTGCGTTCCAGGGTACTGGGCCAAGACATAGCCCAAAGGACTGCGGGCCGGATACCATTCCATTTGTCGGATCCGTACGTGTCCTACTTAGAAGGCTGCAATGGGACTCAATTAGGCTGGAACCAAGACGAGCTGATAAATTAATTTATTAATGAATACAATGGAGTGGAGAATGGAGGGATGAGCTTGCTCATTTCTTTGGGGTTGGCTGGGCCAAAGAGCTCCACTACAATAGGGGGCTTTGATTGGGAAGGAGATGGGTCAGAGAGGGATTATTGTGATGGAGACTTTAATGTCTTTGTGGTGGGTTTGTGAGGAGAGCAACTCTGGAAACAGTGCAGTTTCATAAGGTGCAATATTAAGAAAAAAAGAATCTGTGTCTGGATTAGGTCACAATCTAGTATTGCTTCCCTGTTCATTGTTTCCTTGTAGTCCAGAAAAACGTGAGCACATAAGCACAAACATAAGCGATAAAGCTCACACCTTGCATCCAGACACGATTGCAAGTAAATGTGTACACAATGTGCAATTGCTTTACTGATACACGCACATACAAAACACACAGGCTCACAGGCAAATGCACACAGAAGCATGCCATTACAGTGCAGACAGAGAGGAACACAAACACACACACATGAACTAACACAGACACACCATCTCTATTCTCGGTGGCAGAGCATCTTCCACACATTAAAAATAAATTAATTCAGAGTCAATTTGGGGAATGTTTGGCGATGCAGGGCAGGAATACCATCTGAGCTCTGGGAATTGTAGATTGCTCCCCCTCTCCCCAAGGCATTCTCTTTGTCTATCTATTTGGTGTGATTAAAAATACAATGATGAATGCATATTTCTTCCAGATGAATAACTTGAAGGGGTTGGCAGCAGATGAATCAGGGAGCAGTGTGTTGGTAGAGAGACTAGCCAGGTCAAACGATTCACAGTCAGAGCCTCAGTAGGCTGGACTTCCTGCGCATGAAGAGGAAAAAAAGGAGGAGGTCATCTGGACAGCAGTCTACCACATAGAGCTGAGCTGGTTTGATTCACGTTAAATCTTCAGAGCAGATTTCATTCATGTTAAAATACATCATCTAATAATCTAAACCAAACTTCCATATTCCCATCTGAGGGACTGAAGTTTAACCCCTTTTCTCCAAATTAATTTCTAATGTCAGGTATAGTCACCAATGAAGCATTGTTCATACGCAGATGTGATAAATCGAGCATCTGGACTCAAATATCAAAGTCTTTACTGATTAGAAGTTCATAAACACAAATGGACAGACAGCTGGATTGGCTGCCCACCACATGCACACCATCGTTTCCTATCAAAACAAATTTAGTTCAGACTGTACTTCATCACCATAACGTTCAGAAACATCATGTTTCTCAATTTTGAAAACAATTTAACATCTTGCTACCATTTGGGGCACTCAAAGTGAAAGGCTTTATCCCGGTCAAAAATGTAAAACTGTGCAAAACAACCCCCCCGCTGTGCACTCACAGCCACCCTAACACCATACATCTATATACAGTCAGCCGAGCACCAAACGTATAAAGAGTGAGCCTTCACAATGGCTGGGGAGGCTCTGGGCTTGAAGGAGAGTGTTTGAGGCTCATATCCCCAGTAGGGATCCCTCCTGGCAGGGCTACTGAGTGCCCCCCCTCCCAGCTCCCGCACCCTCCCACTGCCCCCTACAAACCAGTGAGAGAGGAAGGCCCTCCTCTCCTTACATGTCAACTTCAGAGAGCATGCCTCTTGGTGCCTCAAAGCTTTGATACCAAAATAGTCCAGGAAGCCTCTGTCTTAAAAATGCCCCAGCAGACCTTTATTTCGAGGATAGAGGGAGGGAAAGGGGAAAAAAGAGGCTGGAAAACACAGGAGAACTAGAATTATTACTAGGAAAGAATGAAAGAGGGAAAGTGTATAGGGTTTGAATGATTGTTCCAACACTGCAATGTGCCACTTTGGCAATGCTCCTAAATCTTAACCAGCAAATAGGTCTAATATTTTAGGACTAGATAACACATAGAACGATAACACACTTATCTCCTCTGAGGACCTTGACTCCCAGGGCTTTCAGACCATCCAGTATGCACCAGATTCATATATATGAATTATATATAAAAAATGATACCTATGGCACCTGAACAAAAAGACTGATTCAATAACAGAATTGGTGGTGAGTTTAGGAACAGACAAATATTGAAGATTAGAGGTGAGAGGGGCTGTTTTAATGATCTGTAGCTGAAATTGGAGAGAGAGTGGAAAGAAAAAAGAGACGGGCTGCAACAGTGAAATGTTGTGGGGGTGTAACATTAAGGGGGTCATGAGTATCTAAATTCAGACCCCCAGGTCTGAGGACTCTCTTCTCATTGGCTGGAAAACCTGGGGTCACCAAATGTGAGGTCTGCCATTGGACCCTTTTCCCCTAATCCAGCCCCATGTGACACCATGGGCACTTGGTGAAGTTAAAGGGACCAGGATGTTCAGAACTTCACGAATAGCCGATCCTTTTTGTTCCATGTGTCACAGTTAAAGGTTTTCACTCACTGAGAGAAAATCTTGCCACTAGATTGATAATGAGCTAGTCAAGGAAGCGACATGACGCAGAGAGTGCAGCCCTTTCTGTTGAGATAGTGATTGGCAATGACTGACAACCCTGCAGGTACATCTCAGTTGGGTTATGGTAATGCCCACATTCTTTCTTATTGTTGGCAACAAGATATTAAATGGAGAATTTTGCCTGATAGTAATTTGTGCACATGTAAGGCTTAGTGGTAATTAAAATCCACTTGTCCTAAGGAGTAGATTTCTAGACCCTCCACCTGGACTGGAAACGTTTGTGTTAGTGGGGTAGCTGCCTCTCTGCTGCTATAGGTTCAACATGCGACATTCAGGCCAGGCATAAGCCAACTTGGTTTACTGGCACAAATCACTTGCCCTGTTAGCAAGTAGGATCATGACGCAGTTGCTCTACCTATTGCTTCTTTCAAATCCAAGTTCACCTGCTTACTGAACATTTAGGTCTAGATTAGCTTGTTTATTCAGCAATGCCTAGCACTTGTTAGATGAAAGCACCCGCACCTGTCAAAATAATTGCTGAAACAGTGATAAATTAATGATCAAATGGCTCAATGTGAATTACAGTGGCACTGCAGAGTCCTGTACGCACCACAGCCAAAGAAATAAGGATAGAGAGAAAGCGACAAATGGAAACAAGGAGTGAGAGTGAAAAAGGATGAAAATCTAGGAGGAGTTTGTGCAATATGCCTAAAGGAGTGGTGGTATTCACTGATGATATTACTCAGTTTGTACCCATTTGATATCTGTAAGGACCCTCGCACTCTTATGACCAAAGTCCCCAACACATTTGAGAGCCCCTGAAACACTGGCCCAATGTTATTTTTTCTACAGTGTTCCTACATTGCAGTAAACACATACACTTTTAAAGAACAGCATTTTTATTACAGACATACAAGAAAATGTTACCAAATCAAAAGACTTTATCCAACACTGGCAAAATGTATTATTCATCTGCAGGCTTTACACAAGCATATTGTCTTTCTCTCTGTGTGTGATTGAATGTACTTTGGGGGACAAGGGACTGCTTATGGCTTCTGAGGAAAGAAGGAGATGATGTCAAAAAAGGGGTTTTGTAAACAACACGTGCTTGTGGGTTTTCGCTGGTTGAAAGAGGAAGTCACAGTGAGTGACTGGATACTCTGTTCTTTTCGGCACATTTCCATCCCTATTATGTCGTCCAGGCATTGCGACGGAGTGCTGCTGCACCTCATCTCATATGCAGTTATCCAACTAACTACCAGCCTTCCCCTGCCGCTCCACTGGCCTTTGATAAGAACAGAGGGAAATTAAAATCATGAATCTGAATTATGAATCCAATGACAAGATAGCCTCAGAAGGCTCGTTCTCCGCACCACGTCTCTTGGTTATTTTTCCTCCTATCTGTTTCTGACTCTCGCTCACTTTTACTCTTGCTCTTTATTTCTCTTTCGATCCCAGTGTTGTTCTCTTTCACTTTTTTCCCTTTATTTCAACTCCGCCCCGTTCTCTCTTGGTTACTGGATTCGACTGCTAGCATATTCCATAAGAGCAAGAGAGGCTGAGGGAGAAAGGAGAGGAGAAAAGTTTCAAACGACGATAACACACAGTTTGATAAAACTGACAAGGGACTCAATTAAGGCTTCCCTGTCAAAACAGGAGTGATATTTTATTAAGTCGCAGTGTGCCATGCTATGGGTACATCAAGCGACGCATCTGTAGACGAGAGGACTGCACCAGCCGAGTAAGAGGGACACGTGTTGCCACTTTCAGGAAACATCAGTCAAAACTCACTTCATCACATCTGTTGAAAAATTAAGAGACCCCGATATTAGGATGCTCATTTCCTTTTTAATGCACAACCCTAGTGTTTGAGGAGAGACTCTTGCTGCCCCCATTTCTTTCCTTTTTACTTCAAACACATCCAAGCACAAAGAGTCCTGGTATTAGTTTTTACAATCTGAACAAGTGTGGCCAAGACTCAGCCACATCTGAAAAGAAAACAACCAAAGGCCTGCATTGTCATAGTCACACATGCAGACTGTTAAGAGACGGCTTTTTAGGCCAACGAATGTGCTAATTAGAGTCTAATGTTTGAGTTGTGGTTCTGGTTCCAGGATTTTCGATACAGTGGTAATTCAGTATAGAACAGATGGATTCAGTGTTTCAAAGTTATCGCAGTAAATAGTTTAGGCACAAAATATGTTTTCTAAAGGACATTTGAAAAAAAAAACTGACAGAGAACAAGCCCACCAGAAGTAAAGAACCATAGTTTTTAAATTGTAAGTATATATATTTATGTGTTTAATGAGGCAGATTCTTGTCACAGGGAACCTTAACTGGCATGTCAGTATGACAAGAAAACTTTCACCACGACCACCGCTACCGAGCAAAAATAAAATAAATAAAAATAACAGGTGTGAAAAGTGCATCGGACCACAGTCCATAGCAACTGACCACAATTTAGTCTGACTAATAGAGGGGGTTTCAGTCCGGATCAAACTGGACCATTGTTCTGTTCATTTGCAGTGTGAAAAATATTTTTGGGGGATAGTTTATTATCCCCCAATACACAAATTGTAGGAAGTTAAGCCAGCATTAAACAACAGAAGAAGAAAGAGAGGAGGAAGCTTTACTGGTCTCTCCAGAAACAGAGCTGTCCTGGCTGGAAGGATTGATTGCAGTCTTCAACTCTGATGATATAATGTTTGAACGGTGAGGAGGTTCATTCGGCACATTTGAACCAGTGTCGAATACTGCGTCTGAAGTCGGTGGTACCATAATGATACTACAGTGGCAACGGAATTAACAAAGTGAACCGGTTTGTCCACTTTCACCAATGGAATCAAAAAGTTACTTCCCAACAAATTGACAATAGCAACATCAGACACACGCTCGTCTAAATCAATCAATGTCACATTTAGGTTGACGCAGCCAGTGGCGGACTCCACATCTGGAGCACCGGGATAATATCTTCTCACACTGTGCGTGTATCATCCAGGACTAGTGTGTGTAACATCGCTGCAGTGAACAGGACTGTGCCATCAGGCGCACAGAGCGCACTGGAGATCACTCACAAAACTAAAGAAAAACTATTTCAAACTTCTATTTCCAAATAATATCCCAGAGTGGAGGCTAGGATCCACTAATGTGTGAAGTAATCTGTCCGATTGCTCTAAATATGTAAATACTGCAGTGACACACTCGTGCGTAATGCTGCGTGATGGATGCACGCAAATGGAAGAATGAGGAGGAAACAAGGGTTTAGGGATCACAAAGATATTTTGTCCCATGACGATGACTGATCAGCTGATATAGATTCTATAGATCTGTGATCTATGTGCTGAACTGAGTCCAGTATCACACAGATTGACGGACGGAAGCGAACCATCCCAGTAGAAACACAAGCATATAGGAATTCTGTTAAATTTAATAGATTGGCACCTTTCTATCATCCTCACTCTCACTCACTATATTATCTACAGCAGCAGTGTATCAGTCTATTTTCTTTATTAATGACATCACTGCTGTCCCATAAAATCCATCTTCACCTATTTATTTTCATGAGGTGCATTGCATTGACCATTTATGGTTGAATGTGGGCGTGTAGGGGGCGGACTTTGAGGCAGATCCACATACAAATGTTTTTTTGTTTTTTTTGCGTACGCCATTTTCGCCAGCTTCTAATCCAAACCACACGGTCAAACTAGCCCCCACTCATTTCACGATGCGAATTGTTTCTAAGCATTAAGTTACGAGCGAGAGTCATTTCTAAATAAAGGTGACCTTCCTGTAGATGGGACGTTACATTTGTCCAGTTTGTGAAGGCATGAATTAATTAGGATTTAGTTTTTATAAATTAATTAAAATACACAAAATTAATTGAACTGAAATAAGTGTGATAAATAATAGATCAAATTAATGATACAAAATTACGACTTAGTGTGAAACTATTTTTGAGAAAATTGAGAATGAATAAATTGATCTCATTACTAATTTTAATTCAAGCAACACACTAACAGACTGTCATTGAAAAACTACCTGTTTCCACAGACTAATTTCACTTCACAATGACAGTTCACCACCTCCTTTCTGACAATATCAGGACATTCTGATAAAAGCCCATGACACATCATATTTTCCCTGTTTTGCCCCTTGACGCAGCCCACGTAGGTGACGACAACAGCACATATGTCATACAAAATTCTTTAGTGCACTCCTTATACTGCAATGTGAAACCAAAACTAACTGAATGAAATTAATACAATGTAACAAAGACATGAACCTTGGTTTGAGGTTGTGAAAACGCCCTTAAACTCCTTTGAAAGACTTATTAGTTACTTATGTATCTCCAAAGCAAAAATAACTAACATAATTCTATGACTGTATTTTGTACATGTACTCTCGGGCTGCACGATATAAGAAAACATGCAATATACGATAACGTTGTTGAATGTAGCCATGACAAACGTATTCTTAAGCATTTTTCTTCTTTATCACAAGTCATATTAAGTATTTCTGCTTTGGTTTCACTGCTAACATAGACCCCATAAAGTAAGTGGTCTATGCAGACACGGAAAAAATGAATTCCAACAACATGGTTTTATTGAAAAAAATCCACCTGGCTGGACGCAGGTACCACGGACAGCTCCACAGCCGGAAGGAGAGGGCGCACAGTGGCGAGAGAGCAGGAAGTTTGGGGTGTGTGTGTGTGTGTGTGTGTGTGTGTGTGTGTGTGTGTGTGTGTGTGTGTGTGTGTGTGTGTGTGTGTGTGTGTGTGTGTGTGCCATTACCTTTCGCTCAGGTTCTCAATTCTTTTATAGTTATCAACCGTTTATAGAACTCAATTTGGCCAGGGACAAACGTGATCACTAGCAGTTTCCACTGTAGTAGAATTTTGTTGCGACGAAATTTGACGGAGGTGGCTCGCAAATATCTATGCAGGAAAAGCCCTGGACAGGCCCATCAATGATTTGAATATCTTTAATTTATTATCTGGTGCAGTAGGGCTCCATCTGATTTATTTTAACTTTGTTGTCTCGCAACTGTGACGTGTGGCTGCTGTGGCACTGACCCTAACACACTTTACTATTGTTTGCATATACAAATTAAAACTCAGTCTACCGTTGCACTCATTTTAAGTCGCTCTGGATGAGAGACTGTGTAAAATACCTGCAATGTAAGATGGAATGTAGCTTTCTTTGTCTATCTCTGCAAACACAGGATTTGAGTATATCAGCATTACACACAGACCTTGATGTTTGTGTGGACAACTGAATATACTGTATATATTCACCAACTTCCACCCTACTTTAAATTTCTTTTTAAATAAAAGTAAACTTAATCCCTCAGAGAGCGCAAACATGGTGGTGTTGTTAAAAAGAAAGCAGCAGCGCTCTGATGTGCCTGGGAGAGGCCATAGCGTTACAGTAAGATGAAACTTTAATTCTCAAGTCTCTCTTGTAATTGAGATTGCTCTTGTAGGATGTTGTATTGCTGAGAAAAAACAGATTCTGTCCACCCCCACACACACTCTCACTCTCCCCCTACACACACACACAAACTATACATATGCGTGTGCATGGGTTTACATGTTGTACACAAGCACGGGTCTACATGCCATCTTGCCTACAATGTAACAGAATTGTTTGTGTTTGCCTTCATCTCCACAAACGCAATGTGTGTGTGTGTGTACATGTGCACGTGTCTGAGCTGACACTCGGTTGTACAGGAGCTCAGTGCTGACCATACATAGTCTGTTTCATCTAGAACAAAAGCTCTGTTGGAGGACACAAAAGGCCAGGTTCAAAAGCATCGCAGGCGTCAGGAGCCCAGGCCTAGATACATGAAACAATCAGTGTAAACTTGTCCACAGCTAAGAGGGCTGTGATGCACCTGCAACAATGCTCCTCGTGCTCAACTGCAGGCACCGTGCTGTCCTCATAAGACAAGATTAAAGCTCTCAGTAGATCAAACACAATGTTGGTGATTAGCACAAAATAATGTTTTTGTGTTTCTATCATTGATTAATATGTTGCTCCCAAGACGAGCGGCACATCATGCATCATTTATGCATGATGTGTACGACTGGAATTGCAGCCTCTCTGCCCTGTGCGGCTGGCATGCGAGTGTGGCGGGGGGGGTGGATAAGGCAGGGGACATGTGTGTGCTCGTGTGTGTGTGTGTGTAGGGCAGGTTTTCTCACATACACTGTGGGTGTAGAAATGAATCTTATATGACAATTGCAATGAGTGAGGGTGGGTGTGTAACTCATTCGTAAGGCCACATCTCACTGACAGCTACTGGAGATACAATGATGGATTCAGGCATTGACAAGCAGCGGTGCTGTTTTAATGAAGAGAAAACTCCACTCACACCCCCCCCCCACACACACTATAAATGTCTGAAGGTCTCACCCTCCCTCCCTCTCTGTTATTCCCTCATTTCTTCTCCCCTCCTCAGTCCTCCATCACTCTCTCCTGGATATTTATGACTGATTGATCCGTCAGCGCTCTTGCTAAACAAATGAAAGTTGCAGCTTGTGCCACCGAGGCGACGCTTTCATCAGGGCTCAGCAGGATTGGTTTGAAGTGGGCCCCCACTTCCCTCGTGCACCAGCGCTGAACTTGATGAGCTAGGACTTGGGAATGTGACATTTACATTGAGTCACCCCATGTAGCGAAACTGTGTTTGTTTTTCAGCTGAATCAAGCTGATTGGGTGTTATAGGTGTGTCATGTGATTATGTAACACAATATTTATTTCTGTGTGACTGTCTTCGATGCAATTTGGAGTCACTGTAATTATACAGCAAGAGATGAATGATTCATCTCAGCGAAGAAAAACTCATGATGTGTAACATGAGCGGAGGCGTTACCATGTAACAGTATTTCTATTACAGCATTGTGATTTTAATCCCATTGGAATTGGCTATGTGAGTACATTTTATGGACTTAGAGCTGCTGTTCCAGTAAAGATTTCCCCTTCTTCGACTTCCATGTAAACAGCCACTAAATATTACCATAGAGAGGTGTTTTCCTAGACTCTAGCTTTTAGGGTTAGACTTTGTAATTGAAGCAGTAGATGAAGTCTTTTAACTTATCACTCATTTTCATTTACAGCCTTCATTCATAAAAACATGTTGTTATTCGTATGTAGGCATTGTGGACACAGACAGTGATGGTTTTTGATAATACCACAGACGCTCAGCTATAACAATCCCCTCACAGGCATGGTCCTGAAGCTCTGTTCAGTTCCAACAGGGCAAAAGAAAACCAGCAAGTTAAGCATGAGGGTGTTAGAGAATGCAATGGCTGAAAGTGTCATGGTCTGTGTGTAAGTGTGTGTTTGTGTGTGTGTTGGTGTGCTGTTCCCACTTTCTACCTGCAGGCTGTTCAGCCCTGAACAGGTACCAGTGTGTTGTAAGCCCAGGGGCACTGTGTTTTGTTTGGCCTGCCTTTGGTCCCCTCTCCATCCCTTTGCTACTTTCACTTTGAAACCTGAAATAGCTCCGTTTAATTCATTCTCTATGAATGTATCAAGCATTTTTTTTCCTACCATTTGCATTTAGTCATTCACCAATATTTCTACATAATTTGACCCACAGAGGCACGCGGGAGAACATTGCTCACATTTTGAAATAACATATGTTAATAGTGATTAATAGAAGGGGTTAAAGGAGAGACGGACATAAGTCATGTTGTCTCACCGATCTATGTGTTGCTGATGGTGTCAGCTCTTTGTCTCTAGCTTCTGTTTTCTCTGGAGTGACTGCACAGGAACAAATAAATAATCAGCACCATGGTGGGTGTGTTTCAGGAGAGCATCGGGTCTATAGCACAAACACAGTAGGACCCCCTACAGTTGTAGTAGTCTGTGTCCAGGTTAGCAGTGATACAAATTCTATTGTTGTTTTGTGTCTAGGTCATTTTAATTTAATAACTTATAACTAATTTAATACTCATATACTTTGAGGGAAATACATACTATTTGATACCTTTTGTCAAAACAAATGACCCGAATGGTCTTTTTGTTGTGTAAATGCATTTCAATAGTAAGTGATTGCACTAATTGCAAAGGATACAAATCATTACTCTATTATCTAGAAGGGTACTTGCACATACCTCCGCAAAAGCTAACACCCTATCTTGCTGTGTTGAAAAAAAAAATTCCTGGAAGCGCTCATTTATCCAGATCCAATCCAACATTGGGTTCTCCACTGGGTCATGTACTACCTTTCCATAACTTTTCATGGAATTGGGCAGTGTTTGAGTGTTGAGTGTTTGAATCCTGTTGAGAGACCTTTATATGAAGTCTGCAAAGTGACCGATGGGCTAAAGGCAATGAAAATATTAAGGAGGTATTAACAGCTTCCATGACACAGAAAGACACAAATGAGTGGAATCAATGGCATTTAGCTCTCACACTGTTAAAGCATAGTCAAAAGAAGAAGAAAACAAATAAAAAGAAAAACAATTACCCTGATCTGCAGGCTGATTTATGCTCATTGGGTATTTGCTTGGCTTATATTACTTCTACAACACCCACCTGTTGCAGACAAAATATGAGCTCTACAAAGAAACGTGGTGCTCAAGCTCTTCTTGATATAACTTTACAACAGATAGGACATCTGTTGTGAAGTTATATCATGAAGAGACTAATTCAGATGAGCAAAATCAAACAAAGCCATCTGAGGTTCTAGGTCCAACCCTTGTTTTGTTCAAATTACCTGCATCTTGCGACAGTCTCACATGCTGCAACACATAAACACACATGCACAAAATGTTTAGTCTCCTCTAAATATGTGTGTATCCAAAAGTGAGAGGTAAACACGTTTAATCATCCTGTTCCGTGTCGGTTCCACTGACAGTTTGTGTTAACAAAACAGGAGGAGATGAGAAAGGTGGAGCACCAGGGTTTTTACCCCAGCTGAAGCTAGAAGTAGAAAAAAACAGCAATGAAGAAAAAACAACAATAATAAATAGTTAGTTGGTGATGTAACAGCCCTAAAGTGCTAACTGGATACACATTTGTGGAGGAGAACTTAACAAGCCCTTAAATTGTGCATTAATCAAACAAAGCTTAATATGAACTGACAAGAAGCTTGGCAATCTGGCAGCCATCTGGAAGACAGGCCTGTCAGTCACAGAGAGGTGAGAAAGAGGGATGTCTGAACTCTGGGTTAACCCCAGAGAGAGGGAGATCGCAGGGAGAGAAAGACCACAAGATAGGAAAAGAGTCAATGAGAGATAGAGGTTGAGAAAGACAGTGAGGGAAGTTGAGTCTAAAGGTTACAAAGACAGATATGAAGAGTACAGAAGTTGATTTGGAGATTGTTAAAGATGGCGGGTCAAGTAGCACTGATGCCAAAACAAGGTCAGTTAGAGGGATGTGTTTTTGACAGCTCTGGTGAAAAACACTGTCAGGGTCATCATATCTCAACTTAACAAATAGCCACGTGTACACATACACACACAGACACACACACACACACAAACACATGTTTGTACTTCTATCTTAGGGAGGACACTCATTGGCATAATGCAGCCCTAGCCCCTTACCCTAACCTTAATTCTAAATTCTAATTCTAAAACCAAGCCCTTTAAAAAAGTGAGGAACGGTCAAATGTCATCTCTCTGTAGGGACTATGCTTATAATGGTATATAAGTACAGGACCACACACACACAAGCTATTTACACAGCACACCTCACACACAGCCACACGGCTGCACATGGAACCACACAATCCGCTCTCAGACATGCACTGAAGTCCGGACATCTTGCAAAAATTAGTATGCGTATGCAAGTGTTCGCGTCAGTTGCTTTGGACATTTTCTTGAACTTTTTCTACCGGCTCCAGAGTAAAATATCCAAAAAATGTGTTGATGATGTATATGTCACTGCTAGAATACAAATATCTCAGGATAAAAGGAGGTGCTAAAACATAGAAGACGCCAACGAAGAAACTTGGAAAGACAATGAGATTTGACTTTTCGGGAGAAGGGCCAACACCTGTGTCAATGTGCTGTAAACAAAAACACTGCTGTGTACGTGTCTGACCCAGACAGTCTCCTGCTGCGTTCTTCATATGTTTGCAGAGCTTCTCATAATCGCTACACAAAGACCAATTATTTAGGTCCCTCACAAACGCATACTATAGCCGTTTTCAGACATGACCTCTTAGTAAAATCCAGTGAATTGGCTACATCGTCAGCTCACCACAACCTCTCTTAAAATCTTCATGGGGTCTTCTACATGTGTGGCTCTGCTTTTTTAGTGGGAGATATTTGTTTTCTTTTTTCTTTTTTGTCTGTCGCGTGTTAGAAGCGTCATCAACCCCCCCCCACTCGCTCGCAGTGAAATCAGCGGGGGATCCCCTGCTTTGTTCACTCCTCGACTTCTCCTGGATTTCATACTAGGAGGCCAGGCGGATAAAGTCTGTGGAAACTGCGGAGCATCTCACTCTGACATTTACATTCACACATGCACCTTCTCCAGAGAAAATACTGAGGAACTGCAGAGTCCAGTGCAGGTCTGAAAGCAACTTTTGATGCGTATTCCAACAAGTATCCAACACACACTTGCTTAACCCAGAGGAATGGGCTTCACAATTAACTTGCGTCATGTCTGACTGTAGCGTGTATCCTTAAACCCTGTTGACAAGCTGAGTTATTGTAGATTATATTGTCAGTTGCTATAAGTGTGCTGTGGGTGCACACCAAAAGCCTACAATCAGAGAGTTCTCCAATTGGAGCATAGTTACACCGCCCGGCTGATTGGTTGCCATCTGCAGCTGCTTCACTCCGCGGATGGGGACACAGTAACGAGAAAAACAAGAAGAAAACTGACAAGACTGTGATACGAGCAACGAGCGATTCTTCTACCAGCTAACTCTGCACTTTGATTCACTCCCTCCAGTGCTTAGAGCGATTTTGATTTTACCCGCCTGTCGTGTACTCAGGCTCCTTTTCTCCTTAAAAATCCAATTCTGATTTCACATTGTTCTTCACCTAAGTTATGTATGACAAATGCCTGGGGCCAAATCACCATCAAAGCCGCACATCGCAGGAACACAGCGCTTCCGAGCTTCTTAGTGATGACAGATGTCACTTTTGAAGTGAGCTAGGGGATGAAAGTGGCGGGGATGTGACGGGCAGCATGAGGACAGCTTCTCCACCGCGACCTGCCATCATCAGTGTGTATGTAATGGGGAGAGACTGGAGGGGCCTGGTAGCTCCAACGGCCGTCTGGGGTGTCTGTCTCGGTGTCCAAAAGTGGCCAAGTCTTACATGTCATAGGCACCTGGCCTGCAAGCAGCCAGCACCCAATCTGGCAGCCCAACAGCCAGTCAGCCAGCACGGCTGCTAGTCAGCCAGCCAGCCAGCAACCCATCATGCCTCTGCCACCCGATTGGGATGGAAGTGTCTCTCTCCGTTACACTGGCTGCTCTGCCAGTGGATTCGTCAGGGTATAGAGAGAATAGCTAATCTGAGGGAACCAGCGGCCCAGAATCAAAGGGCCACTGGCTTCTGTCTTCCTTGTGTGTAGCAGCGCTCACCTGGGTACTATCCCCGGTGTGACAGAGCGAGCAGCAAGAGGACTTGGTAAACAAGGCAGAGCAATGCAACTTTCAAACAGAGAGGCAGCTAGTGCAGGGAAACCAAAACAAACTCTTAACTCAGGAAATTCACAGAACATTTTCCCCCTGCCTTCTCCACTGTTCCCTGTGTCTTTATTGTGGCTTGATATGTCACCACTGTCTATATCTCCTACTTACTCAGGACTTCAAGTGGCTGTCTCTATTTTGCTGGGCCATAAATTATTCAGTGCCATGTGTCTTCTTAGTATCTGTGCTTTCCATCGGGTTGCTATCTTATACCCTCTTCTGAAAGAAGGGTTGGTGCTTTGAGACAGAGTTTGCAAAAGGTAACACAGGAACTTCAGCACCGACAACCACTTTCTTAGTAGGAGCTCTTGTCAAGTACATATATTTGTTCCAGCACAAGGAAAATATGAAAAAGAGAAACAAGAAAAAAAGTTGTATCTGAATACAACATGGAAACCAACAAGCTCCACTGCTGCTACGACAACAACTTGGACTAGTATCTGAGCTAAAAATAATGACAGCACTCCACATGGAGGAGTATGTGTTTTGTTTCCCCAGCGTCTGTGTGTGTGCATGTGTGTGCATGTGTGTGTGGAGAGCCCAGGGAGCCCAGTGTATGTAAATAGCCATATGAGACTGCATAGCATTACTGTCCAGACATTGAAGAGGTGACCTGATCCCAATTAATCACACAATCCCAGGGAGAACTGTCACATCCCATCTCCATCAGCAGTAGCATCCTGTTCTGTCTCCCTCCCTTGTCATCCTCTGTTCCACCATCTCTTTTACTCTCCCCTTCTCTCTCACACACACACACACAGCACCCTACCCTACTAGGCCCCATCATCCCCTCACCAAACTCTCCCCCCACCTTCATCTCCCTGCTTTTATTCAAACATACAGGGTCTAAAGCTGACAGGTCAGCTGGCATGGGCCAGTCGGTCCCCACCTGTCCCCTAGCTTCTCCCCCCCAGAAGGCAAAGTGCCAGAAGAGGAAAGAAGAGGCACTTCTATCTTTACAGCTGCCAAAACAGGATGCAGCCTTAGGCTTCCCACCCCCCAAAGAGACAAAGTGTTTGTATTGCACCGGTATCAGTGAAAAAGAGCATCAATTTGATGGTTTATCACTCTCTTCAACACAAGCACACTGGGGTGAGGATGGTGATACAAAAGATTCAACATGTGGAAGAGGTCGGTTGTTTAATTAAAATATGACACGATACTGGGTATTTGTAATGCCAGTGTATTATACAAATCAAAACGAAGAGTGAACCATCTTTTAAAATGTGGCATGCAAGTAGATAGTTACTGTTCTCCTTACTGTCAAGACCACAGATGTAGGTATTTTGAAGTGCATAGTGATGAATGTGTTGGTGTGTCACACAAATCCACACACACACACGCCTCAGCCTTATAAAGAGTATGATTAAGAAAGTGTAACAGGCAATATGATGTTGTATGTGTCATTTTATATCTGTGCTGTCACCTTGTATTATTTGTTGGAGGAAATGTGGTCATAGAGTGTGGAAGAGATGGAGAGATGAGCACAAAAAAACAACCATCTACCTGACATTTCTGTGTCTTCTGTGTGAACTGCAAATCATAGGATTGGTCTAATGAGGGTTGTCTGTCAAATCTTTCAGAAACAATATATATTTTTACAATCTTTTCTTTTTTTAAATACATGGATATACAAGTGAAGATCAAAACACCAGCCATGTCTATGGAAGTGGAATACTGGATACAGGAGTCATGTCGTAGCTTTAACTTGATTCATCCTGATATAACCATTTTGAGTATTCCCTTTGAAAAATGGAGAACTGGCATCTTGTGGAATCACAGAAGAAGTCAGGAGACTATGTATCACATGTTGTTCAAGTTCTATTGTTTCACCCATCTATGTGCAGCCTTATTCACGTCAGCTTGTTCAAGCTGTTCCCTTTTGTGCTGTTACAGTTACAGGACTGTGACATGAAATCACGGGTGTGAAGAGCTACAGGGTAAAGGAGGGTTTTCTGCCCCTCATTCAAACCACTTCTGACAGTTGAAAGTTTTAAAAAGTTGTCGTGTTACGAAAGAACTTCTTTGCCGCCATTGCTCGGCAGAGTTTACATAAAATGAAGTGCAGTATAAAACTATGGAAGTCTTCTAAGCTATTGAATTATACTTCAGAATATGCATCTGATTCAAAGAGGTTTCATGATTAGCTCAGGGTCTCTCACTCACTCTCTTACACTCTTACTCTTCTATTCATTCCTGTTTGAGCATCCCCCTCTGCAGCGTCTATAGTTCCTCATTAGTGGTTGTGTCTGTGGATGATTGCAGGTGCTGTAAAAATGTGTGAGTGTGCCAAGAGAAATGGAGCTGGGAAGCATCGGGGCCATGGGGCCATTGTAGCGCCCACAGGGGAACCTGTAGAGGAGAGAAATATTGCATCTTGGGACTCAACCTTAGAGAAAAGAGGAGGAGAAGGGGGGTTCTGCATTCCCAACACACCATAAACTCCCCTCCTCTTACACATCTCGGGTTCTTCCCCAACCCTCTCTCTACCAATTTCCTCTTTTCAGCGTGCCATAGAAAAATGGAAAATTGGAAAAAAATGGAACAGTGGGATAAGTATTTATGATGGTAATGAGGCCCCATGAGGCTCTCTCCATCTTAAATCTAGTTAATCATCAGGTGAGTGAGGGCTGTTTTACTGGGAATCCACAAAAGACAACAGCGAGTGAAGGTGTGTGCAACAATCAGATACACATCTCTGATAGCACCTGCAATACTATGGAGGCATTAACCTTTACCAGATTGAGAGAAATCTCCTCCTCTCCTCTGAATGGATTTAAACTTTTCTCCCAAGTGACAAACCCGTTTCAAAGAAAACTTTAACACAGCAGTGTTGTTGACTAGCAACGAGAAATGAAGCAGTATTGAACTCAGCAGTCAATGCCTAATTCATTTTCCGTTTGCACTGCAGTTAATGAGAACATATTCTGACTGGACTGACTTAACAGTGGTAACAGCGAGTAATTCCTACATAATGCCTTAATTCTGGGATAATTTTGGGACAATATATAACTCAGATATCAGAATTAATTATAATTAACTATGTTATGAGTTGTACATTTAAGCTTACAGCTTTTGCAAACACCAAAAAAGAGATATGTTTACTGTCAAATTACAAAGACCTCTAGCAGCTGCCGGAATTATAGTCCTTCTCTATTGAGAGCAAAGGGGGAGGCAGCATGAGGTTGGTAAACAAGCACAAAGTGAGGTTAAGGTGATCAGCTCAACAAAATGTTGGACTTTAACATGGGAGGCCACTTCCTGTTTCCTACTGGCAGTCAGTTCTTTAAACCACAGACATTGTACATGTATTTCATGTAGCTACTATTTTAATAATCAGGACAATGGTCCTTGATTTTATTTTTAACCCAGACCATGATATTTCCCTGACCAAGTAACTTTTGTACCTAAACTTTACCAAGCTACTGTGGCCTGGGTACATTTTTTTGTCATTCATTATAGCAGGTGCTTAAAATTTAAGGCATCAGATAGAAAAATACGTTTTGTTTCAGTTGAAGGACTTTTTGCTCTGCATGCGGGAATGGTCCAAATTGGATTGGACTCTTTTTACTGGAAAGAAACCAAAAGACCTAACTCAAATGACAAAGAGTGGTGGTACAGCCTCAAATTCATCCAATGATCCCTTTTAAGCTATTGCGGGTTCCTCTTTCATTCAGCTGCTTTGACATATCTACTGTAGACCCAGGCCTGGTAATTAGGAGCTACAAAGCTCACTGACCTTGTCAAGATCTCTCTAACCCTCTCCAAGGTAGCCCAGTGTATGAGAGAAGGCAGTGCATTCTGTCGCTGTTTGGTTTTCCCCAACACACACACACCTGGAACATGGCTGTTTACCTTCCAGGTTAAAGGGCTGAAGTCAGTGACAGAAGGATATTTAACAAGGAAGCGAGGAGGGTGGAGGAGGATGAATATGCAGGAAGAGTAATGTTAATGTGAGGGAGTGGGGAAGAAAGTAAGGAGGGTGGTAAAAGGGTGACAGTACAAAGCA
This sequence comes from Hippoglossus stenolepis, assembly GCF_022539355.2. Classification (NCBI taxonomy): domain Eukaryota; kingdom Metazoa; phylum Chordata; class Actinopteri; order Pleuronectiformes; family Pleuronectidae; genus Hippoglossus; species Hippoglossus stenolepis. Next base: position 22,748,381 of record NC_061483.1, on the reverse strand, counting down.
GAGGGAGGGGGTGAATGGGGGTCACAGAGTGATGAAGGGGTTAAATGCCACAAATGCCATGTCTCAAGGCCTCATAAAGACAAGCTCTGCATTGCTCCCAAGGTCAGGGTATGCACATATGCACCTGTGCGATGGTTGTGGTGGTGGGTGGCTGGGGGATCATGCGAGTGCTTCAATTAACAATACACACAGTGTAGTGTAGTTACCGCATTCTGTCTGCGACAAATGGCCCCACAAAAATAAATGGTGCAAAACTCTTAATGGGGATTAGAGATAAATGTATGGTTTTAGCTATGTCTGCAACATATTGACAATTGAAAGGGGTCAGAGTGAAGACAGGAAAAGATGAACTGTCTCCTTGTAAGTGTAAGAATTTTCTATACTGTCACTATAAAGTTGAGAATAGTACAAAATGTGTAAAGTTTTTGTACATACCAAACATTCCAAAATATAATCAACAGAGGACATTTATTAGGACACACTTGGTCTCAACATGCTGCATCACAACATTTTGATGCATTTTGACGACCCCTTAAAATGCGACTGACAAATGAATTTATTCATTCCTGAGTTACGAAGGGTGGATCCTTCTTAGACCAACCTATCCCAGGATTTATTGGGCTTCGATGACAAACTGTTTTTCAAAACTATAGACAATGGTGGTGGCAAGCAAAAAGACCAAAAGGTCAGATGCTTACATATTTAAATGTTAGTATCACAATTAAAAAAACCAAGAGGCATTTAAAGTGTCTCATCTGCCCAACGGCAGCTCTGGTGCTGGGTGACAGCAGTTAGAGCAGAACAAGCTGAAGACACAAATCACAGAAATCCTCCGTAGACGAGACCGTCTCCTTTCTGTTCACCCTGCACATCCTCCGAATGATTTAGCCTATGAATTAGGGTAGTCAAAAAGGTGGTGGAACAGTTAGGGCAAAATAACTCCACTGTTAAGACATTGTATAGGTAAGATTTGGGTTAATAACTTCAGCAGATGTAGTATTCACTAAGCTAAGGCCTCGGCATGTGTCAGTGCCAAAGAATTACAAAATCATATCGGGATGTGTTGGACTCTTCCTGCTGAAGCAAGAGCATGAACAAAATTAGGTTGCGGGTTGAACATGCCAGTCGCCAACCAGCCTGCACCAAAGACCCTCCAGCAGGCCAGGCAGATCCCATGGCTGGATGTGGGCAATGACATCTTCAGGAGAATGCAGGAGGAAGCATTACAGCCTTCAGTGGCCACCAGGATTGCTATGGTAACTGAGCGATCTGGGAACATCCGAAGAGCAAAATCTTTATCTCCTAAAGGTGGGTGGCGAAAAATAATTTGCTATTTCCAGTCCAACAAGTGAGGCAGCAATGAATTTGATAATTAACACAAGCCCTTCACAAACATGCTGACATTTGCAGATGGACTGTATGTCCTGTAAAAATACACACACACACTGATTGAACAAGCCCAAAACAGAACCAAAGCCAGACAATGAATGTGAAAGGGTTAAGAGTCTGATCCTTTGATCACTTCCAAGATCCAGGAACTTTGCCACCTAAACCATTATTGTCCCATGAACTTAACAAGCAGAGGCAGCCTTCAGCCAATTACAGGGAGGCATTAGCGTTAGGCGGGAGTGTGTGTTATATGAGACAACCAATTAAAATCACTTATGGGTCGGGTAATACCTGGTGATTTAGACTTGAACAAAACGCCTTTGGGAGGATTATCCCTTGTGTAACCTGATCTTATTCGCTTTCATTCAAAAACACACACACGTTTGTGATCCCATACTGCTGAGGCGGGGCATTGACTTCCATTCATTGTGGAGAGTCAAACCCTAACCCCGACCATTATCAATTCATGCCGTTACCTCAATTCACACCTTACTGCTTACCTAAACCAGGATCTCACTAAAGTTTTGCTTCATTAGGACCCAGCTTTGGCTCCCATTGAGGACGACCACTGAAGCTACAAGCTTTGCAAACCCTGCAGACACAGACACACACTAACACAATACACAGATGACAGATGACAAGACAACTGGACATTGGGCTGCATCCATGTACATGCCTTTGTCATTCCCAGACAGGCAATTATGAGGCATACTCAAATCTACAGACAACAGATATAGAGGATTGTTTGCAAACCCATGGTTGCAGATTCACACCCACTTTTTTGGCTCTGCCACCACTTGCCTTCCTACTGACCTTCTAGCCTCCCACTAATCAAATTGCATTCTTTCTACTATATTTGTTTCTCCCTTTTTAGTGCATCTATCATGATGAAAAGCTTTTGACAATGCGGACACCCATTTTCTATAAATGACAATGGTTGACCTGTAAGTGGACTGTGGAAATCTGATATAAATATACAATTATACAAGACAAACTAAATAGTAAAAAGGCAAGTCTGGAATCAGTTTATGGTAAACTGAACTGGAAAGTAATGCTGTAGACGACAGTTTGGCCTATTTTGCTGGTGTATAAGGAGGGACAATGTGACAAGTGATGACCACTTTTGCAGATGAAATGTAAACTTTCTCTGTATATTTGGTCTCCAAAAACTGGCCTGGACAACACAACTTTGTCAATGATCTTTCGAGTTAATTGAAACTTGTAAGATTCATCTAAATTAGAATTTAATAAGTCATTGATAAGTAAACAGTTCTAATTCTGTTTTCCATATATTTTTACCGGCTGCCGTTGCCAATCACCTCAATTCAGGCCGAAAGTTCTGCTTACAGTCTAAAGACAATAAAACTTGTATACAGAATGTTAAAAGGAATTTCTCTACAAAAAGTCACCATACAGCAAAATATATTCTGAGCCATACTTTTTTTTGAATGCAAAATTGAACTCCATAGACAACAACAATTGGAGGAACAATGGCCAGTTTGAACTGTGTCTACAAAGATCCTGAAAGTCAGAAATACAGTCTGACTGATGCCAGTCAATCCCATGGGATTTATTCTAAGCCTTCAATCTAATCCTTAACAGGTTTGGTTTTCGGGCCTTGTGTCTGCGCTTTAAAATGTGTTTGCACTCTGGTTCAAAAGAACACATGGCAATTCTGAGAAGATGAAAGTTTAAGTTTTGATAATACAGTTGAGATCGCTGTTGACATCGAACCCATGTACAACTCAAGCAACGAGCCCATACAATGACATCATTATGACCTCTGCCATTCTAGAACAACTGAGACAAACTTAGCCCCACCGTTTCTCACTCACATGGTCTGCACAGACAATAACTTCAAAATCTTGCCATTCATGGACACCAGCCAAAACCATCATGTAGCCTAATGCAGCGCGAGAGGTCTGATAATGAGCTAATGGCTAGTGCTGTACAGCCATTTGACTGGCATGACCGATTCGCAAGCTCTGTTTGCTTTTCACCTACTTGTGGCTCAACTGTATTGCCAATGATACCATTAATTCTCCCCATGGGCATTTTTTTAAGGCATCCACAGAAAATCATTGAAACAACCAAAAACCTCAAATGGGCACGGTCAGTGTGGGCTAAGTTTAAACTGGCACAGTGGAGTGTACTTTCTTCCACCTCGAGACCACTGACGCTGACCTCAACATGCAGAGAGATGGTTTAAGGGATGTGTTTGCCTCGGCTAGATGTGTCTTCTAGATCACTAACTGTGAGGAAATGAAGTATTCTCAGGTTGTTGTGGTGGTCTGGGTGAGACTGGTCTTCACTTTACCCCATTTCTACCCACCACAAAAGCATCTTTCCAGGGGTTAAGAAAAGAACAGAAGTGGGAAAAATAAATGTTTTTCCAGGACCTTGTAAAATACCCACGTCTGGAGACAAATTCTTTGACTTGAATAAGCCTTGTATAAAGAGATTTCGGAAAGAGAAAGAAAACCAGAATTAGCTGACAAAGGAAGAGATCAGTAGTTCTACACAGAATGAGATAAAAATAAAAACAGCTGACTAGCACTAAGCCTTTTAATCTCTCTGGTTTGGAAATATAAATAGCATTTCTGGCAGTCATTTAAATTCATCCGTCTAAAACAAAATCATACAGTCTGCCAAAATGTATGACACAGACACTCTCCATGAGAACATTAGTCCAACAATTTGAAGCCTTGCACTCACAAATCACTGTACAAAGCACAACAGGGAACAAAGCAAAATTGACCTTTAAAATAATTAAGCTGAAACATTATCATCATGTTCCCAATTTTTTTCCTCTCCTAGATCAGAACAACTGGTTTGCCATTTCAGAGCTGGCAGGGGCAAAGCCCATCTATGATTTCAGTTCAGAGCTGCCGGGCTGAGGGGCCAAGCTGGCCAGTGCCCATCTGGAGCGGGCCAAGTGTCTGCTCCACTCAGGCTCAATGCACAGTGGTGATTACTGCGATGGTGCGGCGGCGGTCATGGTGGTGTGCTTATAAATATAAGCCCTGGTCTGATCCCTCTTGTTCATAAACAGAGGTTTGGAGCTCCTGTGGGAACCAAGCACAAAGGCTTGTGGGTCTCTGAGGGCAAGTGTGCTCCACAGCCACTATACTACCTCAGGTTTGTCTGGCCAGCTGGTGGTGTCTCACCAGATGAGGATGGCTGGGCAGCAAATAAGGGCACTGAACAACAGAACAGAGGGATGGAGCAACGGTTGGCACCAGCAGAGATGGTGGCAAAGATATGAAGGCTGGAGCATGAGAGTGGATAGAGGCCACAGGGCACTACTTCAACTGGGAGTTTCTGCTGAACTGTGGAAAAGGATTATTTTGCCTACACTTGAGAGACTGAGTAAAGAGTAGTAGTGGATATGGACTCTCCAAGGAAAATACAACATCCATAACCTCTGAGCGCAATCATTTTATAGATGTTACATGAAAATAACCAGCCCAACAGTACAGAGTTTGATTGTGATAACGGCCTTGAATCCCAAACACATGATGTCTGAGACTTGATCTAATTAGCATAGCATGGGTTGAACCCAAGTGGTGGCATTCTCCAGTGAACTTGCACTGCCATGTTGCCCACTAATCCGTGCCTGGATCAGCTCACCAACTCCCCGCCCTTCCCTACTGCTGCCCGCCAGCGGTCATATGGCTCACAATGTCTGCTCCATGCCCTATCCTATATTAGCATTAGCATCAAGGGTTAAGCCGCTAATGCTGCCAGCTGTGCATGGCTGCCCCCTCCACAGAAATCCCTTTTGAACAATAGAACGACATGGGGGTAGGACAGTTGGGATGGGGTGGACTGGAATCCCCGGGGGGTAAGCGTGGCTGTAGTGCCCTCTTGTGCCAAGTGTTTTCATTTGATATACAGTACAAGAGAGTGGCAACATAAAAATAACTAACATTAACATTGTAAATAAATAATAAATGCAACCAAGAGTCATAAGTTAAATAATAAATATCTATCTAGTTAAATTTACGGTGTAATAAACAGCCGCATAATTCAAAAGTGTTTTACGGTAACATCTACTCTCAAATTTACAACATAGTTTTGCACAGCTTAAACATCAAAATACTTTAAATGGAGGTATGTCGTGTGCCACAATACAGTAAATAAATTAAAGGTGTTATTTGTTACATGTTTAACCTATAAGTATCGAATTATTATGAATTGTAAATATTACGTAGGTATTTCTGTTTATTCTGCTTTGCTTTTAATGGGTAAGCGCAGTAGCAATTGAAACCCTTTATTCTGGCTGTGCCGGTGCTTTACTAAAGCGTGTCAAGACAGTACACGGGTGTAGTGCACAGCAGAGAAGGGCATGGCTGAGCTGGGGACACTGCTTTCTCAGTTAAGCTGATAATTGCCCTTATTGATGTATAAAAGATATCCCACAGAGCCTTGTGAAACACCATTAGCAGGCAAAAGCTGAATTGTTCATGAGCTGCCTCCAAATGAGGAAGAAGGGCAAAAAAAGTCTGTAGATTAATAAGACTTCCCCTGGAGTGTGATAATAACATGATGTATGTGTGTGTGGGCCTGTGTGTGAATGTGTATTTTCAGCCAGGCCTCTGAAGAGTTTCCATTACTAAAAGACATTATTCTGGCAAACTAATGTACTTTAAATCTCAAATTGAGGGGAAAAGATGTAATGTCATTTAGCATACAGGGGAAGGGTGATGGTCATTATCATAACAGCCCTCCTCATTTCGACTAAGGCCGATGAAGCCTAAATGATAACACTTAAAATGCACACTAGTGAGGCACTGTGCGAGGCCAAATCTTCCATGGAGACTAGTCTATAGTGAACGACATGAAAGTAAGTGGCTCTAATAAGGTGGATCTTTGCCTCCGGAGGCTCCTGATGCCCATTAGAGGTCGAAATGCCACTAACAAAAACCAGTGGCTCCAAGGGACAATAAATAGAGTACACTGATTATACCGCAGCAGAGACAACCATGGCCCTGGATCAGAGAGGAAGTGCAGAGTGCAGAAACGCCTGAAAAAGCTCTGTGAAACTTTATGAACAAAATCTCAACCTTGTATTGTAATATTAACATTAAAAAACTCCTATGAAAAGAAAAGGGTTGACATGCCATTTAAATAAGTGCACAGCAACATACGAACTATGCTTAATTATTAACTTGCAAGTCAAGAAGACTTCTACCGCTTGCACCATCCTGTTATACATTATATAAAATCTGGATAAACCCAAACTTTTTCTACTTTATGTTTTTGAGCAAGAGCTTGAAAAGGGAAGTTGAAAGAACCTATTACAAATATTCATAGGCTTGACTGAAAGAGGAAATTTGTGAAATATTAAACAGAGCATTGCGCACTGTATCTAACAATTCCTGAAGTCTCTGTATATGTATTCAAATCCAAACCTCCTAATTATTCAGAAAGGGAAGCCGCAGACATTCTGACTGGGCTTATGAATGAGAAAAGACATCTTGTTAAGTTAGGAATTCTCTTTGTGTTAGCAAGGTTTCTCTAGTTAATCTGGCACTTTTCTTGATCTCAATTGGAATGCACAGAGAAAATGCCTGCGATATTGAGCCAGCGGAGAACAATGAAAGAAATGGATATAACAACAGGTGTTAGGTTTCTAATCAATTCTCTAACTTACTGCTCCAAAGAAGACTCATACTTTTTTTTAATGAGGACGCGGGGGTGTATCTTTCTGGCTCCACTTACATGCCAGATTACAGCTCCAATTAAGTCAACTTTCACTTCTACATCAAGTGGAATTATCCCTTTGTTGTGGAAACCTTGTTTGTTGTTGGTATTCCAGACAAAAAACCAGCAAATGTTGACTAGAACACCTATATCCTTCAAACAGGCGAAAAACGTATAGCAGAGCCAGAAACTGAGACACAGAAAGATCAAATCTTAACTTTGCTTGACTGCATGGGTTAATGTGGTTGCTCTGTGTGTAAAGTCTATCTGCTCAAATACTTGTGTGCACGCTCATTTATCTGGCTGTGAGTAAATGTGTGTTATCCAGTTGTCACACCCCCAGTGCCCTGGCATTAAGCAGAAGGAGGGGTGAGAGGTCGGGTCAGGGGCAGCCACGACCTTTCATTCTCCACGGCACAGTGTCATCCTTTGGGCAAGGTAAACAAACAGGCCTAGCCCCGGGGCAAGGTGGGCTCAGCAGGGTGGCATTGCCGGGTCAGGGTATAGCCTGGGACAAGACAGGGATGGGATGGCAGCCTCTGATAGATGCTGCTCATTATTTTCACCCCAGAAAACTGGGACAATTACAAACAGAGAGATGCCATGGCAACTGTGGTATGAGGTCACAGGCAAAGGGCTTTTCATCCGAGCCACGTTTGTCAACTGAGCCACAAAATAGTGCGGACACATGCACTCAGAGGACACATGCATTTAATGGAACAAAAAACTTTTGTGGGAATAGCAACATAACGGACACAGTATTGTTTTGACAATGCTTGACCTCTTGTGTGACAGGCACAAAGAATAGTAAAAGGCAGGATAATATTATATTCTTTTATGATCTGACCAGCCTGGACATTGTGAACATTTCTATCCCTAATGAGGAACAATTAGTTTTTTTTAGTTAAAACTAGTTTTTAACATGACCCATTCAGTGTACAAATAAAAGAACCAAAAGCTCAAGTGAACTTGCTCTGAACTTATCACAACACCTCATTACCCTCATAACCTGCAAGTCCCCCAGATCCCAAATGTAACCAAGTCAGGGAAACTGAATTTTTTGTGCAGTCCTTTTTTGGTGATTCTTTTTTTTATGACCTGCATATTTTCACAGGTTGTTTTGTATAATTTAAAGAGACTGTAAGGGAATGAGGGGTGTGTGTCATGATGTCTCTCTGAACTACCTATATTTACTACTGAAAGTGAATTCTTTATGAGAGCACAGATATCAAAGACAGCGGGATCAAAAAGGATTTAATAAGCTACCCACTGTTCTATGAAACCTGAACTTTCATGTCATGTATTTTCCTTGGTTTCTTCATTTTGGGCTTTGGGCCAAGAAACTGACACTAAAGGCAAACGTGTAGTCACATAGTCATTCTCTATTCCTTTAATTGGTTAGTCTGTATACCTTGTAGCGGAGAAAGTCCCAGTCGCTGGCAAGTGCTGATTTTTTAAACAGTGTCAGTTTTGTACCACAGCAGCTTTCTGCTCTTCTTATAGCGTTATCTTGGTAAGTTTCCTTTGCTTCCTTTACCAAGAGTATTAATAATATTTTCATGTGTGTGCATGTACATCTCCTGGTTAAGTACAATAATTAGATAAAACATTAATTCATAATGATTTGACAAGACTGAATAAATGTTGTTAATTATCTTCACACAAGGAGGCAAAGATTTCAGATGTTTGATTAATAACTATGCAACCACACAGAGTGTGGCGTGTTGTAACACAGTTGTTGTAAACAAAGTGCAAATAGCAAAATTATTCTCTAAATTAAAATGTGTTTTATCATAAGATCGTTGGATTGCAACATTTACTACATTCCTACCTGGTGTTACAATGTGATTTTTCTGGGTGATCAGATTGAAATCATAATGTGCTTGACAACATGAAAGTACTTGCTAAATGCAACAAAAAAAAACACTTTTTTGTATGACACAGACACTCTCCATTCTTTTCTTTGAATCGCTCAGTGAGTGATCCAATCATTGTGCTGGAACTGGGTGAAGCCTTTGCATGTTCACAGTTTTCATGGTATTTGAAGGACACAATTCTCTCTACAGACTTTTCCAAAGAGGACAGAGGACATTTTTGTTGATACCATTTTCTATGCTATTTTTTAATTTACATTCTACTAGAAAAGTGTGTCATTGTGAAGCAACTCACACTGCTGATAAAGCTACTTCCAAACAATGTTTGACTTTAACAAATCTCTGTTAAACCCTACAATGGATGGGTGTATGCAGCTACTATATTAACATGCATTTAAAGACTGTGTCAACCTAAATTTTAAAAAATGAGGGTGGTTAAATACTTTTAGGAAAGCAGCATACACAAATAGTCTTTCATTGGATACAACAATATGCATGTGGATTCATACTGTTTTGGGAATAGGAAGAAAACAGATGGATACAAGGGTTCATGGTAATTTTAGGTGTCTGAATGGATGGTTTACTGTTGCTCCACAGATGTAGATGCACAGAGAGATGAATGTGTTGTTCAAGATAAATGTTAGTTCAAAATACGCATACCAGCAATGTGACACCGTGTGAACAAAGACAAGCTAAATCTCAAACCTCATTCATCTGATGGTTTCTGTGAACATGGTTTAAAACAGGTGAAGAGAAGAAGTTGCCATGTCTGCTATTGTTTTGTAAAAAACGTTTTAAATGCTATAGTCTGCATAGCACTGTTATAAAAAGAGGGGTTCCCTAATTCAGCTGTGTAGTCATGACTTATGATTAGGATATCCATGACTAAGAACCACAGAACTGTACCTGCAATAACACCCAATTATCTCTTGCTACTTTATAGGAGACGATGTTCTCACTGTAATTTGCTGCGGACCACACTATTATGGTGATCACAGGATTGTGGCTAGGTAGGACTGGTTTATTTGTGGTGATTGTACGTGGGTTTAACAGCTGTCAGCACCATACTAACACAGTTCCCTTCTTTAAGCTTACAACAACAAAAGTTGTCTGTGCCTTTGTCAACACTGTATTAAGGAAATCTGATTGAAACCACAGTAGATGGAGTGGATGAAGGAAGTGGATTACATAGAAGTAGAAGATTTGGCTGTTGTGGGTGTCGTGGCTCTGCTCCTTTCTTCCTAAATGAATTAGCAGTGCTTAAGAAATAGTTGAGTTCCTGGTGAAAAATCCCATTATGCTATGTATTATTAAAAAGTATATATACAGTACATTATATTTACCTGCATGTTACCATTCCAGCTAAAGTTAAGCCAGAGCAGAGACTCAGCTCCACATATCGCCAGGCTGGTATGTGCAAAGCTGCCTTGAAAATCATCTGATGGCCAAAACCCCTACTTATACCAAATAGAAGAAATACAGCCCTACCCTGGATGCTACACCTTAACTCTAATCTCCTGGCTCCCAAGCGGTGACGGTCCCCTGTGGAGGAACCTCACAAGACCCTCTGATGTCACCGGCTGCTGCGGTGTTATGTATTCTCCCCAGAGGATTACAGTTGCTCACTGCAACGGTGTATATGTCAACTCATGTCTTGGGGTATTGACACATTGCTGTTGTACTGCAGTGCATAGTGCCTACTGTATCCATCAATACTTTGAGAATACATTGCATGGATGAAGCAGCATGCAAGGCAGCAGTTCAATGCCGCAGAGGAAATTCACAGGGGTGAGTTGTATACAGCATGTGATGAATTTAGCATAGAAAAGCGCAGCTGAAGTTGTGCTAAGAAGGCTGCCTGCTGTGAATACACAACAGGCTTAAAGAACCCAGGATGCAAATGTTTTCAACAAAGGACTCGCACACAGACACAAACATGGAGTGTGTCAGCTCCATGCAGTCTGCATGCTATACTTTTTCTAAACATCCACCGCTATACCTGATTTGAAATTAGTCAAGCTGTCCGATGTTTGCAGGAAACATTGGAATACAATCCTGAAGCCGGGCGAGACGGGCTGGTTGCATGGGTGATTAACATTTAATGTTAATGGTAGGCTTATGTTCAGGGCAACTGCACTGGGGTTAAGTAATGATAATAGCAGAGTTGGCCACACCACATCTGTAATAACGCTGTCTGCAAAGCGTGATGTGATGATTGTTAAATTACTACTCTCTGCAGCGTTTACTGAAGAGTCAAACAAGCAGTTTGACTGTCAGGCAACAGACTGTCAGGCAGCAGAAGACAGAGACACACACTGACACTGCTCACAGACTTACATACATAAGAGCAGGGTAATAGAATACAATGCTGCTTAAGTATGAATGAAAAAAATAATGATTCACCCAAAATCAAACAGTGAAAAGAGGGGGGTTGAGATTTCCTGGAAATGATAAATTAGTGAAATTTACATGATCCTATTATAGTTTTAGGACAATGTTGAATTTTGTTTGAATCATGGGAGGGGTGTTTCCATTCAAGGATGATCAGACATGGTCTTCATTTATTAAGCTGTGTTTACTGAGACGATGAAACAACATCATCAATCATTCTTAAAGACTAGTGCTCCGATGGGGAGAATTAGAATGCATTACAGATGTCACGCACCATCAAGCTAAACATCTCATTTCCACCTCGCTGTGCGCTGTGTCTGCTCTGTGTCTGGGGCACGGATCTCGCTCTGTCTGTGGAGCATTTGTGTGTGTGTATGTGTGTGTCAGTGTTTGTCTGTGCATGTTTACGGTTAAGTGCTCTTGTGGCCATTCTCCCTGGGGCAAGGTATCCATCACCGTCGAAGCAGTTTTTCAACTGGGCACAGCTTAGGCCCTGGAGCCTGCTCCGGTCCCCTGGATATGTCCCTGGGGGTCTCTCGATGTCAGGGGATACCACCTGCACCAAACACACTCACACACACTTGCACACACACGCTAATACAAATCACTGTGACCCTAACACTCTTCTAATGCCCTCATTAGGTGATTAGTCCCAGAGGCGGGACTAAACTAACATTACCCACTTCCAATACCCTGCTCTGCCCCTGGGGATAATGGTGGAGTCAGGTGGGGGTACAATTCACACAAACACACAATGGGGTGAAATTCATAAATCTTGTTTTGTTTTTTATACTGTGTTCTACTGAGATGCATGAATTAAGGTAAGCTCTTTATTACTCACTTGAATACCAAATACAAATTAGAAAATTATGATTGTAGCGAGAAATGTTTTTTTTTTTAATAGATACATTTGATTGCAGTTTTCTCACAATATTTGTTGCAGATAATTCATCAACAGTAACAAGACATGCTGGTTGAACAAATAGTTCAACAGCTCTTTTTTGATCAGAGTTAAAGATTAAAATCATTTTTAAAAAGTGTAAAAAAAAAAGATGATTGTGCAGTGCAGAGGTTTCAAATCTTATTGTGAGGGTCAATATTATGTTAAATTGACTTTATTTGTATAGTCGTTTTCTCATATTGTCCACTCGAAGCCACACTCACCCATTCCCACAGCACTATATACACACATGGTCGGCATAGCCATCAGGTCAAATTTAGGGTTTAGCATCTTAGCCCTCATTTCTCTTAGTGCTCACCTTTTCCAATTTATGCGGCAGTTACATTTTTGTCATGTCTATGATTCCGTATTTGAATGTGGTTGTTAATTATTATCACTGTTGAAGTCATGTGTTTGTCTGTGTTAAACTTTAATTTTATAATTAAATATCCTTTGTACGGGACATTTGTCAGCGTATGATGTGTTTAAATGTGCTTAATAAATAAGGTTGATTTATTTTACATACTGTGTGTGTGTGTGTGTGTGTGTGTGTGTGTGTGTGTGTGTGTGTGTGTGTGTGTGTGTGTGTGCATCTACTCATGTAAGTTTGCCCTCTTGCATGCATATGTGTGATTGGGCGGAGGAGGTGTGGTTTCTCTTTCCATATCTCCCCCCATATTTATTAATTCATCCAGCATTCCTCCAGCCTGCTGTGTCTAACAACAATGAACTGCAGAAACCAACCACAAACGCCTCTCCAGGAATATTAAAGTCAGTGGCTTTGCTGTCATAATTAACAATGAAATATTGATGCCTATAACTTCTTCTGTGGTCCCTGTGAGCAAGCCTTGAAGACACAATGGCTGAGGAGGAAACTGTGTGTGTGTGTGTGTCTGCGAGCCTGCGAACCTGAGTCACCGATGAATAATTGACAGCAACATAATTAGCTTGGTGCTCTATTGTGTTACCACGTTTCCCGCACATCCAAGAAGCATGTTCTGCTGTGAAGAAAAATGTCAAACACAGGCACAGAGAGATCTCAGAAGATGTATAATTGAAATGTATTAGAAAAAAAAGTGCTTTTGACCTTGTGTTGCATGTTCAGTTAACAAATACTGTGATAAATTAATTATGATTAAAATGTAAGGAAAGTTGTTTTTTTCTTATCCCAATCCTTAAGCGCCGTAGGAAGAACCATCTGTAGTGATTAAGCCTGATGCGTTATCTCTTTAATCTATGCTCACTGACACGACTTTTACCTTCACACGCTGCTGTGACTGACTGTAACAAGAACATGGTGGAACACAACACACACACACACACACACACACACACACACACACACACACACACACACACACACACACACACACACACACAGTAACTTGCATAAAGAAGTTTGAGAACATGCGACTGATAAAATAAATGATTAATTCACAAGAGAAACCTACATATGACTAGAACGACAGTACGCACTGCACTCGTGTGGTTGTGGTATTGTTAAAACGGCGGTAGGTAACATATGACACATGTACTACACAGGTATACAGAAAAGTAGACCCCTGCAGTCACTGAAAATGGAGTGATGGTAACAAAGTGTGATAGCACCTGACCTGCACCGAGCATGCAGCGCACACACACGTTGCTATTCTTGTGGTTTTGTGTTGTTGTCAGAATAACACTCAAAAGATATAACGGCATCCAGGACAGATGTATCAAAACCTGGGCCCCCATATATAGAATTTGTTCTATAACGTTTATCACTCACTTGAGCCAGTTGGAGCTGGGATGCAGTTTGTGATGTAATGTTCCTATATTAAACACTACTACACAATGTACACATCAGTAATGTATTTTTTTTTAACTTTTTTTTCTGTCTATTAGTATTAAAAAAATACTCACAACAAGACAGTCCCAGCTCATTATTACTTCCACCAACGAGGTTATGTTTTCCTCTGTTTGTTTGTGTGTCTGTTTTTTAGTAGGATTATGCCAAAAAACTACAAGATGGATTACCATGAAACTGTCTATCATCAAATGTTGGTGCGGACCCCGATTTGGGGGCAGATCAACACATTTTTCATCACTTGTCTTTAACATTCCATTTTTTTTATATTTTTACTGATTTCTCAGAGAATAATTCATGGATCTTCTGGTATTATACTGTGAATGGAAAACTTGAAAAATCACAAATAGCATAGACAGAGGTCATTTTCAAATGGAAATGTCCCTTTTCTTTTACTATAGATTCTGAACACTTTAGTCATGTTTTAGTGATGCCCAGTGTAACATTAACAAACAAACACAATTTTGTGCATTTTACATAATTATTGACCCAACATGTAGGCAAATATGTCCAGAAAAATGTCACTATGCTGCGTAGAGGATCAGATAGAAAGGCAGCATTTGCCAACCACTTGTAGAGAAACCACTTCTGGTTAACTCCAAATATGTAAGCAATTTTACAAAACCACCGCATCCATTATTACAACATTATTTTAATTTGAGATGTAGATTAACTAAATGAATGTAAACCCTTCATGATGCGGCATCACCTTTCTGATAGCACAGCTCATCTAATAATGACATAGAACTGCCTAATACTATGCAAAAGGCAAATTTACACAAAAAATAAATCACAAGTGAATCACTGGAAGCCAACAAATCCAAAGCTAACTGAGGGCTGTCTGCTGAACACCATCCTCATGCCATGGAATTAAATAATCCCTCTCATCTGCTCAGACTTGTTAACAAAGCTGTCAGCTTGTTTTTACAACCAAACAGGCCTCAGTCAGGCCCTCTATCTGACAGAGGAGAAGGAGCAGACTCCATTCAATGCTTCAAACAGCAGTAATACTTCCCTACATTACTTACACACACACACACACACACACACACACACACACACACACACACACACACACACACACACACACACACACACACACACACACACACACTTCCCGCTTCCTCTTTCCCTCTTGTGTCGACTAAATGTCAACTCTCTAGACATACAGCCTTGTTTGCAGCCAATGATTACCTCATAGCTAATTAATCCTGATTCAATCAATGTGAACTGTTCAGATATGGTGTGTGTGTGTGCACATGGTTGTGTGTGTGTGTGTGTTTATGCCACTCTTATATGTGCGCCTGAGAGAGAGACATTGTAATCAAAAGGGAGGACCGGTAGTTTACATAATGATGGATGGCACTCAGTGAGAGGCCTATTCTAATCAGCAGGACCTTTTCCCCATGGTAGAGGAGGTGGTAGCCGAGAGGATGGGGAAGGCTGATTGACAGTTGAGAAGCTTTAGCGAGTGTGAATGTGTGTGTGTGTGTGTGTGGGGGGGTATTGTTAGAATTTCTATGAATCTATCGACCATATTTCTAATAGAAGCCAAAAAACACTATGTAGATAAGGGGAACAAGAGCAATAAGAGATTCAGGGAGAAAATGAGAGCGATAATTGACATGTCATATTGGCTTAATCTGACAAATGATGAAGAAAATCCTGGCAACAAACAGTCAGAAAGAGATTAATCAATAAACACATTTACATACACGTGTATACAAGGGAAATTACACTGATTGTATCTTTTGTCACCCTCAAACTGAGCAGGTGGCTATGAAGACAGGATCAGTTCGCAAAAAAAAGAGCCAAAGATGTCCAGTCAAGTCAGATTTATTTAAATAGCACACTAAAATCAACGGGAGTGTGGCTCAAGTGCTTTATAATCATGGCAAAAGATAAGATGTGCAACGATAGAAAAAAAATCTGTAAAAAACAGAGTAGAGTACATAGAAAGACAAAGTAAAATAACGATCGGCTGTAACAGAATCATAAGACAGCAAGCTGAATTAAAAGCATGTTTAAAAAGGTAGCACTTAAAATTATAAATATTATACAGATAATTTAAAATTATCGACATTGGGGCAAGACCTGACGCAAGCTTGGGGGCAGTAGCAGAAAAAGTTGTCAGAGGGTTATGGTGATTAGGGCCAACGCCGGGTCCAATGTACTGTATATGTAACGACCTGCTTCAGCCCCTAACCAGAACGTTCCACAGATTTCTTTGTAGTTTTGGACTGGAGAATCTCCTGCTGTGTTGTTCATGTGTAAAAGGCAACTTTAGGAGACACTACAGATGCCATTATCCGGACATTCTCCTGAGTCCACGGCCTTTAGTTTTCAGATGGGAGAGAGAGAGTGAGGTTTAGTTACCGCTTTGTGTCCCTATTCGGCGAAGAGACAATGTGTTAGTTTGGAATGCATACTGAAGAAGACTTCAGTTTAATGGCTGCTCTTTCTATAGTCTCCCCTCTGCACTGCACCAAACCACACGAGGTGCTGGCATGCATCATATATCAAACGTCCAGGGGAATTAAAGAAGGAAACATGTTTGTTGTCACACTCCCTCTGTTCATTAGCGGCACTCGAGGAACCGTCCCCAGGTAGCCTGTTTCGGGTCTTTTTCTGGAGTGACTTTAGAGAAGTTCTATGGCATGTTTAAAAGATCATTTGTAGATATTCAACACAAACAAACCAGCCTCATTTAAAATGTTAAGGCATAGTGTATATTCAGGGCTTGTTTGCATTCGAGCAAACATGGTGGTGTAAACAGGTTATAAATATATGAGTATTCTTATTTATCCGGGATTTTCTAAGATAATTAAAAGTAATTAGTTAACACGCATTAATAAGTGAGGGAAAAAGCTGTCGCCTCTTTTCAGATGACACTGAAGGGGGGACGGGGATAAAAGGGTGACCCAGATATACTATTAAAAAAATCTTTAATCAACCCCTCTCTGAGTAACAAACTTGTCAAATGTACTGAGAGATGGATGGTGTCTCTCTTGAGTTCCAAATATTTATCACGTATCACGGTGGCAACAGCAAAACCTCGCCGGACTAGTGATTACATGTAAAACATTGTTGTTTTGATTCTGATTGATTTCTAGGTTCAAATATGATGCAAGCTGTGTTTTAACATGAGGTTTTCAGTAAGCATTATAAACAACACAGTTGGGCAGTGGTGCCTCACATTACCTCTGTGTTGTGATTAACAGTCAAAAAGACGTGCCAGCTTATAAGGTGAACTGGAGACTACACAGTAAAGGGAAAGCAAGTGTAAATATAATTTCTGTTGCCCTGTTGGCAACTTTCAATCACTTATTTTTTCTCTTGATTTGAGTTCTATTTATGTTTTCTTTTTATTTATATAGTTATTTATAATGTTATATGTATCAAGCTTCAATCTCTTTTTTCAAGAGTCAAGGGTTTGATAACGACATCTTAGGAATCGTTGCAAAATTCTTTAAAATGAGATCGGGCAGTCTGGCTCTACTTTCAACCATTGAAGCACTCTGTCTCTTACCCAGTGAATTCTGGGATACTGATCATGGCAGAGATGCAGAGATGGACCGAGTTAATTGTTTCTGAGCAATGACTCAAAGGCAAGGATTCCTCCATTTGAAAAATAGTTGAGAAAATTAACAATTATGATTTTTAGTTTGTCATTTCTGGGATTGGGACTCAAGGTTGCTAAAGACACTTAAGGCAAACACAATCAGACATATCATTGAAATAGTAAATGACAGAAAATTATCTGAGACACTAGATATATTCATTACAATCACCTGCAAAGCAGTAGCACTGATGCCTAGTGATGGCATTTATTTTGAATATGGACATCGACAAAAGAAACAGCTTCACTGACATGATTTGGTCAATTCTACGTGCTCACTGGCTATCACTGAGGTCATCTGCTTAATGTATGATGGCACACAGAATGCAAAATTGAACAAATCCTCCTCGTCTTTTTCTTACATACCCGGCCCAAATATTCGTCTGCAGCGTCATTGTGTAACAAACGGTGTGTTTGCTAAACTTGTGTGTGGAAACACTTCGATCAAAGGCAAACTGCCGATGAGAATCAGACTGCCACAATTACCGAGTCATTAGGTACAGTAAGGGAAGAACAACAGTGATGTTTCAACACCCATTCAGCTCCCTCTGGAACAGGAGCTGGAGGTGGCTGATTACACACTCATAATTGCAGGCACAGGCAGTCTCCAATACAAACACACACAAAGAGTGACACCCACACGCAGCTATTCTCACATATGCAAGCACACTCAAACATCCACAGACTCACTCTGAAAGCTGCACAGGTGGTGCCTCGTATGAGGTCTGCACTCCACATCAAAAGGACACCTCTGACATCTCAGATCGCTCACAAATGATGATGCACAGAGATCTTTTGCCACTACAAAGGCAGAACAAAAGAACTGACATGAAAGAGAAGTCAATAAACATAAGGCGTTTAATAAAACATTTTTTTTTTCTGCTGAATACACTACAAAGGTGTTTTACTGTTTCCCCCCTCAAACGACACAACAAAAAGAAAGAGAACTCTTGAGTCACAGGACTGACTGCTGAGAGTGGCAACCATCCAGTCCCCTTCAGTCAGGATGAGCCTGCCCTGGTTAGAGTGCAGGAAATGTGAGGGCAAGTGAAGGCATCGTTGCACCCTCAATAAAGACACATTTTAGTGTGTATGTGCACTCAGAGGAGATATGTGGGTAACGTACAAACCCACATCACTTAAACTCAAATCTCTTTTTTCACTGTAGTTGACACACTAGTTTTCTAATTAGTTTTACGAGACACATAAAAAAGTCCCTGTTACAATGGCACACTGTGCACACGCACACACACACTGGCTCACAACTTGTACCGAATATGACCAGTATCAAAGTATGCTGCACACAGCCTCACACAGTGTGCTGAAGTGCGCACACACACTGACACATACACACAGAGCAGAAGCAGCTGTACAGAGACCATGTGCCCAGTGCAGAGGCGGCTGAGTGAGTAGGAGCGGTGGCTTACAGATGTTCAATGTCCCACAGCAGTTGTTGGAGCTGCAGTGAAGTGTCAGCCCAGGAGGACGGAGAGCCGAGGCACAGCAGCATAGAAACAGAATGGAACATGAGGTCACACTCAAAGACTCGCAGCCCACAGCACCTCAAACTCCTGGCACTGCCAACCGTCTGTGAGCAAACATCAAGTCAACACAAGTCTGGGGTGTGGGGGGGGGTAGACGATGACTAATCTGAATTTCATCAACTACAGGTAGTGGGTTTTTCTTTCCTCTGGATCAGTGCTGCTCACCAATGCTTAGCAAGCCAATATGTGGTGAGTCACTTTGGGAGTCATTTTTTTCATAATTAAAAACAGGCTATTACCTTATGATGCAAATTTGTTTGATCTCTTCTGTGCCAAGTGTTGTTTTTTTTTATCAGCGATTACATATCTACAGTAGCTTGGATACCGTTTTGTTGTTTCAATGAGTTTGTCCAAAATGTTGTTTGTCCAAAATCCAAATTAATTAAACATTTAATGTCCATGCCAAAACTGCACTAAACAGCCTTACAACATGAATACAATTAACGTGATTTAACATTTAGCATTTGTGTCTCTGCAGACACTGTGGTTTGTTTGAGAGTTGAGTGATGGGAAAACTGCTCCTAAGTTAATAGGCAGGGGAAGCTGCAGAAATTGCAGGTGACACCAACTGAAGGCTTTTCCAGGAGGTTTGTGCCAAGGTGAAAATGTCCCAGGTCACTTTTCCCTCTGATGTGGCACTGAAAGATGTCTGTGGTTGTTTAGACACCTCTCACCGCCTTTTCTTTTTTGAGAGACTGGTTCATCCGTGTATGTTCATGCTGGTTTGGGCCTCGTATGCCCAACTCTGCCTGTATGAAGTAACATAAAAACAAACCCAGATGAAACCCGAGGGTGATTTCCTATGTGTTTCAACATTCTGAGTACTCTTTCAAACAGATGATGCAACGTAATTCAAAAGTTCACTTATTTTTGATGTTTCAAATGACTTCGCTTGTTCCTGCTTTTCCTCATTTCAAACATTCATCGGAGGCGCTCAGGCTGTTTCATGTTTGCGTGCGTGCAAATGTATCAGTGGCTGGGCGAGTGTTGTGTTTGTCTGTGTGTACAAGCTCGTGTGCAGGTCAGTGTGTGCTTAAGTCGACTGAAGGATCACACACGCACTGCGCTGTAACATGAATATTCTGCTTTGGGTCTGGCTGCTGTGGTTTCCCCCGGTATGGGGAGCCGTGTAGATGGAGGTGGGGGTGGTACACTCTCTAATGGGCTACCAGGGGACCTGACACCACTCTCCAGAGACACATGGGCTCCATACATCCCAGCCTGCAGCCTTTGTCAAAATGCACACTTCCTCAGATATTCCTTTTCAAATCTATTAACACCAAACTCAAATCCGCACCCAATTAGGCGAAGCAGAGCAACTTCATAGGAACTGCGTCAGACACATGGCACGAGAAAGTTCTGATGATGCGTGTGTATGGGCGAGTGCATTTTTGCTTATTATTATGCCATGTGAGCATGTAAGAGTAAATTTACAGTGCATTACAGTTGGTCTTTTAGACAAGGGTATGTGACCATGTGGTGAGAGATGATTCAAATGACAGCTCATCAGGATTAAACCACAGAAGTTTATCAAGAGAAATGATTATCAAATTAAGAGAAATACACTCTGTGTGCCCCCCACCCCTGGAAAATTATGGAATACATATTATGCAGGTTGGAAGTTTGTATTCGCCAGTTTCTTTGGGTGCGCATAGATTGATTTTACAAGAAAAGACATAATTACAATAATTGCCTGTGTTAATCCAAGACTGAACATGAGCTTTATTCGCATTTGTGCAAGTCCTTGATTGTATTTGAGTGGACGTTTGTGTCAGTATCAGCATCCGTGTGTGTGTGTGTGTGTGTGTGTGTGTGTGTGTGTGTGTGTGTGTGTCACCTGTCTCCATGACCACCATGGAAAGCAGTGTGCCTCCTGCCCTCTTTAATCAGAGTAGCACAATGGCGAGGCTAAAGCCGCCTTATCTCGACACAATCAGATTAGAGAGGATTGCTGCTCTGCTAAGCACCACAAAGTAAGGACCCCCCACCCCTCCACCCACTTTTCTCGGATCAAGATGATTTGATTAATAATTCGTGATCATATTATCCTTTAAGAAGCATAAATTGTTTTATTTTTATTTATTTATTTCCGCTTTGTTTCTATGTTTTTTTTTCCTCCACAGGCTAAACAGAGATTGAAAGATTATCTTCCTACCTGAGCAAATGCCTTCTCTTCCCTCCCTCCCACTCGCTCTCCCTCAATTCAGATCTCCCCTTTCGCTTTCTGGTGATTTTGTTGTTAGTTCCACCAGTGGCCAGATGGGGGTGCCATGCCTGCTGCACACAGTGGGGGCCTCCTCCACACCTAATCTCATCAAAATAAACATGCCCGCAGTTGTCAGCTCCTCCAGCAGCGAGAGGCAGGGAGGGAGGGTGTTATAGAAACAGGTCAGGCTAATCATGCATATAATTGCATTTTGACATTTTGGGCTACTGGGACCAGACCTTTGGATATCAGGTTATCCTCGCAGCACTTAAGTGATTAACAAATAAAAATGCAGCTCTGAAACTTAATTAGATATTATGTCTCATCCATGCCTACGGGGTGGGGCTTTAAGGTAGTTGTTGTCAGTGGGTGAGAGCGATGGGGGCAGTGTACTTAGGTAAATCAGGAAACATCAGAAGGTGAAGAAACACGATTTTACAAAAGAGAAACAACCGTTAGAATTTTTCGTTTCCAAAATTTAGCACTTCCATTTTGGAAGTCTACAGACTGCAGGTACGACCCAGGTCATTATGATTTTATAAACGGACAGCACTTCATTATCATCACGCGTTTACTTCTTGTTTGCTTGTAGGAATAATTAGAATTACCCCTCCTTGTGGCACAGCAAAGGAAAAGAAACATTTACACTCATTTTCATCAAAAAGACACTTTGGGCTGTGAGAAGCCTGCTATGTCTCTTTCTACCTTATCAAACTAACGGAGAGGAGTAAACAGCCGCCAGTCATCATTAGACTGTTCAGCAAAATCAAAATTCAATTGCAATCATGAAAAGACCCCAGTGTAAAATACCCCAAAAATACTACCAATAAACAGTATGGGCAAATAGAATTAGACAACTATCTACAGAACTGTATTACTTACTAAATAATGCTTGTGAACTTTGATCTCTGGATATTGCATGGCCTTATCTTCCTACTATGTATCATACCATTGCTTTCAAAGCAAAACAGAGTTCAAGTTCTAATTCTTTAATTTTAATAGTATAATCGTAGGTTTGCTTTAGTTTTTTTCTAGAGCAAAACAGTGTATACTATACTTATGATTATTAATATCATGACACCAACCACCTCTCACTCGGCATCTGTGAAGATTGAAGGAAAAATATGTTTTCAAAACCCTGTAGTTTCAAAGCTTGATTCCAAAACAAGGAAGTTGAAGTCACTCTTCCTCCACATGCAAAAAGGCACACTGCCCTTCAGTAGACAAACCTTTAACAGAAGAGCCCCCCCAAGTTTGAGACCACACCCGGTACCCCACAGATAATAAAGACTGTTGTGTGTAGATTGATAGTGCTCCCTACAGTATGAGTCAAATGGAGTTCTCACTGGCCACTACCTGATTCTCTGCTCACCTCTCTTCTTATCCCCATGTTGGAACCAGCTCTTGAACACGATTAGCTACTTTTCTACTTTACTTATTCATGGGCCAACTTGGACCTCTGAACACAGAGGGCACAATCCACCTCCCGTTCCTGCTCTATCATTCTCAAGTCCACCTGCACTGCTGAACTCCCTGTAACAAACAGATTATGTCCATTTGATTGTGTCGATTCTTTGTCCTGCTTCTGCCCCAGCAGACTTAGTCACCATTCATCTCGGACTTCACTCATTGTCCATTGTATGATAACTGTAGATCACTCTCCCAGCCTTAATTTTCATATAAGATTTCAAAGATGCAAGACATATGACATTGTTTGCATCATGGTATCAAGACTGGTGACATACTATACATACTATATTTCAAACAGCTGTTGTACGCCATTAGCTGTGTTTCTTAGTTTATCAGTATAAACTTCCTTTTCCAAGGGCTAGTGAATAAAACTATACTACTCCATCAAATGAACTTAACTTTTTTATTGAAAAGGTACCAACTTAAGTGTCCCTAAGGACAATTAAGCCTCAAGCAATCAATTGTGGCTTGGCCATTCAGAAGACCACTGGCCATTGGGACCAAGGATGGTGAAAACCTGCTGATGCTGAGCCCCTCAGGTATAAGCTACCATTTATTGAGCTAATTTGCTCTATTAAAGTAATTGGATCTATTGATATAAGCATATGACAGAGAGCATTTTGTTACAGGTGGTATCTACAGTGTGTTACTGGTTGAACTGCATGATATGAAATGGGAAGTGGATGAATGAGGCACTTCTCAGTGACCACTAATGACACAAATTTAAACAAGTAAATGACACTTTTGTTTTGAGTAGCCCTCAAATGAACATTGTCCTCATCACTGGCAGATCCTATCAATGACTGGGTTTTACAAAATACTTTCAGTTTCACACTGAGGCTAAATGACAGCATGACGGTGTTCTAAACAATATGATATATTTGTCCTTGACTGACCCTGGAGTTGCATTTTATGACGGCTGTATCTTTTAGGTCTGATTAAAAATAACTTACATTTACATTACATTTTAACCCTATTGACAAGACATGAATACTGAATCTTTATCAGTGTCTTGCAATTTGGTATTTACTGCACTGACTGGATAACACATTTAATTAAAATCAGGGTCATTAAAATATTCAGCACATCAGTAGCACTGAATGTGATGTGGGCATGTGAGTGTCAGCCTGCTCCACCCTATCCCCTTCAGAGCTCATCATCAGCACAAAGACTGTGATGAAGACATGGCTGTCGACAGACGTCCCGGACCATGTCTGTGTTTGTGCGTCTGCTTCAAGGGACAACAAGAGCCATCAGTCAGAGAGGATCGGCAGTGAAAGGAAGGGATGCTAGGGGGGCTGGGGTTGAGGATATGGGAGGGTGAACAAGGGAGGACTGGGCCTCAGCTGTCTGCTCCATGCACTCACATATGGCTCAGTGTCCTGGTAGCACTATGTTAAATGACAAAGAGTGCCCTTCCTCCTCATCATCACAGACAGACACACCTTTACAGTCACCCCTGTCTGTCTGTAGATCTGCACACATGCAGATGTGTACGCACACAGACCCGCGCGTACATTTTCAGACACAATCGCACATATACACAAGTGCGTGTGCACACAATACATGCACACGCACATTCACAGGCAGCCACACTCATCTCCTGCATTTTGCATAGGTGACACTTTTCATTATTCAAAGCTTCTTTCTGGGTATGCGGTGTGCACATCGAGAGGCGACATGCACTCTCTCCAAACAAGGTACACCTTAATTATGCATGCTCAGACTACAGGCATCACATTTTGGTGTGTGTGTGTATGTGTGTGTGTGTGTGTGTGTGTATGTGTATGTGTGTACACATGTGTTTTGTGCTTATTTGCCTAATTGTGAGTGTTTATATGTGGGACATGTGCATGAGTAGCATCATCGGTATACCTTAGAGTGTCTCTGTAACCATACTGTTTGTCTGTATGCAAGTAATCAGCAACTCTGCATTCACCTGTATGCTGATCATCGTATCTCATTGTTCTGTCTGTCCTCCTTGCAGCTTTACATGTGCATCCGTGACAAAGCCTGTATGATAATCTAATATTATCTATATCTGTGAACAAACCACAATACGTTTTGAGTCGTCAATTTAATAGTTAAACAGTGAGTTAAATGTGCACAAGGCTCGGGAAAGCCAGCCTCCGTGAGCTAAACCAATTCAGTGTGTGAACAGATGAGATGCAGTGTGTCATGAAGGTGCTCCCACCTGACCCCCCCCCCCTCATCCGAGCCAACTTCCGCTGCGAGCTCTCGACAACACATATTTGTATCGTTGTTATTTGCTTAGTCTCTTTATCTACCTGACAGGGTTTCAAACTCGCACATCTCTCCCAGAAGAGACAGCGGTGATGAAACAATTTGAAAGATGGCAGCTCTGCTCGTTCGCTCAGCATTACAGCTCACTGTGAAACACACAAGTAGGCTTTCATTTAGGCGATTACACCAGATTAAAATTTCCATTAATGTTGGGGAGTGCACGTTCCTTTAGAAGAGGCCTCTGCTTTGAGCGTTGACACAACAGCGCATTAGAACAGTGAGCATCACATTAACCGGCAGCACTGGCAGCTCAGAGGTGCAGCAAGACAGGGATTTTCAGCTTGATTGGGTTTTCATCTTGGAGTAAAGGAATGAATTATTTATTTTCCGACTTGAATGTGTATGTGAGTATGCGCGGGTGTGTGTGTGTGTGTGTGTGTTTGTGATGGATGAAAAAGCCAAGCCAAGGTAAATACTTTAAAACATTCTACCTTCCTCTTGATGCAGAAAAACAACAAGCTTCGGGGTCAGAGAGCAACGTTCCCAAAAGTGAAATTCCAGCAATTATTCACGGGAGATCCACAGCGGGTGCTCAGGGCAACATGTCCGCACCCTTGAGTGGGCAGAGGAGACTGACAGCCCCATTATAAAACGGCCCGCGTGACAGATAAATATTTCAGACACAAATAAATAAAGGATGCCCGGCGTTTTCCCTCTGAATGGCTTTTCACAGCCCAATGCCCACAGCCGCTTGCCCCGGGATCTCCTGACGGCACCCTTCACCCCTCCCTCACTATCACCCCTCCACCTATTCCACCTCAGGCTCTATGCAACACCCCAAAACAGGCTGCCGACCCTCCTGATGTTGCCCCCCCCCCACCACCACACACACATACACACACACACGACCACAGTCCTCCTCCTCCTCCTTTGCTCATATCCCCTGGGCCAACCACCCCTGGCAGCAACGTGCAGGTAAAGGCGCTGCGCCTCCATTTCTGGGTACAAAGAAGCAATTAATCTACGTGTCTGAGACAGGGTGTCTGGGAAGGCCTTCCTATTGTGTTTGTGGATCTCTCTCTGTCGAGCTGACTTGGACAGCCGGGGCCCATTGTTGCCCAGTAATTACTGTAATGTGTAGTATACATGTTGAATTGTAATGACTTTGTTCTCTTTTTTGGGGGCTAATGTTACCTATGAGGTGGTAACAAATTGGTTGGGTATGTTCTCATGGGATGTGTTTAAAATAATAATAGATTTCATTTAATAGTAGATTAAGTGTGTTTAACGTCTGTGGCCGTAATAGGCATAGCTAAGCGTCTCCTCAGCCCTTCTCAATAGTTTCGTATGGATTACCTCGCTCCACTTTATTAGAGCAGCGTGCCGTCCCAGAGGAGCGTAGTGTGATAATTCAATTAAGAGAAAATTATGAGATATTCCTGTGGTTACAATCGGAGACAGGCCAGATGGGAATCTCGCTGCAACCCTCTCCGTTGCCTCTAAAGCAGCGAGACGGAGAAGAAGAGACAATGCAGAGGAGAGACGGCAGTCCCAACAGTATCAGCTCTTCCCCCTACGGTATAGCCTGGGAAAAGATCGGAGACAAGAGTGAGATGAGAGATCAGAGTAAGTGACGGGAAATCTCAGATCAGCTTCCTCAAAATATAGAACAGTGTCCTCTGTTAAGGCTACAACTGTGGAAAAGTTCCAAACAGTTGAAACCCACGTCATGAAGAGTGCTGACTGACTTTTTTAAGAGTAGAAGTCATACACTGCATTAAAAACCATGTAAATACTAGCACCGTCAAATACTTTATGTATCAGACAAGTACAATATCTGGGTAGAATGTAATCATACTGACAGGTTTGCCTGTGTTGGACTTGTCCAAATGTTTCTACTGTGTGTACAGTGGTTTGGATATTGGGATTTTTTCTTTCATGTCCTGCTGGGCGGCACACAGAAAGAAACTCTTCTACCAATGGGACTATTACACCAGACAAGTTGAAATCCTGAGAACACAAGGTCTTTCTGACTGTCTTTTTTTGTCTGTCTCTCCTTTTACTTTCCCCCTCTCCATCTTTCCCAATATTTCTCTTTGACCGCCTCCTTGACAAAAATCGCGTTGAGCGGTGTTAGCATTGAGATAAAAAGAACGCTTAAATATTAATGGAGGTGTGCTTTGTTCTGGCGAGCGCAGACGTAGAGACGGAGTTCTTCTGACTGGTAGAAACCAGGTCTGATTCATTAGCTGGGGTGTCTGTGTGAGGAGGTCCACAGAGGGATGCCACATCCACTGAGAATGCTCGGTAAGCCATCCCCCGCAACTACCATACCCCCCTCTTCCAATCAAGCCCTCCCGTGTACTTTTTCTGTCTCTATCTATCCTTCCCCTTCAGTCTTTCTATCATTATCACCCACATCCCTTTTCTCTCTGCAATTCTTTTAACCCCTAATACTCTCAAAACCTCACTTTACTGTCTTGTAGGTTCCTGTGAATTCATATTATCCTCTCATCATCATCCTCCTCCTCTCCAGTGAAGAAGCTCCATTACCTCCCTCCTACCCCCCTATATGTTTGTTCTTTCTAATGCACCTCCAGATGCGGAAAGAGAACCAGTCTCCCAGCTCCACACTAGCCAGACAACAAGCCAGAGACCTAAGAGCTAGGATCTGGGGCTACACTTTACCCTCAGTGACTGCCTTTGAGAGGTAAAATGCTACGTGTCCACACACGTTTGAATTATGCTGGGCTGTGCCGGGGAAGACTGCACCACAGGGAGAGTCCAGCTTCCTTTTTCTCATCTTTTACTCTGCCTCACTTTTCCCCTCCCCTGTGAGACAGAGATGATCAAACCATGCTGAGTGGACACAGTCCCTGCATACACTGGAAAGGGAAAAACCTAGAGAGACTAACAGAGAGATAGATGGAAATTATAGACTCCTCCAAAACTCCTTTCTTCCCCAATCCCTTACAAAGATGAGCTGCTTCCCTACTGAACGGGGGAACAGCTCATTGGGATAGTCTAAGAACAAGATTGAGGATTTCTAGGATATGTTTTATCTTTGTTATGCTCTCATTGAAAAAAAAAATCAATAGAGCAACACGAGGATAAAAAGACAAAGATAACAATGAGGCCAGCCGAAGTGAAGTTTTCACAGATGTCTTGCTACTTGTTAAGAAAAGTACTACACTTGTGACTTTGTATTGGGATTAAAACTTACCAACTTGGGTTTCTGTGTAAGAAAACTCTTGAACAACAGCAACTTGCCAAAGCATTACACTGGAATCAGTGCATGACAACTTCTCCATTAATAGGTCGGAATTCATAACAGATGTACACAAGCTGAAATGTCTGCTGTGGTTTATACGCATCTATTGTGGTTTGCTGGAATGGAACTCTATGCATGTTCAAATGGCTTGTAGTGGTCCAGTGGGAAGTTGGGGAAATTTGGGGACACTTGTTCGACTTGTTCTTTGTGTAAACAAGAAATGACAACCTTACCTGACACACACAGAGGGATAACGCACTGTGCAACAGAAACACAGTAACAGAGCTGCTTATCGCATGAGATAAATAGCTATGAGCCGGCAAGTGCAAATCATTTCTGATATGCTCATATCTAATGTTATATTACTTTTATATGTCATTATCTTCAGTTTGCCATTTAGGCTGTATTTAATCTTATAACATGTTTGACATTAACATAAATATTATATTTTTGTATGCATGAATTTTGTTGTATTACAGTATTCACAAATGTACAAACACACTTGCATGTACACACATCTGCACACACTACACCCACATTTACCTTCTCACACACGCAAAGTGCTCTCTCGCTCTCCAACACAAGCACCCTAGTGAGCAAACAAGCACACAGATGAGCCACTACAAGCTCAAAATCCCTTTATTACCTCTCGTTGTGAAGAGGATAGAGAAGTGGCCCGCCAAGTGCTCCCCGCTCTGTATATAAAGCCTTAAAGCCTTGTCCCACAACCAATGAAAGGCCAGTGCAATCTGTAAGCAACCCTGTTCCCATATGGGCCAGCCTGAGATGGGCCTCGTTTGCCTTTGTCCTGTGGCTCTCTGAGGGCCAAGCTCCGCACGCCCCAGACTAGCTCAAGGCATTTATTAAATATGCACCTTCCAGTTGCCGTGAAGAAAGATCCCAACCAGCTAATCTCATCACAGGCTGGGGACCCTCCACATATGTAAATCTACATCTGTTCCCCTTCAAAGAGAGAGATTCTCCAGGATTATCCCCCAAACAGACCCAGACACATACACACTCACACACATATGCACACAAACACACAAGTAGTGATTTCTCCCACATGGCCACTGCCAATCAAGAAGTCCCCCCTCCACCACATGCACTTGTCTGCCATCCCCGGACTCCAAACATACCATCCTTTCTCATCCAGCTTGACAACAAGCAGTGGCCAAGCAATTGTTGAAAGTGACAAGGCAAAGCCCGACAAAACCTGCGCCCCTAGCCTTTGGGCTGGCATTGGGGTTGCGAGGGCTGGGCCAGGTCCCATAAAGAGTAGCACCAGAGGCCCAGGAAGATGGCACCATACCGAGAGAAACATCCTATAGCGCCCTGGGATATCATTATACATCCCTGAAACACAGGATTAGCTTGCTCCCTGGCTGGGAGCTGCCATGAGGCAGTCTATGGATGAGACAGCTTCATCAAACATCAGCGACTGACAAGCCGAAACAGATAAATATGAGGCTCGAATCTAAATGTGGCTCCATTCAACACAAATTGTACACATTAAAACAATCCAACCAATTATGAAGAAGAGATGGTGCAAGATGGTACGTTGCGACTTCTAGTTGATGAAGTTTGTTTATTATTTACATTTAAAACATAAGCTAGCAATGGTATGTTTCAGTTATATTTATAAAATAAATTCATGTTAATAAAAACTATAACCACCACACCACAAAAATCCAAACCTATTGAATCCATTAAATTAGGTTTTCTTAAAAAGCTTTAAAAGGTGGGTGATATGTTGAAGAAATAGAAAAGCCTAATACAATTTTATGTGAAATAACTGAAAGAGCTGATACATCACAACTTAACACAGAAAATTGATACAGCAACATGCATGTGTAAAGCTATCCTTCGTATTATATGTGAGATTATATATTCCCTGTGTCTCAGCTCTGGGGTGTAGACAACAGGACGGAGAAGTTGTCCTTAATTCATCATTACTTGCAGTGCAAGCATTGCAGTAGTCAAAAAGCATCAATCTATCTTGAATGTTTGCTTAACCCCCAGTGAAATACTTCTCATCATGTCTGCATAGCAGCCATTACACAAGCTTGTGGAGACAGCAGCACTGACATAAGGTGCTTAAACATGAATATTGCTGGTGACAGATGTATATGTTAGCTTATTTTACTGTCGTAGTACTGTCTGGTTATGGACTTTGGGCTCTCACAGTTTGGTTACTTGGAATGAAGGTGACACACAGTGGGACTTAAAATGTGCTCTACTGCCCTCGCTGTAAGTCTAAATACATTGTTGTCAAGAATAGACTCCTATACAAATCAAAAAGGTAAATATCCGTTGACTACACATTGAACAATATAAAGGCTTCACTGATGACTTGTATTATGGACCAAGCATGTAAACAAAAGTGAAACCAACAGAGGAAATCCGAGCAGAATTTAACTAAGTAAGTTAAAGTAAAGGGAATAATTACTAAATTTGAAGTGTGCCCTTTCAAAATTGACCAGCACTGTTGTACATACACTGCTGCTGCACCAAAATCAATCAGGGATATGTTAAATTTAATTCACCTTGAGGTGGAACAGCATGTTCACACGAGCTGGTATCGTATAATTAGATTTTTGTAAAAAAAAAAAAAAAAAGTCTCAAACACAAAGAAAGACCATCTGACACGACATAACAGCTACACAGAGAATGGTTGTTAAGACGTGTTCGATAGATCCGATTTGCATGTTTAATTAAGCTATCAGCTCAGTACAACAGAGACCCAAAACCTAAAGCCACAGAGTCAACAGCCCCTGTAATAACAGCTCCCTCTGGTCAGGAGAAGTTGAGGGAGGAGAAGAGGGAGGAGGAGAGGAGTCGGGCAAAGATGGTGTGGGGAGGTTGCAGTCACTCACTAATACACTGAAAGGGAAAGCGCAAAGCTTTTCATTAACACCCTGTGAAAGGCACATTCACACTCCAGCCCACTAATTAAGTCAGGCCTCACTCACTAGGGAGCAGGAGTAACGGGGAGAGAGGGAGAAAAGGGAAAGCGAGAGGAGCAGAGTAGGGGGAAAAGACTTCGAAAATTGAAAGGAGGAAGTGGACAGATGGAAGAGAGAGACAGACACACAGAATGAGATTGAAGGAGCAAAAAGGGAGGAGGGTGGTGCAGCGATAATATCTCTGCCTCTAATCAGGTTGATTTTAAAGTCACTCGTTGCCAGTCCACTGCAGGCCTCATTAACTCGCCCCTGGCTGGCATCATTGTTCAGGCAGCGTTTGAAATCCACCAAAGGAATGGAGATTTGCTTTAATCCGGGCCCATCAAAGGTAACACTGATGCTGCAGTGACGCTGTGCCTCTGGATTAGGCCAAGCTCGAGGGGAGAGAGAGAGAGAGAGAGAGAGAGAGAGAGAGAGAGAGAGAGAGAGAGAGAGAGAGAGAGAGAGAGAGAGAGACCCATCCTCAAAATTTAACCATTTCGAATTCAGTAGGTGACAGGTCTGAAGAGCCTCACCGGCACTGAGGATGACACTTTCAGGAGGTATTTGAATAATCTGGATGGCCTAGGTTACATAATTATGCCATGACAATTTGGGCACACATGTCAGAGTACAGTCTGGCAGCCAATGTGTCAATGTGGGGAAGCTTACAGGGGGTAAGGATAAGCGCCATACTGTCCCTGCATTTACTCTCCTTCACTGTGCTCTGCTAGGTGCTGATTTGGGAAAATTTGCAATTCAAAACAACTTTTTGAAAAGAATATTTTTTCGGCTCATGAATACAGAATTTGGGAGGCAGGGTTTAAATTGCACATGGCAACAACGGGAGACCATTTTGTGGTTAGCCCACCCCTGGCTATGTACTAATATGAGGACTAAAGACTGGTGGCATATCAGGGAAAATAATAATATAATTGTGATGTGCTTTTTCCTCGTGTATAACATTTTATTTGTCAGCCAGGAAGCCCAGTTCAAGCCAACAGGAAGTTCTATGTGTTCCAAGAAGACATTCCACCTGGACAACTATAATAACAAGGCGTGGAAGGTAGAACCACAAGCAGAGTACATGATGATGCCTGACAGCTGTAATAAAAGTCATGCCACAATACACACTTTTATCACTTTCTAACTCTCTCTTGCAAACATGTTTTCTGCAAAAGTAGCCTCTCTTGCAGAGAAAGCACTCTCCTGTCTAGGACACCTGCAAGTCCTTTAGTTAAAAAAAAATACTGACATCTCATCTTTATTCATGAGCTAAGACACAACAGTGGATATTAAACTCTCAAGAGTTTTAATAATTCCAAAGAAAAAAGCATCTATCCTGAGAGGCAGCATCCTGGCATGTTGAAATTTTAAACAAGTGCTAAATGGACGAGTCCATACAATCGACCTATTCATTCTCAAAATCCCAGCTCCTCACACATTGTTTCGACACACTATGTGTTTCATGCTGATGTTTATGCTGATTCCTAGCATGCTTATGACATGTTAAACACGAGTTTCAGGTGTCATCAACCATGCCCCAGTATGTTTTGCCACAGTCAGACACCAGTGATGCTGAGGATTCTCAGGGGACTTGAGGGCGAGGCGGAGAGTGGGGGATAAGTAGGAGTGGCAAAGAGGCAAGAGATTGTGGGCATGAGGACCCGAGGCTCACAGAGGGAGCCAGGTTAAGCCAGTTAAGGGCATTAGACCTCCAGGCTGATGAAAAGGGGCCCTCCCAGATCAAATTGAAGTAAATCTAGCCTAAATCCACCCTACAAAGGGAGTTCAGACTTCGCCATTGTGCAGACCAGAGTAAACAGGGGGTCCTTGGGTAAGCCTCCCTTCACAGGGGACAAAGGCAGAGAGTTGAGGAACTGATCTTACCCCAGTAGGCCAATGTTAGCACACAGATCACAGGGTTAGACACACTCAAACCTATCAGCTGCTACACAGGCCTCTACGGTCACAACACTCTCCTAAGCCTTAAACAAGCTATAAGTTCTCCACTGGTCCTGACACTCTAGCATGTCTCCCGTGAATGCTCACATTTTGCCCTGAAGACAGGAGTGAAGATAACTTTGTGTTCAATCGTTGGCTCTTGGACAGACATCTCAAAGGGCAGTTTCCTCACCGTTCTGGCTGTTTCACACATTCTGACACTTCTCTTTCACACGCTAAAAGGATTGTTATTGCATTGTGTTTCTACGACAACTGACGAATCAAGCCTCCATCATCCTTTTCGTCAAAGCATGAGGCGATTTTCCCAGATGGCCGCTGGGCACTTGTGCTTTGAAAGAAAGATCACAGTGGCAGGAAAAGAAAAAAACCTGCTCATTCACTATAAAACTTTCCAGAAAAGCAAGCACAATCATCCTGTTAATGGTTCTAATTGAGGCATCATCATACCCGTCACACTCCAGCTGAACCTAGCACAATAAATATGTGTTCAATTAGGATCCATCAAATGCTCCCAGCCACTGCTGCTGGAAAAACAAACAGGGCCCCCAGCCCATGGGCCTTATTCAATTCACCTGGCAATCATATTATGATGCTCTCATTTTTGACCTGCTTCAAATTATCTCTGGGAAAACAAAACCCTTCTCCTATCCGTATATTCCAAGACAATCGTTCTTCAAAAAACTTTGGCAGATAGCTTCTTTGAAAGATACTTGAAAGGTACTAAAGTAGGTGTCAGGTACTATTATAGTGAAGGTCTACAAAAACATGCACTCGTAACTCACACACACAAAGAGCGAGACAGAGGTTACGGGCCCGGCAGGCGTTTGTGCAAGCCAGCAAGAAAAGCCAACGTTGCTTCAGTAATTATCAGCCAAGGAAACCATAACAGTGTTCACACAACAGAAGAATGCAAAAACAAAGGAGCCATTCAGCAGCAGTAACACCCAGGTGTTTTCATAGGGACGGCCATCTTGTCAGCTGACACAAGCTGCTGAATGGAATGAAAGATAACCACCGCAGGCAACCAGGTGCTTCTTCCATTTCCCAAGAGTCTATCCACAGCAAACTCACACATGGGTGTATTTGTGTGCATGCAAGTGCTTATTTAAGAGAAAGACTTAATTAACAAAGTGAAATAGCTCTGACTTGATTACACTGATGGTGAGGTGCATATTTAGAGTCAGATAGTGGGTTAGTAGGACTGTTATATTCGTCTGATTAAAAAAACAGAGGTGTATTTCGGTGACTACACATTCTTAATGGTTTGAATGTTTGTAAACTATATACAATTGAATTACAGTAGCATGACCTCAACTAGAATTACAGCACTGCGGTAGGAAAATATAATCATTCTATGTGAGGCCACCATGACCTTAACCTTTGACCTCTGGCTACCAAAATGAAATACCAAGTTCCAGTACATGTTTGTGCCAAATTTGAAAGAATTCCTTCAAGGCGTTGTGGAGATATCACATTCACAGGGCAAAAAAATGTGCGGGGTAACAGTGACTTTGACCACCAAATTCTATTTAGGTCATCCTTGAGTCTAAGTGAATGTTTGGGCCACATGTAATGATATTCCCTTCGGGGATTCCTGACATTCTGCATTATATAAGCTGATCTTAAGATATCATGTTTAAGAAAAACAGACTTTGTGAGGCCACCGTGACCTTTGACCTTTCACTACCAAAATCAAGTGATTTAATCCTTGAGTCCAAGTGAATGTTTGTGCCAAATGTGACAGGATTCCTTGATGGCATTCCAGAGATTTCACCTTCACAAGGGGAAAAAAGTACTTTGTGAGGTCACTATGACCTTGACCTTTGACCACCAAAATCTTATTTCATCCTTAAATCTAAATAAACACCTGTGCCAAATTTGAAGAAACTCCAGAGAATGGGAGGAACCGACCAACAAACATGCGCACGGATGTACAGACGGAAAACCCGAAAACAGAATGCCTAAGGACAGTGACTGTCGCCGATGCGGAGGCATAAAAACAACTACCCATTGGAATATCACTGAAATGAGGTAACAGAAGATCCATGAAGGAACAGAACCAAGTCAATGCATACTGACAGTGGTGCAAATTGCATATTGATAGATGATGCTGCAAAACAAAGTGAATCTTCTTTGTGTGAGAAAAGTCATTTTTTCATTTGTTTGCTGGTCTATGAAATATGCTGCAACAGTAAAGAACTATTATTCCCATTTCTTCTTGTTACTAACAGCTGAAGAGAGAAAATCGAGATCTTTCCAAACATCTTCAGATCAGAGATGAAGCCGAAGTGGATTCACTCAGCAAACATGCTGTAAAAGCGGCCTGTTTTTCGGGGGCTGAGTTTTACCACATGGCTGTGTGTCAGTGCACAGGCTTGTGCATGTGTGCAGGCTCCAAATGAGCAGGAGGAGAGTAGAGGCCCCATCATAGTCCTGGCTGTAGGAGATGATAAATAATCCAGCCGAAGTCAGCCATAAGGAGAGTCTGCCTGTCAGTCCTCTTACCCTAGAACAGCCTGGGGTTATCATGACGTGCCAGCACATTTGGTGTGAGCGTTTGACTGCTTCACCTCCTAATCGTGCCTCCTCCGGGCAGCGCTCTCCTGGGAGACCTCCCATCCTCTCCTCTTCCTGCTCCCCCTCTGTCAGCAGACTCTCTGCTGTTGTACTGAATAGTCACAAAACTGTAGATGGAGGAAGCTTGAGAAGTGTGGCATGTATTTCAAAACTGTATGTGTACACTCTTGGTGTTCGTCCGTCTGTTCTGCCATCATGAAAAATGATGTGTTAAAAAGTCGTGTTCTAGGATACATCCATACCAATACGCTTTCATTTTTAAATACTGTTTAAAATTAAAGTAATCTTAGTCTCTGCCCTTGTCAATTGACTGCTCTGCTCTGTTCTCCCATTTACTAAACCACTTCTCCATTTCTTTCTAGTGTTTAAAATCATTTAGAGCAACATAACTGAATAAATATAAATGACCCGTTATATCAGAATTGAATAAAAAAATGTATTTATGTCCCTTTGATATATTTACATTTCTAACGGAATTGTCTTTATACTTCACAGGCATGTTTTTCAATTTGAAAAAAGAAATACAAAAATATCTGCAGGAAGGCTGACAATTCCAGCCACAGTGTTTGATTTATAGTCTAAAAACCAAAGGTTATGTAGCTCTGCACTAAAGCACTTCTAGTAAAAGTGTCCTGTGTGTGTCAGTGTTAACTATATTTAACTCATGATCGCATAAAGCCAACCATTTATGAGTTGACTAGAAAGTTAAATAATAGAATTCATCTTTTCCGCCATGAAAAGTGCAAAGAGAGCCTCAGTTCAGACTCAGTCCAACATCAGGCAGGTTTGTTTCAGAGGATTCAACCACACTCGACACCATTTCCAGCTCTACTTATTGTGACAGTGTCACAACTATTTTCTTTCTCCAAGCAAGCGTCTATTTCCGTGGCAGAGGCAGGCTGTTTGTGTGTGTGTATGTGGCCTGTGTAGGCCGCATCTTCCTCTGTGGCTTGTTGTTCTGCCCATTTCTGAACCCACCCATTTATTTTGGTTTGTCTTAAACTATATTTATATTTTTCACTCTGACTTGGGCCTGGGACTTGAAAAATAACATAGTGTAAAGAGCAAAATGTGAAAAGCCTTCCCTCTCTAGCTCCCTCTCTCAGAGTCAAACAATTTACTGTAAGACTGAAATATATTCAGTGCTGCAAATCCATAAGCCAATGTTTTGATTACTCATGCAATGCTTTAACAGGCATGTAATTGGAACTCATAAAAAGGGCCAGCTGGTCAACCTGTTGACAAAGACATACACTAAATACAATGTAAAATGTCTAACACATGCTCATGCACAAAAAAACATACCGAGGTGATAGAAAACACAAGAAGGAGCATGCTGTTCCTCAAAAATGTCTTTGAATAAATGATTTGAAGTTTCAACGTCACACATAACTGAAACCATCATGTTGCTTTGATCTGGACACCACATGTAACAAAGTGAGCGGCCAGGCAACACTGGCTTTCACCACATTACTTCAAACTTTACTCTTTGTTCTCACATTTTGTTCCACTCAATTCCACAACAGTAGATCAGTCAACTGCTGGGTGTCAAGTCAGTCAGGACTCATACAGCTGAGGGCTCTGCCAGTATGGGGTTTTTAGCACTGATACTGATGCTGTGCCAATGTTCGATTATTTTGTCAGACATCAGCAGGTACACAGATTTGGTTTAGAATGTCACGTACCAGTTTCACAAATCATTAAAAAGAATAAAGATACTTCTGGTAAGATCTGAACATAAAACCTAATAACCAAATCTGAAGTAGTCGCTGGTTTCTATCGCCTCCAGCTCTGATCAGCGGTGAAGGAAACCTGGAAGGTGGATACACATTTCAGGCCATTTTCTGCCACGATCCCATGACACTAAATCAGAGTTATGAACATTGTTGCTTCAATAAAGCCAAGAAGCATGTAGTGTTTTGTTTTTAGCAGTCTATGGGAACAGCGTGCAGTGGCGACTTTGATCTTCATATACAACACTGCCAGATAAAAAGCCAGGGAGGTGATGTAAAATACCTGAAAACAGAGGCAAACGTTTTTTTTCATTTTAAATTGACACGTCTTATAATAACATGAAAGATCTCTAACTTAGTGTAGCCCTGTGCAGCGCTGTTTGCCCGAAAGTCGGCATAACATCAATAGTTGCTGCGCACATTCCTACAACGGCCATATGGTTCTCTGCAGACAACCAGACCTTGGCATAACACCTGCCCTCTCTGTGTATCTGTCATTCAGGTGTGCATGAGCGTGTGCTGTCTGCATTAATCATCAAATAATCAAGCTTCCTGCATTAATCTATCCTCATCAGCCCGCCCCCTTTACCAAAACGACAGGATAGAAATATATACTATTCTAAAAAGCTTCATATCAAATGCTTGATTGACTGTTCAGATCTTTAAATACAAAATATATTTTAGAGATTTTTTTTTCAATTCTGTTTTTGGTTCATGAACACAAAACAAATCCTTTTTTTGGGGGAGGCTGCAATAGGATTCCAGATTATTTACAGTCTCAATCAGATTGCAGACGTGTCGCTATATGCCGCCCTGCTGGTTCAGAGCGAGTGTCTTAGTGCAGTTAAAAGTTGATCTCAGATTGGTTTTGCTTGGACTCCTGTTGCTCTTTAAAGAGGCATGCTGACTAAAAGAAAACTGACACTGCTGTCCACCCACAGAAACTTCCCCCTTATGCTAAAAAACTTGACAGCTCTACTCCAAAGAGCATTGCACAGGCTGAGAGAATAAGCCACAGCTAAAACGTGGAGGCTTAAATGATGCAAGACGGTGGGCAGCTACTCAGGAGGATGAATCAGAATTTCTCAGTGCATGGGTATACACTCTAAATATGAATTATTAAGTGGCTATCATACCCCCATAGTATGAAAATAAATCCAAGGTTGGATGGAATGAGAAGGGGCTGAGGTAGTGGACCTGAATACTGATGTGCAAAGAGATCCCAGAAGAGGCACAGGTACTAAAAGGCCGCCAGGAAGCTCACTTGGATCTCCAGGAGAAGATCGTGCCTTTTAACCTCAGACACGGTGGATCACCACACACACTGTGACCGTCTGACCAATTCTCAGACATCTACATGGACACAAGTTTTTCTGTAGGAGAAGGTAAGGCAACATGATTAAGTTTCCATCAAAGTCACTTGTCAGTGGTTCAAGTCAAAGTTCGGAATGATCCTGAGGTGTTTCCTAACTTTTCTCTGATAAGTCCACATATTGTTACTAGCAGAGTAAACTGGTGGTGACATAACAAAAGCCACAGAAGCCATGTGGGGGAAAGAGCTCAGAAGTTAACACTATTATCAAGACTCAAAAACATACATTGACCAAAACCACACCTACCAAATGATGATACAGCAGCTGACAAGATAAGACTGGACAGGCCAGGCTAATAATCAATTATAGTTTGGGTGCAAAGACAAGTGTGAGCGATGGTAGATGTAGGTTACTTTATATTTTGGGAATGCACTTTATAGACAGCCAGGTCTTAAGAGGACATGCACCCTTCAGTGTGTGTGTGTGTGTGTGTGTGTGTGTGTGTGTGTGTGTGTGTGTGTGTGTGTGTGTGTGTGTGTGTGTGTGTGTGTGTGTGTGTAAGTAATCACCGCCTATTATTGCATGCAAGTCAGCCAATAACACAAAGCTGATTGCAAAATGTTAAGATATGTCATTCAAACATAGTTGGGAAGCAGCTTTGACATGGTTTGATTGATTCCCATGACAACGCACAATATTTTCTAGAAACCCAATCAACCCACGGGACTTTAAGCGAACCCATGATATCCACACTTCCATGTGTTCATATGGTTTCAGTGTAAAATTCTGTGGTACAATACTATATAGGAAGGATTCTTGTCATCAACACCACATGATGTATGTCTCAATAACATACTTGTGTGTATTGGGTAAATGCCCCAAGCAGGAGGACAAAGAAAGTGTGAATAATATTAATATTACCGTCTAACATTAATAAAAATTCATACTCTGACCCATTTTAATGTAAAAACACAATGAGCTGATGCCGGCTTGGGGTGTTATTTGTGTGAGAGTGAGGTTAAGAGTACAGAGGTGAATGTAATTGAGTCTTTCACCACAAGATGGGGTCTGTCAAAGAGGTCTTAATCCTCTCTACACATGCTCCCGTGGCTCTGGGACACAGCGCCCTGGGACTGTCACCAACCAGAATTACATAGCAACACAGTGCGCGCCTCTGATGTTCACATCATACTCTGAAATGAACCCCTCCCCAACGCACAGCTAAAATGGTCCTGCTACACATCCACCACATTTTAGGACAATGGTTGTCAATGTTAGAGGCTTACAGTTGTTAAAAATATATTAGTCTACATTTTCGCCTGTAGCCTGCTCTCAGGTGTCCTGGATGTGCTTTCTGCATAGTGAGCATGCATACAGTAATGAACGGCTGCATCTTCATACATTTACAGAATATAGTAGATCAGTACATTTACATTGATGAATTGGAGGTTCAAGAAATGATTATTTCAAAGAGGGAAGTTTGTATGATTTATTCTTATATATTTCAGTTTAAAAGCGTTAGATTCTCACCTTTTATATGAACAACGTTGCGATCAAGTCTTACCAAGCAATGCTACAAAGGACATGCAATGGGAAAGCATCTGAAAAATGGTTGCCCAACAAACCACTGTTCAAATGTTCTTAAGCTCAAAGCAGAAAAATGTATTCCTCGGTCCTGGGTCACAGCAGATCTAAGCTGTAACATCTTAACAAATCACACCTGATCAGATGGCTTTAGAGCCCTAACCCCTGCATGATTCCCCCATAGAAAGATGTACGAGACTGATCCTTTGGGAGTGACGCAACTAAACCACAACCATGTGTGTTGCAGCATCCAGCTATGCAGTGCTGAGTTCAGTCCAGCATATGGTCTCAGCTCAGGCACAAGGATGTGAAAATATCATAAGTACTTTGTGACTAACCAGGAGAGAGTAGTTTAAGAATCAAAGCTACAGCCCAATAAATATCCTCCTCATGGATCCATAATAAACACCACATATTGTACTGGGTAGACATTTTCACATCATATTGGACCATTATCATTACATCTTTGTGATTGATGGAACTAAAGCCGGAATATTAAGGCTTTTCATAAAATGTTTTGATGAAATCTAAAAATAGGGGGTTTGACTCAATAAGTATTCACTTCTTCCTACTCCTTTTTGAATATTATTCATTTATTTTGAACATTTGTTGATAAAGTTTCCTTGTTTGCTCTGACTATTTCTTACTTGCAAATATTGATATTTTACTTTATTTTAAACATGTTCGAAATCCAAACGTAGAAAGTTATAGTGAATGGATTTGAGATGTAATCTTCTTCTTGCCCATCACCATCTTGTAACAGTGTTTGGCTACGGACCTAAATCTTTTTTTGGTTGGACGTCTGTCTCACTTTTTCCGTAGCCCCTCTCCAGCTGACTGAGTAACTGAAGTGACTCAATTCCGTTCTCAATCTCATTCTTCTTGTATAATTTGTATTTTGTTTGATAGTTAACATTTTTCAGACTTCAGTCTTTTTGAGCTTTTATCTGTGACAGACATGATTCCTTGTCAAACGACACTAACAACTTGTCTTCACTCGTCATACATGTATTTCCTCAGTGAAAGCAGAACATGCTACACCAGCTTTCAGAAGCTCCTGCAGGTTCAAATGAACCAACCCAACAATATCAAGGCTGATTATCTCAGGAAGGCTCGATATCGACAGACTTAAAAAACAAATCACCACCACAGCAAAGGTTACAAACAAGCCAAAATCCAACACTCCTTCCAAGACTGTAGTTGCACTTGTCTCTCTATTTGAAAATATCTGTTTTAATTAATTAACACAAAATTGTTTCCTGAAATATATCACAACCTCCATTTTTTAAAGCAAAGTTTCACTGACACATATAGTGTCAGCTTTCTAAGAACCAATACCATGTCTTTTCTCTCCAGAGCGTCCAAAAATGTGTAGGTGCTGCACCTAAGTCTTTATACTTATACTACTTCTTTTTTGCCCTGCTCCTTATTATGCATTCCAAGTTAGATTATGAAAAAAACAATGCTTGGAAAGTTGACATGAAATAAAATAGATGCTGTCGATAAACTACAGAAGAAAAAGTGAGCGGCTGAGGGACAGCAGTTGTCGCTTGTCTGACCGTTCATCGGCCCTATAATTCACTCTTTATGTTGTGATGTCTTAAAATTGGATTTTACAGTCACTGCTTTTATTTCCACATAAAACTGAGTCTTGTATAAGCCTGTTAAAAGAGTATCCAGTGGTATCTTGCAAGCTTGATCCCAAAGCGCCCAAAGTACACAACAAAGCAGAAAGCCTGTAGCGGAGCCAGTGTCTGACCGTCTGCTTTCACTATCACAGCCGACTGTTTGTTCTTTTCTTCTCTCTCTATTTCTTGTCTTCTCCACCTCTTCCACACTCCAAGCACCAAGAAGAGTATAAAGAAAGCAGCCGTCTGAGGGAGAGAGGGTTTTTTAAAATTCATCTTTTATCTCACATATAGTATGTGGCAAGCGCAGTCTAGGAGGGGGAAGGAGTTATAAAGTGGTGGGAAAAATTTAAGATGAGAGCTGAGAGAGAGATACTGAGAAAGAAAGGAAGCAACGGAGGAGAATAAAAAGAGTGGGGTCATGTTTCTTTTCTTCAGCATATATTTCATGTTCTCTGATCTGAGGAGGAAATGTTAAAAAGCCTTTCCAGAAAGATACAGAGAGCGTGGATACAGCTTTCACTTCACAAATTCCGATGCTCAAATGTGCATCCAGCTGACAACTACCACCTAATAAAGGGTATATTATATATCAATTAATATAATATTATTGTATTGTATTCCTAAACATGCAGACTTATTTTGGATAGAAAACTAATATCAGTTTGTCTTTTCCTCATAAATTAAGCTCCTCAGGCGACAACGCAAACTAAGCTGTAGATGTTTCAGAGTGACCACGCAACACAGCAGGCCTTAGGTCAACACAAGAGACAGCATGCACCGGAGGATGGTTTATTTGCTGTGAGGTGTTTTTAGCTGTGATCAGTCAGGCGCTGCTCTTTTCCTGCTGGCAAATCACAGCTGCTGGGATACAGCAGAGCTTGGTGGAGCAGCTACCTCAGAGAAACCACAATAAACAGCTGAGGAGAAGCCCACAATCACATCAACGTGAGTGATAATACACTTTAGAGGGGGGGGAGTTTTGAAGGCTGTCGATGCAAGAGCTGCCAGGCCGGACTGTTGAGTGTTATAAGGAGAGGCTGATTCCCTGCTGCCTCTATATCACTTGACAGATAGAAAAGGGGGGGAGGGACAGGCCGTGGTTTGGGTCTCTCCAATGGCGCATCACTCCAGGCGACCAATGAGAGGTGATGGGGGCTTATTGACTTGTCTGGCTTGATGGGCACTCAGTGGCTGACAGCGCTGCATGCAACATCCATCAACGCTTAACCGAATGGCCAAACATGATCAAATCCTTTGACTACTAACCTCTTTACACCAAGACACTCCTGGGATTACCTGCCTGCCACCGCCACCTCCCACTGGCTACACAGAGCAATGCATAACGGAGATCAATGCAATAAACGCCATTTTCATCTCACCTCGAAATTGTGTCACAGCCGGCAATTCAAAACCTCCCAACTTGTCCTGGTACAACCTTGACAAGGACCTCCCTTTGAGAGTCTGTCTCTGTGAGCAGAAATGAGCTGTTCATTGTTGTACAATTCCATTTGCACAAGGGTTTATTAGATAAAAGGCTTGTTTGAAACTTTGAATACTTTCATATGAACTAACCTTTAAATTTGATGGTACAATATTGGAAGAGAGGATGTAATCGTGCATGTTCTTCACGGGGAAATGAAAATGTTTCATGAGTGTGTTACACTAAGAAAAGAGACTGGAGGAGTGTTCTATTTCACCAAGAATTAATGGTGACAACAAGACAAAGACATTGTCCAAAGAATCCACAACTTCTGAGGGCAGCTTCATCAAGTAACATTCAGGAAAC
This sequence comes from Hippoglossus stenolepis, assembly GCF_022539355.2. Taxonomy (NCBI): domain Eukaryota; kingdom Metazoa; phylum Chordata; class Actinopteri; order Pleuronectiformes; family Pleuronectidae; genus Hippoglossus; species Hippoglossus stenolepis. The sequence continues at coordinate 22,704,347 of NC_061483.1, read as the reverse complement.
ATATGCCAGGAAATTCGTTCGACCACTTTTATATCTTTGTGAGCTTTTCTTTTTCTTTCCTTCTTAAATCGTTAAAGAAAGAGAGGGACAGTCTGAAAGTTAGTAAGCCATGCTATTATCTCATTATAGGTGTCTGCTCCAAGGTAACGTTATGGTGTTGAGGACAGAGCTATGGAGAATAGGAAGCACCTCTCTTCAGACGGACTGTAAATTGAGATGAACCTACTTGAGATGAACTCCTAATCAGCCGCCAGACACAGACTATCTCTCTGATGACTGGTGAAAGGTATTCATTGGAGAGGAGTTTAACATCATTGCGTCTGATTGACTGGGCTCTCAACCGCCGTGGGTTAAGGGGGCTCCTGGGGTTAGCCTGGTCAGACAGAACAAGAGGGAGCAAGGAGGAGAGAGAGAGTGCCCTTCAGTAAATAGGCAGCCCGCAGAGAATTGTGCAGCAGTTTAATGGAGCCTCATCACGGCCAGTCTGTCAGTCAGTCAGGTCCTAATGAAGACAGCTTCACACCGAGTTGTCTTGAACCTGCCCAGCTAAAAAGCAGAAACACTTATTATCCATCTCCCCTACTGTGGAAGATTGCCCACTCACAGCCTCTAACAAGAGCAAAGGAAGATCCAATTGTAAGACCAGGGCAGCCAACAACACATTTTGTTCACTCTGTTTGGCATGAAGTGTGAAGGTGTACAGGAGAGGGACCACTGCTGCACTGTTCGGCTGTAACTCAGCTGCAGACACAACGCTGCAGGCCAAATGCTGAAGAAAATTACAGCTGATACATATGGAAAATAGAGAAGTACATATACACGTATTCAGTTTATACTACAGCAGCACTCAGGATATGCCTCTTGTCATATAGACTACTTCATGACATGATGCATAACCTGCATATGTGACATATACCTCAATCGGGCAACACTTATCTTTTGATATTGTAACAATGTCCTGTCATAATGACATAATCATGATGTCTTTGGGGTTTGTATGGTTAGCTATACCAATGTGACATCAAATACATAAAGTATTTTTTTTTTCCAATCTTATTAATAATACACAAACGTGACATAGCTTAACTAAGTCATTAAATATGCATTTGTACGTTGGGATACGGAGTTTCACAGATTTTTAAAGACATTCCCTACTAAATGTTCCTCAAAGAGAAATATCGCATCATGCCAAGAAAAAATTCATAAGATATTTGAATAATAAAATTGGAGGTTGGTAAAACTAAATTACACTTATTTTTGTATTCAACAGCATCATCAACAATCATCATCTGATCAGGCAAACTACAATAAAACCTTCTTTCTGACAACTTTTAATGGAAATAATTGTATCGAAGTTGAATATTATTGTTCTCGAACCAATATTGTTTTTATACATTTTTACAAAACCACCACCAACAAGTCAGGGTTTTGTAGCGTGAAGACAGAAAGGTGTTCCCCAAAGTCCGAAGCCCACTCTATAGGTACAAAAAAAGATGAAATGCTTTTAGATCAGTATAAGAACAGAAGATAAACCAGAGAACCAATCATCCCCACTGTCCATTTAAGCCCAGTGGCATTGCCTCAGGAAACAGCCGCTGGGTGGCCCATAACCAGGCCTTAGCCTGTCGTCTCTATGGTAAGTGCTCTGTCACGAGGCTGCCAGGGGCTACAGCGTATGCCACCAAATCCCTGGCGTATCCCCCCATGGTAAACACAGGCCCTGCTAATGGATGCATGGTCCTCTGTATGTACTGTATGTATGTCTGTCTGTCTGTGCTTCAGACTGACCTTCAGCTGGCCCACTCCTCCTCCTTTCCGCCAAATGGCTTCACGGCTGGATGATGCTGCCTCACTCACTATATGTGGGACATAGAGAGAGACAGAGAAAAAAGGAAACAGGTTGAAGTGAGAGAGACAGAGAGAGATCTCCTCATCTCTCCTTGACCTCAGGGTTCAAAGGAAAAATTTCCTTAGTCCAGAGAACAACGACACATGCATGAACTGTTTGAGATGTGCAGTCAAAGCATATCCGTGCACTTGCAAACAGGTGCACTTACATTTAATCACGTGCCCATAAAAAAGACACACAAAACATGCACTCACAATATGGTTCTCTAACTTTTTTTCAGTTTTGTCGTGACAAAAAAATGTACAACTGTTCACACTTGATGATGGTTGAGGGGCTCAGATACTGAGTTAGAAGAAGCGGTGGAGCAACATTGCTTGTGTTGCATAGAAAAAGTGTGAGAGACAGTAACACCCCTGCTGCACTGGATACGTGAGCGGCACGAAAGTCTTGCTTTTAATTCCGCCGTCCATGTTATCAGGTTAGAGCAGATATACTCTCAGTATGAGTCGCGCATCTCCTCTAGAGAGTCAGGGTCTCACCTATTTTCTCCGCATAAAATAGACAGTGAAAATTATCTTTCACCACAGTTTCAATGTCTAAATCTGTCAAATAAACACTTCTTGTACCCGTTTCAAAGAAGAAGCACTCTGGCTTTTCTCTGGATTGAATTCATTAACTTGTTTTAACAAGGTTTTTATTGTTATTGTCGGAGGATGCAAAGCTTCATACCATTATGTCCTGGCATTTAGTTGAGTACATAGGCCGACTTTCACTCAATTAAATACAGTAGTCATTCCAGAAACCTCATGTAGCAGCTCGGCAGCGGGCACACAGCAGATACGCTCCCCATGTGAACAACGCCTGCAAGATGCAGCAGACCAGCAACGCGGCCGTCACCCACTGAACACTCACCCAGCGCAGCCCGGGCATGAAGACGCAACATGGACAACTTTACTCAAGTAAAAAAAAAATAAAACTCCAGTAATCTGATCATGTATTATAATTGCCTTTTGTGTATTTTCATTGTTCAACATGTAAACTCAGTCTTTAGACATAATGACAGGCTTTGAAGCCATCCACCTATGTGTAAACAGTCTGCGAGGACTGCTGAGTGGAAACTGCTGCACTGAGGATCTGACCAATGAGCCTTGGCAAACAAACCTTTCCATGTATGCATTTGTGTTTGCTTTGTTTGTACTGCGTGCATGCCTCCATCCAGTCAAGCATGGCGCTGCCCACGCTGTAACCTATGTAGCGAACACAATCATAGAGTGAAACAGTTTTAATAGACGCTTGGTACTTCTTTCCTTCACAATAGCCGGTGCCCCAGTGTGCGTCTGCCATTCTGTGGGCATCCAACATAATTACAGGGCTTTGTAGGTTTGTATAGGAATATTGGGGTGAGATAAAGCTGTCATTACAGTACAAATACACTGTCGACGCACAGCCCCAGCACTGGGTACAAAGCAATCGCTACAACTGTATTATCTTTATGGTACAAGTCTATAATTAGTTTTCCCCTTGTTACAGAGTGGGCATATGTTTCATGGAAGAATGAAAAGAAAGATTACTTCAAACCTTAACCCTGTCCTATTTCTCTGAGATAGTTTTATAGCAGGCGGAGATAAGAGCAGAGCTACAGGGAGGGACTTATAATGCGTCTCGATATCAGGGAGTATGTGGGGAGTTCATAGGCAGAGTGGAATGAGGAGCCTGCGGCTTATGTCTTCAAATCACAGCTTTCCCAAGCACTGTCTCTTGTAACAGTGAAGATTTTACACGGATGGGAATTAGCTCCGACAGTGTACATTCATCGATGCTCTCGCAGCATGTGTGTATGCATGAATGTTCATTACACACGGCCAATGGTGATATCAATAACAGCAACTTACAATATCATCTCTTGTGGCTTCCGTCCAAGATGGTGCAATTAGTTTACTATATAGTTCCCCTTTCATATCTACATGGTATTTTAACAGTGAAGGGGTTTATGCTGGCATCCATAAAACATAAAGGGGTCACATTTAATTGCAAGGGAGGGAGCAGATGAGACAAGACTAATTATCTTTATAGCCTGAAGGCAATATTTTATTTAACTTCAGCACTGGGACCTTCGCTATGGACGGTGGACATGAGGAGATTTACTCCTTGGGCTTGAGCAGGTTTTTGTGGCAGCTATGACTCCCCATCCAGTGCAAAAAAGACAACAGTGATATATAGAGATGTGATGTATTCATTCTCGGGGACCTAAATACAAAAGGTGAGTGTACTACTATAATTCTGCATACACATATTTGTCATCTTTCCAATTTTTTTTTCCTTCTGTATGCACGCTGCAAAACTAGTGGCCTGGTTTATGGCTAAAGCAGCGCTAACGCTAAGACTAAGGCAGTCAGGGGGAGATGAGGGCATAAGAGACCTGAAGATAGAAGGAGACGGGGGAAAAAAAACTGGAAAATAAATTGAGTGAAAAACCTAAGAACAGAGAGGAGGGCAGTAGAGTGGTGTCATGGGAGCTGAGAGAGGCTAGTGCCATGCTATTGAGCGCCTGGAAGAGCACAGTCTCTGATTTCTTCTTTTTTTCCCCTTTTCAAAGAGCACTTGAAAGCTCTTCTGAGGTATCGAGCAGGTGGGAGTGTATGTTAAGGTGGACTGGGGCTGAGAGTGGCCAGGGCTGGGTAAAGCGGCTCCATCTTTCTCCAGCCAACTCACAGAAGTGCAGGACTCAGAGGTCCAAAGGCCCAGTGGCCCAGAGCTCCAGCCAAGAGTCTCCGAGGAGCCCTCAGCCAGGCAGAGGTGCAAATTGGAGGCGTGAGGTTGGGCAACGAGGATGAAGGCTAAGCACAAAGGCTGCCTAAAAAGTATCCCCGCTCCGAAAAAGGAGAACAACGTTGATACATATTTGAAGAGAAGCTACCTTGAGAGTTACTTTTTTATATAAAAACATTTGACACTGTTATTTTCCATTATAATATAGATATATATATCTGTTGATAATAATCCATTGTACTGTTTCCCATTGTTCAATAAGTTTCAAACAACTTTTGTGATACAAAAACTATACCTTCTATTTTCTTCTTAAGCCCCTTTTCCACTGGTCAAAAAACCCACTGACACCCACTAGCATCTGACTTTGTCTGCAATGGGAATGGATAAAATCATCAATTACTCCTGGGTCAAATGTCCCTGCAGATACAGGTTTTTAATCGGGTCCAGCGCTGATCAAAATCGACGGAAAGACTCAAACTCAGATCAATGCGCTAATAACTTCTTCTTCTTCTTCTTCTTCTTCTTCTTCAACTTCTTCTTCTTCTTCACCTTTTCCCCACAAAATTATGATGCGCATTTAACTTTTGGCCATAAATAGCCATGAACATTTGCAAACCAATTGCACTGGCGAGACAGCGAGATGAGAGAGCATGTTTGTGACGTCGAACATAACGCACCAGGGGACAAAAAAACAGAAGGGCAAACTCCTCTACTGGCAATGGGAAATTAGAATTTTAGTGCATTTACTTGCGTTCAAAAAATTGCATATACCTTCTAAAAGTTGGATAAACTCTACAGTTATTAAAGTTCATAGTATATTTTATGTAAATCAGAACAAGAAAACAATGACGGTAGTATTACCTATATTTTTATATGTAAATATACTGCATATTAGTCCATGCTAAGGTAATGACCACACTTTACTTATGAGTCTTGTCATGACACTTGTGTTTTTATCAAGACCTGCAGAACACTGCTGAATAAAGTCAGACTGGAAGGCAGTATTGACGCAATCCAGATTTCTTAAAGTTTGCACTTTAATATAATTGATCAAAACAGCAGCCGGCCTTTGAACGTTTGCTCCTCAGGGAGTAACTTCAAACAGTATCAATTATAGAAATCAGCGCGGAGGAGTGGAGTCAATTCTCTATCAATAAAGTATTCAGCGGCAATCGCCAAGAGATTAAGGGAGAGATGAGCCAAGTGCAAACCCAAAGGACTGCCTAAACCTACTGCATGGTGGATGCTCCAGTAAACTAAGTAGCTTCAGATGATCAAACAGGAGGTATTCCAATCAAACACTGCATAAAACCAGCAGGAGCTGTTAATACAGTGTGAACCTCTGGAGAACTGCTTTCCAGCCATGACTGAAACATGTGAGCTCAGAAGTGGCGCAATACTTTTTTACAATCGCTCTGCATCTATTGTTGTAACAAATCAATCAACACAATCAGGAGGGGGGGGGGGAGGACAATGAAACTGGATTGAGATGTACAACAGAGTGCAGAGAAATCAACCAGGCCATGGATCATGATCGACTTTCAGTCATGAAGAAACACTGTTTGCTGTGGCTACTGAGTCATTTAAAAAACATCTATATCAGGGTATTAACTCCTGGTAAATACATTCATTACATTGTGGTTTCCCTGAGGAACACAACTTGCACAGAGAAACTATTCAGAGAATTATCTAGATATTTAGCAAAAATACATACAACCTTATCTTGAACATATTCTTAGTTTTTTCAGTCCCAAAATGACCATAAGAATCAAAGAGCTATATAAACTGTAAAAATAGGTCCTCGTTTAGCAAAATAAAATCTTCAATTTTCATTTTAAATAATCAAAATGCATGTTTAGAACACACATACATATATGTTAAATTTAACATAAAAAGTTTAAAAGAATCTCCAAGAAATATCAACGCACTCTCTCCTGCATTCTCAGCTCTCATAGTAAATTCAGAATGGCATCCTGTTTAATTGTTTACTCAAAATTCCTAAAGTTTTAACTGCTGAACCAAAGACTTTTTGTTCAAGTGAATAAGAAATGTAACTGTGCACCAGTCCACCAGGAAAACCTCCTTTTAAAAACAACATGAAAAATGAAAAACAGGAAAATGCTTGTTTTTGCAGCTGACACAAAGACGTGAGGGTAATAATCTCCAGCTAATGCTTAACAATTAAACAATTAACAGTAAGTGTTATCAGATTTCCTATCTGATCTATAAATACCACAGAAAAGACAGAAGTGCGCATGCACACATTCACTCACATGAATACATAGAAGTATCCTCCACTGTATCAGCATTACACTGTATAGATCTATTGACAGAGTCATGCCATATCAATGACACCTTCAATCTTTACAGGCCCTTCTCCCTGAAAGCCTCTGTTGCGACACAATCATTACAAATTGATTGCAAAATAGCTAACAATCATGATTAAATCATTAAATTCTTGTCTGCGCTTCAGAGAATGGGGAGAAAATTAACTTCCCACCAACCTCATTTTTTTCCGAACACGAAATAATGATTTTCTGCCAGTCTAATTACAAAGCCAACATCTGATCAAGCCCGCATCCAGGGGGGATTATCACATGCGCCAGTATTAGACCTCATTACCAGCCTGAGTGCAGAATTATTACATCTTGTAATTGGATGGTGAGATTTATATACAGATCAGGCTGGTTTCTGTAAGATTGTAATTACAGGCTTCGTTGGTTAGCTACTTATCACTCAGTACTGGAGTGCAGGAAATCGGCGCGTGGAAGAGCATTTCATTAACCCCTCACCCTGTCGGAGGGGGAGAACCTTCACATGTGTGTTTTTAGGGACAACAGCATCATGCACACATCAAATAATTTATCATTGCCTCATTTGGCCCGCACCTGGTTAGGGAAGCCCTCACTTTGTTGAGCTCTTCAGTGAACAATTAAGGGAAATTTGTCTGTTAACCATCCATTTTTATTGTTGACTGAGCACCATTTTCATTTTCTCAGTAAGATAAGAGTGTAGAAAATGCCCTGCAGAGGCTTCATCAAACCCTCTGCTTCAGAGTAAGCTGGCCAGGGTTAACAGACTATAAGCTCACTTTACCCAGCAGGTGGAGGAGTGTGTATCTGTGTGTGCATATAGATGTTTGTATAGCCATCCATTTGGCTTCGCCCATGTGTACAGCTAAGAGACCACAGTATCTTTCTCCTCTCTCTTTGGGCAAAGCCTTTTCTATTTGCCTTTAGCTCATGTAAATTATTGAATACACTTTCTCCCTTTTTTCCTTGAGGAGGCTCTTAATTAATGGACCGGGACGCTTGTTAAACACCTCACTTTCCATGGCACAAATCTGCCAAGTGTGATTAGACCGGGCCGGCGTGCTCCAGTTCAGCGCCGGAGCAAAGGAGCAAGATAGAGAGGCTTCTGCAGCCATCATCATCATTCCTCATCACAACTCCAGCAATGGCTGCTCTACTTACAAACAGGTCACTCGAGATAAACCAAAGTAAATCTGCTCTGACAATGTCAAGCTCTGACACCTTTTACATATGGTAATAAATTGAAAACGGGGCCGAGGCAAATCTTGAGGCAAATGGAATGAAAAATGACAGAGAGGGGAAAACGGGAAATGTGTGTAACGCGGAGCTGATGGAACACAACTCATTTGCTGCTCACAATCGTGCAAGTCAGCAAGAAACGCCTTGATCCTCGTGTCAGGGTGACACTGGCGGCGAAGAAAAGAAACCATCAGCACCTCTTCCCGGTTAACACCCATGCAACTTACTTTCTCTCTGCATATCACAGAGCCCTCCCTCCGACAATCAATACAGGCCTACATTTTATGAGACAAGGAGTTAACTTGTTCAATTATGCCACAGACAGCTCTATTCCTTTGTAACAAGTAATCTGGGTAGTGAAATCAATACTGACAGGCTCACGGCACGCTGGCTAATTTCATATTACCTCCAGCCAATGGCGGAGCGGCTCGTAATGGAGATGCAGTTCCACTTCATTATAAGAAAAGAGGGGGGATCAATACTAGCACAGACACACACACGCGTCCATGTTAACACACACATGCACACACGAGGAAAAAGGTCTTACTCTCGGCACATAGACCAACACAAACACATACAGGCAAAAAGAGCAACCCCTGCTACTTCAAAGTCCCCAAGGGGCCACACAGAGCTGTCTGAAGCAGGGCAGATGGGACAGGGGGAGTGGATGGGGGTCCGGGGGTCACAATCCCCGCCCAAAATAAATTACACTTCCAATCGCCAGTAAACATGTGCTCACACACACACAAAAAAACAGCTTTCTTCTTCAAACTGTCGAGCAATCAAGGGGGAAACGTTCACATTTTTATTCACTAAAACACACACACACACACCATTAAACACTTGACTTTTTCACAACAAGGTCATAATCAGATTCAGAGCATGACTACTGAGAGGGAAAGAGAAAAAGAGAAAGAAAAAAATAAGGGCGGATAACCTTCAGATGGCGGATCAAGTCTTTGACCTCTGCAGCTAATTACAAATTAAACTCCATATCTGCTTTTGGAAAAAAAATATCTCCATTCTTTTTTCCCATTATTGTTATCACTCTGTAGGATTAGCTGGGGACTAAGGGGATGATGTTGTCTAAGCCGATGTCAACTGTACAATTACTCGACTCATCCATCCCTTTCCAAGAAAAATAAGACACTGTAGATTAAGATAAGCCATCTTGAGAAAGAATGGGGATGTAAAGCCTTTGACAATTACTAAGTACACATGGCACAGGGTGACAATTGCTCTTGGTAAACAAACTAAATACTCATTAGACTAAACTCTGACATTCTTTTTCTCATAACTTCCTATTATGCAATTTGGATTTATTGCACTCATTAATAATCATCTTTACCAGGTTAGGCTACAAACACTGTGACAGCAGCATCATTTAGCTTCAGCAAAGGGCACACGCAGAAAGGACGGCGATGCGAGAACACATCTCGACTGCGTTTGGAGAGAACCCAATTAAATGCATTTTAATCTAAATATCCTTCAATATGCTTTATTGTTCTCCTTTAATTTCCTCGCCACTATTCCATATGGGGCTCCAGTTATCAAGCAGACAGGCTTTATGAGCCCGACAGAGTTGTACAACACTGGAGCTCATCAGTACTCAGCCATTAACAGGCTGGTAGTGTCTCAGCAACAGGGGGCACAGGCCTGTAACAAATGCCTGGTGCTTGGTGGGAATGCAGTTAGGACGCAGCTATTCACTGGAGATATTCAGCCTGTATCAACAACTCAGTGTACACAGCATCCATCTCGTGTTTAAATGAGAGTTTTGGTTGATTAAAGTTTTAATGTGAGGCTCATTGTGAGATTTCAACGTATCAAGACTACAGGGAATCGACTATTGGTTGTATATCTGTGTGGATTACAGGATGTTAAAGTCACACAGTTTATGACACACTTACTCTGCTGCTACACTGTGGCACAACATCACTATTGAGGCAACTGGCCTCTCATTCTCTTTATGGCCATTTTGTCAATGCAAAGCAAGGGTTTATGTGTAACTTCTGCAAAAGATCATTGCGGCAGAACAGGGAAAATGGGGGCTATGTGAGCACTACATCAAGTAATCTGCCTGAGCAGGAGCATTTCTCCTAATTGCATGTTAGTTTAAGTAGATGTCAACTGAATTAGAAATCAAGTTATTTATGATTGGTCAAAACACAAAGACAATATATCTCTAACTATATGTTGACAAGGAAATATCTAGTCAATTGCTGCCCAATATGATAGAATTGACTGACATTGTCTATAAAATTAGAAAAGGTGAACCAGGTTGGAGTATTTACAAGTCACAGCACCACAACATATCTGCAACTGCAATCTGACTGATACTCTCAAGGTATGCACGGCGAATAACAGGTATTTTGACTCATCTGATACCAAATAATAACTGAAAAGCCAAAATAACAGTGTCCATCAGTTTAAACTATGGTCACCGACATCTGGAAAAAATGCCATGAGCTTAAGAAATTTGTTGTGAATAAGAGCTGCCATGCACTGACAACTACTCAGGAACTATTGTGTCAATTGTTAATTTAGTATCTCCTGGCACAGAAACAAACGTTTGCAGATTAATGAGAACTAGGGCTGCACGATATATCGAAAATGTATCGTCATCGCGATATCAACATGCGCGATATACGTATGGCAAAAGACTGCTTGAACTGCGATAAATGGTGTTCCATGTGCCATGCATTCACACTCTGAATGTCAATATATTTGGCCAATCAGATGGAGCCCTGCTGCCCTAGATGATAAATCATAGATATTCAGATCATTGACGGGATTTTCTGTCAATCAATTATTGTTGGAAGAAGAGAATAGAGAGACAATAGAGAATAGAGACAAAACAGAGCATTGCGAGGCAGCTCCATCAAATCTCGTGCCACCTCTTGCCGACTAAATTCTACTTTGGAAACTTTTGGTGATCACGTTTGTCCCGGGTCAGATTCATCACTATGAGCCGTCGATCATTTAAAAGAATTGCGTAGCATATTTATGATCCTAGAACCTGAGGGGAAAGTAACCACACACACACACACACACACACACACACACACACACACACACACACACACACACACACACACACACACACACACACACACACACACACACACACACACACACACACACACACACACACACAGCTGCTCTCTGTCTCTCTCTCTCTTTTTCTCTCTCTCAGATGCAGCTGACGTCGCTGGATTACCCCACAAGCTTGAGAAATGGGCATATCAAGAGCCCTAGACCAGGAGGATTTAATGCAGGCAGTGGCAGAGGTTCAACCTCCATCCTCTCCCAGATTATCACCCAGGTGCCCCATCCCACCAGGTGGACTCGCTGATGTAACAACTCAGACATCATTTTTAAAACCAAATAAACCCCTGTAAGGTTGAAGAGCAGAGGATGTTTCAACTTACTTAAAAATGACATGCTTTAATTAATAATCAATAATAATCTAATATCTTAAATCCAATCAAGGCACTCATCAGGTATCATCTATTCCGAGACAAAGAATATACTGAAGAGAGTAAAAGAAATTAATTCAGACAGCAAACCAACAAATGCAGTAAAGAAAACGGTGTCAATCCCGTTTTACAGGACGATGTGATGTATGTGGGAGGGATGCGGAGAAACACAGACGGGCAGAGCAGCAGTCGAGATTGAAGATTCCGACTCACTCACTTCCCATTTTCACCTCCCATTATCTGATTAGCCTCCCATTTTTTCCCCATCAGTGCAGTGACCTGGATTTCGGTGGGATAGTGATGGTCAGCCAGGGCGGGGTCTGCTGAGAGGGGCGAAACCATTTGAGGGTGGCGGCACCATAAATCAGCAGCAGCAGGAGAGAAGAAGAGTGAGGGGGATTTATAAAGATGTTGTGCTCGACCAGCCCACTTGTGGACACTGTGATGAATTCACAAGCACATTGCCAAGGCAAACTACTTCATTATACCATGGCCCAGTGGTCATTAATCTCCCTGGGAGGCCTGCATCCTGGGGGATCGCCAGACCAGAGAATTTATTCAGGCCTGGAGGTACCCATTTCATTAGCCATTCAATCTGTTCAGCCCCCCTCCCCTCTCTGTGCCTCTCCCATCACCATAGTTTATATTATCTAATAAGTAGTGGCACAATTTTGGGCAGTTGTCTTTCACAAAAACATTCACACAAAAATTTTGACTGTATCCAGATGCTGGTATTTTTTATAGAGAGGGTTGGATTTGTACGAACATTGTATGAAGGGTTGGACACTGCAAGTTCAGGTGCAACACACACGCTCCGAGCCCGTACGACTAGGAGGTGAGGCAGAGTGGAGAGAGAGATTAGATTCCCAGAGGTAAACTCACAACTGCTGGCTACTTCAGTCCTGTAATAGTGTCATTACTGGGGGCAAGTGCTGCTGGCTCAACATGTTATGGGAGGGACAACATCCAGGGATTACTTATTAATGCCAGGTCTCCTTATTTCACACACATATAGAGAAAACAAATATGCTATCCCCTCTGTCTATTACTGTGATCAAACAGATGCACCTGGACACAGAAAAATAGAAACTACAGTGCGTGTTCACTCACACACACACACACGCACATACACACACACACACACACTAAAGGTGAATCAAGGATACCTGTGACATTGTAAATGCTAAAAGATATCGATATTTATCTTCAGCCAGGGCGTCCTAAACAACTGAGGTTGATTAGAATAGCGTTATGAGAAATTGCCAATTGGTAAAACTGTGTCAGACGCGACAAACACTTATGCATACAAATCTTGTCTGACACAAAGACGTGCTGTGTAGCTATCTCTCGCACACAGCCCAGGAATCATTACACACATCACAGTGAACTCAGATCTTGTGAGGTCTCTAATACTATCATGTTGGCCAAGCACACGATCACCCTCAGTGTGTTATCATGTTATCAGAACTTGCTTCTTTTTTTTTTATGTAGGAAAGTCTTCATATTTCTATGTTTCCTTAATCCTCTCCCTGACAGATTTAACCATATATATATATATATATATATATGGGAATAGTTTCATCAACCATGCTCTGTCCCTGTGGACCCTTCCACTTTAAACACTTAACGGGCTAAATAAATAATGACGGCTTGTGCACTGTGTGAGTGTTAACGTTAACGGCACCAGGCACTAGCTCCGGGTCCCACAGCAGCAGGAGTCCTTAAAGCGAATAATTTGCTTCCGCTCAGGCCGCCGCACTGTAGCCATTTGCCAAGCAGATTATGGGCCTTTAAGTAGCAGCCAGGCCTGAAATGTGACTCTAGGGCTCACAGGCTGCTGGGGAGGAGGCAGGACTCCTCGGAGAGAAAGAGCAGGACAGGGACAGAGAGGGAAGGATGACTGACAGTCAGCAGAAAGATAAGTCTATAGATACAAAGGGAAGAGAGAGATGGAAGCAGATGTGCTTAAAGATGTAAAGAGAGCAACACAAAGTTGCTGCTATCTGTTGAGTTAAAAGGAATAGGTATGGGGAGCTGACAAAAACAATTATGCACAAACTACTACAGGGAAATGAGGAAATAATTCTTCTTATGATAAGTGTCACAGTATTGTTGCATACAATTCAAAATGAAGTTGTGCTTGAAACTGTAACTACGCAAGACCGTCCTCGATCACTTGTTGCTAGGTAAGATAGAAAAAGACACTAAAGGCTCATTTATGGACAACGTATATGGAAACAGATGGAGACTTCTGTTCGGAGTCTACGTTCATTTCATCTATAATTGTGCATGTCTTCTGAAAACAGATATGGACGCAACAGACTAAACAGAGCAGTACCACTAGAAATCGTAGGGGGCAGTGTAGTGAGAACGACGAGGGCGAGACGATCATAGGACATGGGACGAAATTTCAACAATTGCAGAACTTTTTGAGGATAGACTTTAAGAGTCGGTAATAAACTATGATGATACTTGGCCCTGGCACAGGGACAAACAGCTGCTTGTGCCTCTTTCTTTACATAATCACACCTCCTCCACTGTCAACACCATGTTGTTGTCAGAAACTATGGACTCTGTGCTGCCATCTTATGGATGTGTTGCTTAACAACTACATCAACGTAAAGGATGTATGGAAGTATGTGGGCAGGTTGCAGCAACATCATTTGACACTGATCTCTTTTTGTGTGTAAAGGCAGCATAAATGAAATTTACACCCTAAAGTTTCAGACACATGTACTTGTTCTAAACATATGATAAAGTTGTGATAAGTGTGCAGTGTGTTCCACAAGCAGCCGTAATCAGAATCTGTGATGCTGACAGAAATGACACAGTAAGAGATGATTCTTAACTGGAAGACCTGCACCTCCTCTTCATTTAACCAGGTTTCTGTGGCTCCTTCCACTTTCACCATTCACTCCTCAACGAGGAAAAACAAACAGAATTTCACAAACTTTTGTCCACAAACAGTTGGACAAAATATCAGTATCATCCCCTCCCCTACTTTTACAGTTGACTTTTATCCCTTTGCTACTTTCTGCTGGTTGACCCATTACCTCCCATGACCCCAACTCCAGTCGTAGCACAGTGGTTTACTCAGCATTCTCTCCATTCAACATCCTGCTGTTCTCTGTGTATTTATAACCCCAACGTCTACATCCAACATTGATATAAATTCAAAACATCTGTATTACAACACAGTAGGAAAATGCCCTGCTTCATAAAAAGTGTTTTGAGACCACCGTTTCTATGGAAAGAGGGATAAAGTGGTGCCTCGGTTTGTGTTTGTTTGGAGATTAAAATGATAATCCCATTAAAATATCAGGTTTTTACTCTAATTCTGTAGCTTTCCTGACAAAAAGAAAAGCATTGACACACACATTTTCCTCTTGTTTGTTTGTAAGCTCCGCACATTCAGTCCCAATTTCACTTCCACAGCTTCACTGGGCTGCAGTAAAACCCTGGAGAAAGTGAGCAGACACCATCAGTTGATCTACGGTGGCATCTCCTCACTGAAGAGAGGACGGAAACTTCAAATCCCTCTGAAATGACATCTGAACATCAATACACGGTCCCCGCCCATCCAGTGTGACAGTAAAAGGCGTATTGATTTCCACCCCGATTAAAGATACTGCTGGGAGCAATTTAAACATACAAGCTGAAGTGTCCCGGCCAGGCGTGAGTGATGTGTTTCACCATGTATAATCACACCAGCGCCGTGCATTTCTGAGAGGCACAGTGTATCTGGATCATGGAATTTCAAATAACTGGAAAGACTCAGGGAGATAGATACAGAAGGGGAAATTACAACAATTTTAAGGATAGATAGATTGATAACAACATTTTGGCTGCTTTTGGCTCTTTGGCTCTGATATATTAACTGAAGAAGCGTCTCCAGATTCACCCACTCAGTCACTACCCCCTACTGACTATATAGTGATTTTATGAGTGCTGTCATTGTTGCAGGTTTATGCAACACAATAACAACACAGGTACAACAACCGGTGCAAATTCCCATACTACATTTTAAATGTTTATTTTATACTTATTTTTGGTAAACAGCATGTTGAACAGGCAATTTTAAATGAAGACATAAACTGTTTTGTTCTGTGACATGCTGCTCTACTCTTATTGCACGTTTTATCTACGCACTTCACACATTTGTCCTGTACCGGTCATTCAATTTAAACAAACACCATCAGAAATATTAGGGACGTACACTATAACAGACTGTTTCAAACGACTGAGACATGCTGCCCTCTCTCCTCTCATCGCTACACTATTTTTCTAACTGTCAACGCCGCAAGCACAATGCATGATGGTATACATTGCCTGTTTAGTGTTCATCGGTTGTACAATACTTCTCATGATGCATTGTGGGATACTATGAGCCCACTATATAGGGAATACAAAATAGATCTTTAAACATTGTGACAGCCATACAAAATAGCAAACTTACTATAAAGTGGATGATATAGAGATTAGTGATTTCAGAAAAAGACTTGGTCATTGTTTATGAAATATTACCAGATAAATGTTTAACAGATGTTTTAATCGTAGCTACAGTAGAGTACAAATGACTGTTAATGATGTTTTCTCTTTGTTTCTGGTCAATATTCAAACAAATAGAGTCACTATGACAACTAGACTTCACACAGGTTAGCTAGCTGCAGCTAGCAGCTTTAGCTAAAACAATAGTGTCTGTCTCCAGTGACCAGGTCAGTAGTTCTGTTGTTGGTGAGTTAGTAAAATAATGTCACCACTGCAGGTGTATAAAGTTGGTACAACTGTTACTTACTTGAGTTGAACACGTGGTCAGCTCTGATGCTGCTTCCTGTATGTGATGTCATCAGAGACGCTCTCTGCGCATGCGTGAGTCACGTTCCTCACGTGAGGAGTTGTGTTTGTCCACTGCGTGATCCGCTTTTCCTAAGTGACGTCAGGTGGGAACAAATGTCACTGCTGGCTGCTTTTAACTCGTATTTCTTTTCTGGGCTGAGTGCTGCTGCCTTAATAAGACTTGCTCTTTTTATTTTATTTTAATAAAATGTATTTTGTTGTGTTATTTTATTATTGTATACATTCTGTATAATAACCACTATGAGTCCTGATATGTAAACGTTTATACTTGTACTCATTTTCTCTCATTAAAATAAAAAAATATTAAATAAAATAAATAATTTAGCTACCTGCAGGAATCTGAACCAGAGGGAACAGCCCAGCTTCTCATCAATGACCTAATAAACGGACATTTATAATAATAATAATAATTAATATTATTATTTTTACAGATATTCTGTATCTGTAAAGTGTGTTCAAATGAAACATTTCATAAAGTAGAACATAAAATAAAGTTTTCATTTATATTAGACAAAAATCTAAACATTTATTTGAGAGGGAAGCTACAGTAAATGTCAGTGATACTACCGCATCATTTTTAGCATCACTATTTATTTTATATTAAATAAATATCATATGTATTTTATTTATTTATTTAGAAGTGATTCCTCAAGACAATAAATTGTGTATTAATAACCTGTTTAAGGTAAAAGTATTCAGCAGACTCACATATTCTCCTCTAACCAGCTCTTGAAGTTATTGAGAGCAATATCTAAACCATCTTTCATGACCCTCATATTTACACTGCTGAGACAGCTGCACGCAGGCACCTACAGATGTGCAAATAAACACATGTCCACATACACACCCAATGGGCCATCCAGATTTTCCCTTCCCCACCCCAGCTGTGTAGCAGGGCTGAGGCCATGTATCCTGATGGCACTGATGATGCTCCATGCAGCCCTCAGGCCTCTGAAGGTTAACTCCCATGACCTCTGTGGTCCCTCTGCTGTGGGCGGCTGATAGATGGAGCGGCTGTGCTACAGTACATAGTCCAGAGGAAGAGAGCACACAGCGCTGTCATCCATCCACTGTTAGACATTTTATAATGGATGGAGCTCAATATTTTCTATTCTAGCAGTTCGTATTTTGCTTGGTGTGAGGACCACCAGGCTGGTCACATGACCCTCATCAATGTTTTAGTTGTCACCTAAAATTCTCCCACATGTACAGCTTGTAACACCTGTACAGTGTAGTCCATGGTAATACTTATTGCAGAGGAACTGATTTCAATTTCTCTGCCACATATGCACATACCTAAAATAGTATGTGTGTATTTTTATGTACGTTTGATATTAATGAATGATATATGAGCTGTATGATAACTGAATTCAATCATTTAAAAATATTTTTATTGTAATTAGTGTGATGTGCTGTTTGCTGTTTGATGTTTGCTCGGCCTGCGGTGATGCTGGTTGTAATTGTCTTTCTAAAACTGTAAAAGTGACCTGTAGTTATTGAGCTGCTGCAATAAAGACTGAACTCAGTCCATAGAGCCATGAAGCTGCACCACCACTGCTGCACAAAGAGCTGTTCACCTGTTTTCAAAGTTCAGTGAACTTGACTCAAACGCAGAACTCAACAGAGTTGGAGAATAAGTTGTTGTTGTTGGCGGTGTCGTGAATCTGCATGTTGTCATGATTGCGATGATGTCGTGATCAACAATGTCACCTAAGTGGATGAGTCCGAGCCGCTGCTGCTACAGAGTGCTGGTCGCCTGTTTATTCAAACTATATACATATTCAACGTATCACATGTCCATGCTCTGTGTTGTGTTTGCATGGTCTCCAATCCCCAGTGTTTTTGTCTCTTCAGGGCCTGCCCTTACTCAAATGCTGCCTAGGCATATTTGAACAACATTCAAAATGGGGAATACAGCATAACTGCATTAGTGAAGGCGGCGGAGAAGGGAGGAGGAGGAAAACAGTGGGGGGAAGAAACAAGGCACAAAGCTAGAAAGAGGAATGAAACACAGGGTTAAGAATCAGATGAAAGACGGCAGGGAAACAATGTTTTAGGGCCAAACTTAAACGACATCACATCGAGCGCTGAGAAACAATCAAAGCCCGGGTGAGACCTGAACACACATGCACTTGAACTTGGCTAAATGTTGCTCTTGAACGCGTGATAGGTGCCGGGGAAAAACAAGCCATTAGAGCAGGTTCAGGTAAACAAAATGGGACCCCAGCAGGAACAAGCAACATTGAAGTGCGGTGGGGGGGTAGTAGGTGGGTGTCTTTGAAGTGGCTCCGAGTATTCCCCTGACACTCCGGAGATATTTATTTGAATAATGTGCAGATTCACACCCGAGTGAGCAGAGATCTGTGCGGTGGGTGGGAAGATGACAGGGTTTAATTTCCAACTCTACTGAGGAGGAGCGGTGAGAGTGAGGGAGAGAGAGAGACAAGGGAATTAAAGAGAGAGAGTAGGGGGGGGAATAAACAGGTAGAAATGAGATGAGGACGGCAGATGGAGGCACATCAGATTCCCTAAAAACATTTTGACATTTTAAACCTGAGGCAGTTTGCAGGCAGTAAATAAAGGGAAGGGAATCGATAGCAGTCAGTGATAAGGGGATAAAGCTAAATATGAAATACAGCCTAACAAAATGGTATGGATTTCCAATGGGGCCACATGACACAAGCTGCTTTGAAATGCAAATAGCAACTTATGCACATTGTCCTTCTCAGGCCCGACCACCTATTGATTGGCTAAAACAAATTCTATTGATCATTGAATATTTAATGGCGATAATTAAATCTCTCATGGAGGTACTTACACCCTATTTCCCGTTTTCATCGCCTCACTCAGGAGACCTGCCTTTGACTCGCTGCAGCTTCAGGACCGCTCGGTGAAGAATTGTAACAGAACTAGATGTTGCGTTCCTGTTGAGAATATTGTACTGACTGTTTCCGGTTAACCTGTGAGTTCCCCGCAGGTGAAGAGACATGTCTTTGAGTTTAAACAAATATTGTTCACCATTGTTGAACCTTGTCCATGGCAGCGGAAAACTGTCCTTGCCATGTCATTGAAAAGAATGGTGTTCAGAGTGCAGTGGTGCTGCTGCCTGGTTCTATCTAAAGTCCCTTTTTGCTACAGCTCGATGAATGATGACCTTTTTGTCTGAGGTGAACCTTTACACCCATAAGAGTGTCTGTATTATGTTTTCATATTTGACACAGTGATTGTTTTGAACTGTTAGTGCTGTCCTTTGGTCCTGTTACTTCTGTCAGCTTTTCAACCGAATCAATCAGACTTGCATTGTAACTGAACACTTGAAAGAAATCAAATATTGCAGAAATTTATCTATCACTTCGTTAGTTGTCTATTTAAAATCCTCTGCGTCCGTGCTAACTATGACACAAAAGGCCTTAAGGTGGTACAACTGGTGTTACAGGTCGGTTGGTAGAAATTGAATGTCATTTTGTTTGTCTGATTGACAGAGCTGATCCGCAGGAGTCCCATGTAGCTGTGCAGGGAATCCCTGGTATCACCAGGTATCACAAAGATATGGGCTAAGCTTGTTGCTGAGAGAGCATCCTGTACATGTGCAGCGTGTGCCTACAACCGATGTTCCCAAAGTAACCAAATGTACAAAACTACATTTAAAGCGAAAAACATAACTTGAGGCAATGCTGAGGACATTAGCATCTGGTCTCTTGAGGTCCCATTGTAGCCTGCCTGTATTTGGCTTGTTACATATCCTGTCAAACAATGTACGACTCCCTTTTCCAATCTGTGTTGTGATTTTAGGAGCACTTCCAATGGAACCTCTGTATTTCCAGCAGTGACTCAGAATCTGTTTTATTTGTGTAGTTGCAAGTAGTGGACTGCACCTGGACATTTATCATTAACTTAAACAGGTCCTTACATGTAAAACCCATTTTGAACAATACCCTTGATTTAGTATTCCACGACACAGTGTTATGGCTGCAGACTCTGTGCAGAGGTGCTTTGCAAATGAGTAAACAGATACAACAAGATAGAACAAGAAATGTGTTGGGACTCTTAACTGCTTCCACTCGTGTTTCCTGTATTTCTCTACAGTTTACAAAAGACAATTTGTGAGGTTTCAGCCCTGATAAATATCTGTAACAGATGAAGAGGCAAGTTATTGATATCAATCTCCTCAACTGACAACTGGATGTGTTTGACAGCAAACAGACATCATGCTCAGTATGTTGGGTTTCAGCTCTCTCTTCACTGCTCTTTTCAGGTGCCATCTGTCCTCACACTAACAGAGGAAAGTAACTCCTTAATCGACTGACATAATTTATGACATTAAGAGACTGGCAAACAGGAAAAGGTTGCTGTCAGGATGGTATTAGAGGGCAGCTCTCACTGCATGGGCCAGTGTTAAACAAAGTGCCAATCAATAGCCCTTTTATTAGTGACCGCAATCAATGTACCGGTGACTGAGTGAGCCAATTAACGCTATCGACCGCCAAGAGGAAGAAGAGAGTAGGGGACGGGGACGAAGGAGAGAGATAGCAAAGAAAATATGGGAGACGGCAGCAGAAGAGGAGCTGCGGTGTCTTCCTCAGGTCTTGTTTTCCTTCTCATCTGCAGGGAGGGGGTTGTCTGTGGAGTGAGAAGACCAGATTCCCACCAAGCGAGAGGCCCCAGGGGTCTGCTGCCGAGGACACCCTGACAGAAAGCAGAGGCCTCCTATCTCCCTGGAGGAAGTGAGTGTATGTATGAGTTTGTGTGTGTGTGTGTGTGTGTGTAGCAGTGGTGGGGGTGGAGTTCAGGGGAAGCGACAGCCCACCCCACACACACACACACACACACACACACACACACACACACACACACACACACACACACACACACCCATTCGTGCACATCATCTACTATATCGTTGGGGGTGAGCTGTACTGGGAACACAGCACCGCTCGTCTTCTCACCGCTGGTTCTGAATAGTAATGAGGTCACAGAGCTGGAAGGTCTCTGTGCACGCTCAACTCCACCTTTCTCCCCCAAGAGGCTGACCGCTGTTTGTGTGTGTGTCTATGTGCGGGAGATAACATGGCCTTGGTGACAAACATTACATCATTTCCTGAGGACTCTATAATCCTGACACTGCATGTGACAATCAACGTCACCACTCCATTAGATTTGTCTGAGCTTGCTAGTGTGGATAAGAAACTGTTTAAGACAAAGTCCCCATTATTGTAATTTCATATGAGTGGTGGCATCTTTCTGTCTGCAAAACATCAGCTTTTCACCAGCTAAGAAAAACAGATCTGTTGTCTGTTTTGTGACAATGTATTTCCAAAAATGTGGAGATTAGTACTAGTAGTAGTAGTTTTCATTGGACAGCCATTGTGTCTATAGGTTAAAATAATGTTGAACGATAACATGTTTTTTTGAAGCTCAGGAAACTCAAAGATCAGAATCTTTTTACAATTCAGAAATTGTCATTCATGCTTTTATTCCTCTCTTTTGGATTACTACTTATTGCTCATTGGATTACTTCTCTTCTCCTGATCCAACAGAGTCAAAATAAATTACAGCATAAACATATCTTTTTTATTTAAAATACATTTCAGGGGGGGGGGGGCATTCATTTAACATACCAGAAACAATAAGTGCTTTAATTAGAGCAATTTTTTATTCTCTTTAACTTTTATTTTAATTTTATTGATGATGAAAAATTGGTCAGCAGAAAAAAAGAGTCTTGTGAAATATGCTAGTAATAATAATAATATATATAAATTGTATTGTGCACATGTTTTTCTTTACTATTAAATAAAAATCTTTCATTATTCGTGTCTGATGCTGCAATTGATAGCTAGTCTTCAATAGTATCTATAGAACAAAACACACCACGCCAACACTCAACTGATTTTAAAACAATTCCTGCAATTCAGATAGTCTGAAGTATCATGCGACACCTCCTCAGTAGCGAAGGGGCTCTGCTGACAACCAAGCCCCAGTATTAGTGTCCGGGTGTCCTGTTCCCAAAGAGAAAAAGGGTGAGAAGGACATCTGCTTCACGTCAGCTGGCAGTGCAGCACTTGGCTTCGGGGTTATCAGGGCTTCTTCTATCAGTCTGTGTTCGGAGCACGGACCTCTCCTTCCTGAAGGGAAGCCCTCGGAACCAGCGTGCCAACAGCTTGAGGAGGTACTGCGGAGAGAGAGAGGAGAGGAAGAACTGCAGGGAGGTGGAAGGAAGAGGATGGGGATGTAGGATGAGAAGGGGAAAGTGTGTAGGAAATGACAATGTGTGTAAAGCGATAAGCCCCTGGCAAGGACCCCCTCACCCTGGGGAGGACTGGGGGCTACAAGACGTCAGCCTCAGCATTCAGTCCTGTACCACTGTCCCTGATGACCCTTCCCCACTTCGGTCAACATTGCCAAGGCACAAGACAATACGAACATGCAATAACTGACTAAAATGTAGTTTACATGAGTTCTTGTTTTGCTGAAAGTCTACAGTTCATTTTACACATAGAGATGAAATTTGAAAATTCACTTTCAATATTAAGATTAGTCGATTCAAATTTGAAACCACACAAAGCTTATTCTTCTAGAAAACACTTGGAGGCATCAAGTATTGAAGGACACTAAAGAACACCCGGTTGGAAAATGGAAACAAGTTTAGTTATAATATTTGACAAATATGGGATATAGTTTGCTGTAGTAAGTATTAATATTTCTGTATTTATATCATGTGGGTTCTTGGAAGAGCTTCTTTTGTAATAAAATATTCCCTATATAAATCAAATGTAATTAAAACGATCAAAAAATATCTAAAAAAGAAACGATGCTTCTATATCAATACTAAAACCAATAAGGAATTATTATAATTAACAAATAAAATGAGTAAACACAGTAAATGTAAATATGGGTTAGTGTGTAGACATAGGGACAAAGGAATGTGCCACCTTCTAAGGCTGTAGTTCTGAGAAGTAGAAGTTCAGAGGAAATGTGATCCCTTGAAAACATCAGTGCTGTCCCATCTTTCCTCAGTTTTATTTTCATTCTTTTATCATTCTCATCTAATAATGAAAAATGTATTAACAACGACACCACAGTGTGTTTGTATTTCAATATCAACTCCACTGAGGTGACAGTGTGTCGGATGTTTGAGGATCTGTTGATAGCTCAGATGTAAACTCTGTCTGGAATAGTGCTGACACAGGCCACGTCTTAGTGAGCACCGCTGAGCGAACAGTGAGAGAAAATATACAGTTGTCTGTAAGGGACCGACTCAGGATATACACTCAGGGCGCTTTCACACATACCTTGTTCGGCCTGGACCCTTCTGACTTTTCAGTTTAGTCCAAACCAAAATAACAGGTGTGAATGGTGCATCAGGCCCCATTCCAGACCAACAGAACAAAGTTTAGTCCAAATAAAAGAGGTCCAGATCAAACTGAACTATGATTCGGTTTGTTTGCAGCGTGAAAACACTTTTTTTTAATCAGGTTTTCGGACCAATTGCAGAAGAAGAAAAAGAAGTGGCTCACAGGATTATATAGATATTAGATATAATATTCATATAAGGACATTCATTTCACTGGTAGTAGAACAATGGTCATATTACAGTGGCAATATTTGATTTACTTAAATCAAATTAGAAAGACTATTTTTTCCTATGCACTTTATAGAAAAAATGGTCTGAACTTTCAGGTGTGAAAATGCTCTTAATCTGGACTGATGCATTGCTCTATAGATTGTAAAATTGCAAAGATTGAGACAAGCTAAGCAGAAAGAGATGAGTGAGAGAACAAGTCAAGTAGCTGCATGTAAGTGCAGTCAGTCTCATCCCACAGACAAACACTTCATCTCGAGTATAATGGGGAAATGCTGCAGTGCTCACAAAAGATTAAAATCACACAGCACAGGTCAGGTGGCACGGACAGCCGAGGGAGCAGAACAGAAAAGAGAGACAGAAATAAAAGGACAATGACAGAGAGGGAGACGGAGAAAGACAGTGACAAGAAGAAGTGTGTGTGAATGCAGCCGGGCACTGGTCTGTGTGGACCCTGCCAACAGTTTGTGATGAGGGAGCTTCAGATGAAGCAGAGCGAAGCGAGCTCCAAAGCCGGGGCTAAGTGAACAGATTAGAGGACCGCACAGTGGTATCACTCTTCCACTGCAGTTGCTCTCTGACGGGCAGAGGTCAAGCACGTACTACATCCACACAGTCTGCAGTGTATACACACAGACACACACACACACACGCACACAAAGATACAAAACACAGCAACCACACATACAGATGTACAAGTTAATGAAGCCAACAGTAACATGAATTTGAGCCTGGTAACACAGCTCATGGTTTGATCTGCAGAAGGTGACATGACAGGATGAACTGCTCTCTGGACCTGTAGCTGTAAAGTAAAGGGTTTAATTTGCTTAAGTTATTGTTTGGTGCTGTAGAAGGAATCCTGGCAGTGTACAATCACAGTGCTCTTCCAACATTTTGCTCCAGATTGTTCCACTTACATGAGAAAATATTCCAGCTTTTTCCCTAATTCCAAACAGAAACGCCCTACAAAGCTTTTTACATGGATAATAAAAAGTCCATTAATATTATTTTTAACATACAACCCTGCATATTGAAATTAACATATACTGTGTGCACATTTTCAAACATATCCAAAAACCTACTGTCACCAGCTGTCTACCTCGTCTTTTCTGTCATATTACTGCATTCATCACTGACTAGTTAAATAAACATATACCATACCATCTTACCACAGATCATTTGATGTGTTATTCCCTAATCAGCAATGAGTGACAGCCCCGGCTGTTTCACACGCACGCTCGTAACTTGACCGTACTTCAACTATTTACTTTTCTCTGTGCTGGTGGGATGGTCAAATGGCTGTTATCAGTGGGAAGTATGTTCCATCAATCTGACTGGACCAATAGGTTTATATATATGTAAAGTTCTGTTTTATCTCATAAACAACCTCCTCCGTGAAAAGATGGGGGATGGAAGTGACAGTGCAGGTGTTGCAACACCCAAAGCCCCCACTGGTGCAACGCCCTTGAATGTGTGTACTTTATATAAAAGAAATAAAGCAAAATAAGTGTTATTACTTGTTCTCCTCTTTGCTGCTCCGAAGCAAAACACTCACTCTACTTTGTCAGTGATGTGCACTTCAATCTCTGTGTGTTTTTCCCTCCTATTTAGCCTAAAGGTAACACCGTATATTTACTCTCAACACCTTGGGGTGTCACTGCTTGGAATTTAAGCCATGCTCCCTACTAAAGAGCTGTTTTACAGCCCCCTCAGACGCCGCCTGTGTCGATTTGTTTTCCCACAAGCAATGTAAACACAACACTTGTTGAAGGACCCTCATTCACCATATATTTAAGGGAATGCTATCAGCCCTGCCTTCCCCTCATGCACCATCTTTCTCTCCATATTTTACCCCTTATCTTCCTCAGGATAAATATCCTTGAGATAAATAGAAGGCATATCTCAAACTCAAAATGGAAAACATCTTGAACTGAGCAGGGAAAGAGGATCTGAGCAGGAGCCAAGTTGTATTTCAAGGATACTGCCCCCTTATTTAGAGGCGTCTGTGTTACTCCAGAGCAGGGGGGGGGGATCTTACAAAGACCTGATCCAGTTCCCTCGCTTTCTCCAAAGTAAGCTTGACAATCTGCAAATCAGAAATTAGCCTTAACAAGCCAAAGTTGAAACAAACGTGTGTTTTTTTCCCTTGTAATCTGATGATGTATTGGTCATGAGGCCAAGGTCAGGGTTCACTTGGCAACCATGTACTAAGCTTGTTTACATTAACCAGTAAAAAGGCTAATCAGAGGTATATGATTTCACCTTCTCTACAGTTAACAGGACCTTTTGATGTTGGCAACCATGTAACATCTGCTTTTAGGTTGGATGGACTGACGGAAAAAAATATATTCTCAGGCCCGCTGATAGAGCTGGAGTGGAAATCCAACTGATGGGCCAGAAATTTTAGGAAGCAAAAAGCATAACATCGTGATGGTTGACACTGAGGTTTATTTGTGTAAGTCAGAGCTATGTGCTATGAATAGATAGGACTCCTTTTTTCTTCACTTCACCTACAACCTTAAGACTTAAACACACAATCTCTTATGTTTGAAAAAAGGCAATTTGTCAAACTTGTTTCAACTTTTATTACTCTGGTTGCTGAACTTGTCAAACCTGTGAATGTGCTGCAACCAGGGTTAAGACAGAGTAGAAATGTAAGGTATTTGCGCATTGGACGACAAAATGCCCTCATTAGTTCTGCAGTCTGACACAATGTAGATGCAGAGGAGCTGAAGAAAAAGACAAATGTTTTTAGCTCCATCTGGATTCAGTTTGGAGTCGACCATGGAGGGACCTCCACTGGCCGAGCAGCAAATGAAGAACAGAGGGCCCGAACGATTGAACTGTCATTGGTAGAATAGCAATTTCATCCTATCAGGGGCTCTGGCTGAGACTAAAGGGGCCTGGGTATCTGTAAAACTTTGACAAAAACCTGTCTGGTTTCAGTTAGCACTAAGCAGAGACACTTACCTGGACATGAAATCAA
Source organism: Hippoglossus stenolepis (assembly GCF_022539355.2). Taxonomy (NCBI): domain Eukaryota; kingdom Metazoa; phylum Chordata; class Actinopteri; order Pleuronectiformes; family Pleuronectidae; genus Hippoglossus; species Hippoglossus stenolepis. The sequence continues at coordinate 22,677,277 of NC_061483.1, read as the reverse complement.
TCAGGTAAATTTTCTTCTACCTGAAGCAAATCCAGAGCTAAGTGATGATGACTACCAATTGGTCGCTATGTCATTTTTTCCCCCCCAGGATGGCGGTGTGCAATCAAAACAATAAAGTGCCTGCAGTAATGGAAGATACATTTTCACTGACTTTTTTCCCTCTGTGTAACACAAGCCTAATTCACCTCACTACATAACTTTTTCCTTCCTGTAGTGTTGCCTTGACCTATGGGAGAAAAATCAAAGTGGATATGTGAGGACTTTAGGAAAAGAGACATTTTCCCTTCATTGCATTGGGCCTCTGAACTTTTAACTGAACTTTTAGCATGTGTTAAACGCTACGTTGATATTATCGAAATTGACACTGCTATGCTATGAGAGAAGAGAGAGCTGTTCAGCATGCTCTGTCATCATACGGCCACATTCTACAGACACACACACACACACACACACACGCAACACACTGAAAAGTTCACAGTCCAAACTCGTTGCCAGGAATTGAGAAGAAAAATCCAAAACAATCTTCTTTTTTTGAAATTTTTTTAAAGAAGACCAAATCTAACTGTCAGCTCAATGAGGATTATTCCACCACGGTTGGCTCCCCAACTTCCCCACCATAATCCACCCCAAAAAAACTCCTGGTGAAGCCTTTCAAAACAATTTATGCAAACAAACATCAAGCTCAGCTATTTGTATTGGCACCATTCTCCAGTAAACCAGACTGAACCAAGACCAGATGGGGCTGGGCCATTTCGTTCTCAGTGTGGTGCAACACTATGGAGGCAGACATGCTGAACCCGAAGCACTGTCTTCTGTAATGGAGCGAGTTTCAATATTTAGACCACTTCTCAACACATGCCCCACTTCTGGGTGTATACTGTAAGTGTGGTGGGATTTCCACAAGGACGCATAAAGCTACAAAGGAAATATTGCCATTTCTGTATTGCATGGTGTCATAATATTTTATTCGCTAATTTGTACATGTTAGTAGTGCAGGAGCATGCTGAAGCAGGCTATAATTCACATATACTCCCTGATTACTCCCTACTCCGCTCAACTGTTGACCCCACATAACGGCTCGTTTATGATAAAACATTACGTTAAACGTTGATAATCATGTGCTTATAGTTCAAAGTTGGGCTGTATAACATTCGAGTTCCCTGGTCTCGAAAATATGGCTACACATGAGAGAAAAGATGCCGATACATACCATGACCCGTCTGGTGTTGACAGCGGTGGCTGTGCTGTGGCCGGTAATTGGACTGACAGTAATAGGAACTGTCTTTCTGCCTCTGCGGGTCGTAGAGATGGGCCACAATGCTGCCGTGGATTTAGCAGCTGCAGTCAGATGGAAACCATGTAACTGGAATTTTCCTCGTCTTCCTTTCTCTTCCTCCGTTTGAACGCTGACATGATCATTTATGAGGCGAGTCAATTTCATGACCCTCAGGCCCTTGAAACCTGGTCAGCTGCCAATATGTGATTTCAGAAATACATGGTTGTCAATGAGAAAATGAGCCCTCCATTCGTCATTGCAGAGGAACTTGTTCTTTTTTCTTTTTTTTTTTGCAGATACTTGTATTTACTCAATGGCAGCGTTTTTGCTGCTGCTGGCGCTCCGCCTTGAGGGAAAGTTAGGTTTGAAGTCAGCATCCATCTTGGCGAGGACCACACATATACAAACACGGGTGTAGTAGCAGGGAGGTAGCCTACACAGGCTCCTTAATGCGGGTGAGTGAAAATACATATTCGATCACTCTCACGTCCAAATGTGAATGCTAATGTTTGAGGAGCTGCACACACAATGCCACCGCAGCAGCTTTGACACGCCCAGAACCGACGTGTACACGCACCACTCGCTGACATGAACACACATAGACCAAGAGCCTAAGGCCTTGATATAAAAGGCGGCACATGGATCCACACATCACATGATCAACCCACAACCAACTTGTCCATACACACACAAACGCAAACACACACCCCGGGGAGAAAACCGACACTCGCCCCCTCTCTCTCACTCTCTCTTATAGACACCTACACCCACACAAGCTGTGGGAGCCAGGCTCTCTCTCTATAAGCACTTATTTCCCAGAGTCACTGCCAGCGCTCTCTTTCTCTCAGTGACAAGCTACAAATCCCTGACACCACCACTGATGATAGCTTTACAGTAGAGCCTCAAGGGGACTCTGCCAGGCAGCACACACAAACAACACACGCACACGCCTTCTTCTCTCCCTGCCTCTCTCTCCTCTGTGTGTCCCACTCGCTCTCCCAGGAGCCCCAGGGGCCTCTGGGATACGCGGCTCCCAAACACAAAATGCCTAGGGTTTGTTTGAGTTAAACATCTGACTACAAGCAATCAAAGTGACGAGGGTACAAATGAAACAGCAATTACGCCTGTCCATTCATGTACGGATCTGTGTTTAAATTGTGGGAAACAAAACCAAATGGATATACAGCAGGGTCCAAGTGGTCTCAGACTTTTGGACCCCACAGTATCTGTAATTATGTTCTGTCAGATTACACATTGTCTTTTAAACTCAAACTCAAAGCGTACCGCAGCACAGTGGCGCAACTTGTACGCTATCATCACGTACAATTATCTTTTTTTTCTCTCTCTACACCGGATTGATTTATTGAGACAGTCGCCCTGACGCCATACTCGCCCTCTCCCTTATTTCTCCGTTTGATTAAAGTCTAATGACTCCCTCTGTGCGCCCTAAGTATTCACCAGCCCCAAGGATGTTTGTTTTGGTGTTAGCCGGGCCACTGCTGTGACCGCTGTATCCTCCACCGCTCTATTATTTCTCATTACAATATTTATTACTTTTCTTTCCATTTTGGATAATTTAGCAGTACTAATAATGCTCTTGGTGGGGGAACTTTGTGTGTATGCAGTGTGTGTGTGTGTGCGTAATAATTCCACATCACAAGTGCCCTGGATTTATTGGCATATACCAATTTGGCTTTAATGAGATCAGACACCTCCAGGTAGGTGCCGCATCATCCCTCTGCTCGGCTCGAGGTTCTCCCTCCGTTTCTCTGTCTGTCTGCCCTTATTACCATTTCGTAAACCCCCCTTCTCCACCCCCCATCTGATGAAAAAACAGGAAGGCTTTGTGTGGTTCATTAAGTCAGCATAGGAAATGTATTAAGTAGGAGAATAGGGCTGGGAGCTGTTGAGTGTTGACTTAACCTTTCCAGTTTTTTTTTTCTCCTCTTCCACTCAGTGATACTTTAACGGAGGATGCGTGCAAAACTCAGTCTCATTGGGAAGCACAAGGATCATTTAGAACGAGGTTGGACTTGATTATTCTCAAATAACATGAGTGAATCTACTGTAGGGGTGAATGCCTTTGTCTGCTAGTCGTTAAATGTTCTAGTACATGATCAGTTGTGGGCCGAAAGGTTTGTCTACAACTGCAACTGGCGGAGTTTGTTGCAGCCTGTTTCTATCAGAGGCACAGTCACTTTTGTGTATCATGAGAACTTACTTGCAATAGTTTCTTCTTCTCTGAACTCCCTTGTGCGCTTGGCATTGGCCCCTCTGACCATCCTCGATTAACTCCATCCCCTTTCCGAATTTCATTTTCTAAAGAGCAAACTTCATGTAAAATCTGCATAAATTAAACACAGGGTGGTGCATGCTGATAGGGGGGGTTGGGTTGAGACCTGATGGCTAAAGCCCAACTCATGCTTCTGTGTTGAAGCTACACCGTAGCCTACACGTAGACTTGTACCTTACGCTGAGCCCTTTTCTTTAAGAAAAAGTAATTGCTCTTCGACATCTATCAGCTCCGACACGATCCACTCGCCATTGTTCTACATGTAAACAGAGACGCCAGAGAAGTTGTAAATAAGCGGACCAGAAACCGGAAGACACTCAACACCAGCATAGAAACTCTACCGCCACTAGTGTTTTGACGGTGTAATTGCAGCGCGACTTACACTCACCTATGAATGCTCGGCCCTGTGCGTAGGCTACGTGCGTACTTACAGCATAGCTTCTGCGCAGAAGCGTGAATTGGGCTTAAAGGAGGCCTTTCCTGTTAAATGTTAAAATACAATGTACCACCCCTTAAATGAAAGACTTACTTATTGATAGATATACAGTGAAGAGCCACAGACACATCCTAAACATTTTAAAATATGAATAACTAATTCCTATTGTCAACGATTTAGCTTCCAAAAAAAAAACCTTGTTACAACGAGATTATAAATAAACACACAGAAAACAGTGTAAAGAAATGGTTCATTGTCAGGTTGTCATACAGTTTCTGGGGAAGGGCACTGTGGTCGGTCTGCCATTACAATTAGTGTTCATTTGGGCCTGATTCAGGGAGATCTGCACTGACTGCTGGACATGCATTATGCATGAGTCTGTCCATATGCACTTGGGCCATCATGCATGCCCTTGTAGAAATGCATCGACCACCGGCATGCAATTACATTTAGCTTCTTTTTTTTTCAGCCTTCTCCATGTGAGCATCCTCCAATGTAACAGAGGTTTACAGGCATGACAATGTGCCTCCTCCTGAGATAATAACTTCTGATCTATGCACCATTAATGGGAAAAAGAATGTTAAGCATGTTAAATGTTGCTTACTGTTGTGATCTTTCTACAAACTACAACCGAACGGGAAATTTTGTAGTCGTGGATTTTTCTGATAAACTGAATTTGTAAGTTTTAGCAGCTGATGAAAATAACACCATAAATAACAAACAGCTTCCACGGTTTTATTTTCCGTTACCCTATAGAGTTATATGCCATGTTTTCTTTTAATTTTAAAAGAAATGAAAACAGGGTCATGTTATCATTTATCTGGCTTGTACGTCCATTTGTACACATTGTTTTTAAGGTATTTACACTGACCCGTTTTTGGATGTGATTTTTTGACTGAAAATAAATTGAGAGCAGCCTGACCCTGGTTCTGAGGTGAAAAATCGGTATACGTGAGACTACAAGAGAGATGGCTGGAGGTGGAAAGCATCAACAAGTTGGAAGAGATGTAAGTAGAGTGCATATTTTATTCAAAGAATACTTCTGCCACATTAAAGCTTGAGTACAGTTTGGTAACACAGGGAATAATTCTCACTGTCGAGCACCAGGATGTTCTGTCCAACAGGTTCCCTCCTGTGTCTTAGGTGCCTGTCACGAGCAATGAGCACTTTTCAGGACCCCAAAACACTGGTGTGTGTGTGTGTGTGAGAGAGAGAGAGAGAGAGAGAGAGAGAGAGAGAGAGAGAGAGAGAGAGAGAGGGATTCTTGTATCATAATGTATTGTATCTTATCTGTAAAATAGATGGCACTTCACTGGGCCTGGGCCACGACCACTCTGTCCACTTTCATCTCCGAGGAAAATCTCTGACAGATCTTCATCTCCAACACGCGGCTCTTTAGCGCCCCTCGGAGAGAAAGGCTGTAATCGCACAAGCGTCTCCAGGGGGAGGAAGGAACCTCCATACATGCAGTTTGGAGAGACAGTGCCCAGACAAAATTTTTGCACATGGTATCAGTAGTGACAAGGGAAACCTTACACCACCCCAGATAGTCAGAAAGGGAAAAAAGGCAGATCATATGACTCAGACTGATCATAGCTGTCAATGCCAATGTATACAGGGTAAATAATACCCCCCTCCATCCGTCCCTGTGCTCAACATGAGGAGGGGGCTCAGCTTGTTTATGTTTATAGGAGAGAGACGGTGATGGTTGAGCTGCTGATCTAATAAGGCTTAAAATTATTTCTCTATGTGAGGCAGCACCATTTCTTATACCCATCTTTCAAGTGAGCATCATTCAATTAAAATGCAATTCTCGTCGCCCCCATCCACGGATATTTAATTAGACCGAAGAGCAGGGCTTCCACTGTCTTTTTTTCTTCTTCCCCCTCTTCTAAAACAAGCTCTTCGGATTTCACCTCTAAGGCATATTTTCACTCTGTAACTCGTTGGTTAAACAAGGGCATGTATCCATTTGTTAATTGATACAATTACGCATTACGCGTAATGGTCACGTAGGTCTCCTGGCGCGCATCAATCACTGGTCTATTGACCTGCCAAATAACCCCCCACCCCCTCTCTCTAAATCTCCCCTGCTACAGGACCCTTCTCTCTAATAGAGAAAGATAGAAACATCATCGTCATTAACTTCGGGATGGACCTCTGGCCATGAGTGCCAGAGGCAAACAAGGGGTCGACATTAAAAAACAGGAGGTGTTATATTTATGCAATATATGTAGTACATAAGAGAAGTGATTATAAACGAAAATCTTTTTTGTATAATACTCAAGAGACTTTTAGGAGATTCTTATTTGCCTATAAAATAAACTGTATTATTCTGGACGTGTTTGTGTGAATACTGGTTAATATATCTACAGTTTTTTTCTAATTTATTTATCTACACAATGATTTCCATATGACCAACTCTCACACTGCTGTCTGTATCTATGGCAAATCAGTGGGAGAACTGTGTTATAAAAGCGGGACAAGGCAGTGCGCAGTGCACCTTAAGAAAACCCTGCGTTGGACGTGATTGGCAAAGACATTATTCTATCCTTGGTACCCTGCCGTTCCGGGATTACAGTGACGTCACGCTGATACCCTTGCATGGACGAATGCTAAAGAACTATGGAGCCACAAATAATAGCACAAGCAGAGTCCATATCTTGCAAGTCTTACGTTATCCTTTAAGCCTCCTTCAGCTAACACAACAACAACAATTTTTTTTTTTTTTGCACTTAATGACGCTTAATTTCATTTCTTTATCGGGTCCTTTGGGGGGGATTATTCATTCATATAAAACAATCTGCAGCTGGTGCCAGCCCAAAAGTCTCCCTCCTGTGAGTGAAGTCATCTATTATTGAGCGAAAGGCCGTGCGTGGAAATGTGTGTAAGACGGTGGATTTGAAGTAGAATTGGTTGCAATCGATCAAGGGTGAAGAATATTGCTGATGGTAACAAAAGAAGCAGCTATGTCTTTCTCGCAATTTGGATACCCATACAATGCAACTTCACAGGTAAGACCCTCTGCTCTTTTTATTTCTACTAACTTTTGAGCAAACACATACATTGTTTATTTTTGCACGCTTTCTTCTATTTCCCTGAACCCTTTTCTCTTGTAAGAAACATGTGTGGATGAGTGACTGCTGTGACACTATTGACAGTTGTTTTTTTTTTCGCGTGCTGCAGTTGTTGTTGAAGCAAATATCGATATACACGCGCCCGTGTCCAATTACACTGAATTATGAATGAACTCACGTGTTTTTTTTCTGATGACAATAGAGATGAATGTCACCTATTGCGCACTGCGAGGTGTAATTGGGCTGTAGCGCGTGCTGTGGCCACACACATTCGCAAACTTTCTGTTTGAAATTCGCTGGGACATGTAGACACACTGGATTGGTTTTATAGCTTTTAAAACTTGGTAAAAGTGGGTTTCTTAGATTTTCAGACACCTTTATAGCGCATGATGACAAGTTGGAAGAAGCTGAGGTGGATGGGGGGGGACAGCTGGCAAAGTTGTCAGCCAACTTTTATCTCGATAATGTTTTTAATGTTTAGAAGATAGAATGTAAAATTCTGATCATTTAAATTCACAACAAAGTGGAAATTTACTTGACAATGACATTGATTCATATTTTTCTCATCCTGTCCAGAAGTTCAATTTTGAAAGCGATGATAAACTGGAACAAGTCACTTTTACGCACGGATTACGCACATCTCCTTTCGTAATATTCACTGTAAAATGTCCATTATATGATGTAATTTGCGTTCATATGCGGTACTATTTTTTATTAAACACGAAAAAGGACTAATGTTGTGGCATCGCTTATTGCACTCGTTTCAAATACAAGGTATTATCTCTCTCCATCCAGGAATCATCTTTAAAAAAAGTGACTTACCTTGAATTAAGGCAGGTCACAAGTTAAAATAATGACACCTGATTCATGCTAATTGTTCTCATGTGCATCAGAAACAAACGACATCTCTTCACATTTCTTCGCTCGATCGTTTTTAGACTCGACACTACTGACTGCACAACTTGTTTAGATGTGAGCACCTTTTTTTTTTTTTTTGCAGCGCACCAGCCACATTCATTACAGCGCTTGTCACAGACATCCAGATATAGGAGCCGGCACAGCCAATGACCATGTCTGTCCACGATTCTCTTCATGCAGTTTTTCGTGTCGGCAAACCCCAGTACGACTTGCTGCGATTCGATTTCCAGGTCGGTGTCTGACGGGACGGCGGGAGGCTCCCAGACCGCCGCTGCCGCCGCCGCCGCCGCCGCCTCCTTCTGCTGCCCGTCCTACGAGAACCGGCTCCTGGCGAGCAGCCGGACGGAGCTGAACGCGGCGCTGGGGATGTACGGCTCCCCTTACGCCGCCGCGGCCGCCGCCAGCCAGAACTACGCCAACTACTTCCCCTACAGCACCGACCCATCCGCCATCTACTCCTCTCTGGTGGGCTCCTACTTCAGCCTCGATTTGATGCGTAAAGAGGGGGGGAGGAGGAGAGGAGGGGGGCTCAGGCTGATCGATCAACAGTGTTTTTTTGTTCAATCAATTTAACGCATCCACCACGACAAGCCGTTTAATCCTGCAGCCAGTCGTGTCTTTGTTATTCTTTGAAACAAGTTGCAGGAAAAGAAACTGTCACTGAGGTGAAGGGCAGAATTGTCTCTCTTCAATCTGATGGCATGTTAATATGAGAGAGTGATCCTCCTTATTCATTTATTACTTGTTTCAAAATATTTGCACTTGTGTCTGTTGCTGAAGAGGAAAAAGTAAAATTAAATGATTCCACATTCACTGTGATGTGAATAAAGGACTAAAGGACTTGTTAAATGGGCTTTTTGTAGCAGCTGAAACTTTTCTTTAATTGTTTTGGTATTTTTTAAACTTTGAAATTTACTGTCCATGAAAAGGCTGCATATAGTTGACCTGAAAACAATTAAAAACGTCTTGTGATGATCAGAAAATAACTTAAGAAATACAAATATAAATTAGTATATTATACATTAAACTTGTTAAATTATAGTTAACAATGAAAGGTTGATGTCATTCCTGGGATGTTATGTCAGTTTGATAGTGAGACTGGGTTTAAAAAGAATTAAGTAAGAAATGTATGTAAATCAAAATTCATGAAAATGTTGAGCAATAAACTTGCAGTCACATCTCTTGTTGCACTGTTATAACAACCCTCCTTCTATTTTACAGAATCCACAGTATGACATCAAGGACAGCACAGCCACTTTACACTCTGGCATCACTCAGACTGCTGCATACTACCCTTATGATCCTTCACTGGGACAGTATCAATACGACAGGTAAGGTCTGGTCTTTTGTGGTCATTAAAAATATGAGTAATACCAGCTTGAGTGAACTTGGTAAAAAAAAGTATTTCACCACTGATCAAAGCAGCCATTCACTTGTGCCACATGAAGTTCAAAGGTCAGAGTGTTACCGCATACTGATATCTGCATGGAGAGAAGTGTGAGTAGTCTGATATCCTTCTCTAACTGCACTAATGTGTCTGTTTCTGTGTCCAGGTACGGGACAGTAGACTTTAATGGCACGGCCAGACGGAAGAACGCAACTCGCGAAACCACCAGCACCCTGAAAACATGGCTGTATGAGCACCGCAAGAACCCCTACCCCACGAAGGGAGAGAAGATCATGCTGGCCATCATCACCAAGATGACCCTCACCCAGGTGTCCACCTGGTTCGCCAACGCCAGGAGGAGGCTAAAGAAGGAGAACAAGATGACCTGGTCACCAAAGAATAAGGCCAGTGATGACAGGAAGGACGACCTGAAAAGCGACCAAGACTGCGTCACCAAAGGTAACCGAGTCCAAATAGAACTTTGGTTTCTTACGTAACTTTGAGCAATATAGGTGCCGGAGCAAAAAGGTTTCTGAGCAAAGTACGTCACTATAAATCTACTAAACTGTGTTGCCTTAAAATCTACTTTCTACCACCTGCAGATTCTAGTGATTGCAAGGATGAAAAGGATCTGCATCTGAGTGATCTGGACGACATGGACGGAGATGACTGTGACAAGCTGGACAGTGACTCTGAAAAGGGAGCTGCAGACGAGCAGGACCTCCAAAGGGCCATGGCAGTATCCGGAGTCCCTCAAAAAAGAGACTGCAGCTCTGAGCTGCAATTGAGTTTAGCCAACAGCTTCCACGCATTCCCCTGTGCCATTAAAGGCCTCACCACTCTTCCTCCTCTCCCATCCGACTTCCTGGATCCTGTGGAGTCCAAGGCACCCTCCTCGACCGGCCCCACGGCAGGAACTCTCTCCCTGTCCCACTTTGAAGCATCGGACAAGCCGCGGATCTGGTCTCTGGCTCGCACGGCGGCCTCAGGGGTCATACTGAGCCCTCAGCAGCACGGCTCTGAGCTGAGGACAGGCAGCTCAATCGGGGACTGCCAGCTCCAGAGCAACAGGCTTAGCGGGGCTCCGATGGGACAGTGTGGGGGTATGAGAGGCCTCCATGAAGCCATCAGCGTCACCAATGCTGAGAGCCCCTTCTCTGAGGGCTCATCCTTGCACTCGAAAGTCTACGGCACTGGCAGCTACAGTCACAAGGGCCTCCAACTGCACTGCTCATCCTATGCTGCACTCCAAGACACATGTCAATACTCCTCCATTGAAGGTTTGTGATGTTTCTCCTCCAATTTTTAACATACTCTATAAGAAGGGATAAAACTGGTTTTAACTCTCCCCTGTTATACACCCAGACAGAAATAACCACCGTTTACTACATCAGCTTTGACAAAAATGTTAAAGCATTATTCCTTGTGATTCTGGATGTATAATATACAATTTCTAAGGTTATGAAGTGAAAAGGTTGTGCCAGCCTGCACCCTGTGGGCCAGTTTCTTAGATGTGCTTTTATTCGGGTGTGTGCAGGATTCTCTGGTGGCAAAGCAGAGACGCAGTCGTCGGACCTCAGCGAAGCCTGCGGGACCGTGCAGGATGACAAGGTCACTGCATTCAGGACGGTAATGAAGAGGTGAAGCAGGTGGGCATCTGCACTGAGCCGAAAGGAAGCAGTGCAGCCACAACACACACACACACACACACACACACACACACACACACACACACACACACACACACACACACACACACACACACACAGGGCAAAGAAAAACACACTTACTGGTGAAAACACTGATTCTCACCTGTTGTTAAATATCTGTTGTTTACTATTATTCTATCTAATGGCGGCAACATGAAAGGTTGCCAATATGCATGATGTCACAACTAAAGTATATAAGGACCTAAATATCAAACTAAATATGAACATTTCTACTGCAATAATAATATATATTTTAAAATATTATTAAGAGAGTTTATTCCCTCTCATTTTGTGAGTTTATTATAACTACTGCTGTCATGTTCTTCCCCTTATAGATCTCTGGAAACTGCACCACCATAAATAAAGGGACATTTATTATGCACTAAAGGACACACTGGTAGAGCCTCAGTAGGACGCATGGGAGCAACCTGGCGCCGCTGCAGTGAGAGCTGTCAAACTGTGGACGTGGCCATCATTTTGCACAACATTGTTTTCTATGGTGTTCAAAGACTTTATGCAAAAAAAATTCTACATGCAAAGGTATGAAACTGGCCAAGTGAAAACGGCCGAATTTGTGTATGGCAATCGTGTAGTGTAGCAAAACGTATTTATTTCTCTGTGTTTCTCTGTATTTATTCTTTTTTTTGTCATGTTGTCTGTTTGTCTGTTAATTATTTAAATGTGTTTATCGGTTGGATTCCTTTAAGTATTTGTGTTATATGTTCAACTGTGGCTTCGTGTCATTTTGCCTGATGTAAAGCTGACTTTAAAAGGACTGGGTCCCCCTGTGACTTTTGGAGATTTGTTTTGTCATTGTGTTAAAAATGTGAGCTTCTCCTGTGTTTTACCGTGAATGATTTTTTTCTAACAATACAACTTTTTTCCAAGAGTTTTTCTGTGTCATGGTTATTCATGCATCGGCCAATTAAAACATTCGCAGAAGTGCATTTGATCAAAGTTTATCATCTTGACTCGGTGCGTAAAAGGCGCTGCGCCCATGGAGGGTCATAACGCAGAGGAGGACGTGAGTGAAATGCACAAGTTGCGGAAGAAAGGGGGACATTATCTCTCCATTGTCGGCGTCTAATCGGAAGTGGCATCAAACACTTTGTTACTGTTCAGGCCGAGCATGCGAGGCAGGAATATGGGGGATGAATGCGCGCTTTGTCCCCTGTGTAGCGAGCCGCTGCACTAACTTAACATTGTGTTAATTAAAAGGTCATTTGTAGGATCAAACCCGGCACAGAGATTCACATGGTCCATCAAAGTGTCCTTTGATTTGTCTGTTTTGCCTATGGTCCACCTCGTTATGTGTTGTGCCTCTCCTGCCTCTCATGGAGACAGCTGTAATAAGATGATCACTGCAGTCTGTGGTGCGTAATGGCGCTCAGCAAAAACTTTTTCCACCCTTATTGCGAACTTTTTTAATCAAACTCTTCCGTAGAAAAAGACAAAGAGGTCCTGTGCAAACTTATTTCTGAGTGTATATTAATTTTAACCCATGCACAAACCACAGAAATATTACATTTGCCAAATCTTAAATATATTTTACACTGCAGAGCAAATTATATTGACAGCCTTTAAACAACCTCAACGTAAGAGAGGAGAGGAAAACTGGCTTTAGCCCTATTTGTGATATAATTTTAAATTGTTTCAATCACTTGATTAAATCAGTGATTTCCTCGGTAGTGATGTGAACGCCTGTTTTGATTTGTTTCCGTCTTGATCTCCTGTGAAATGTTCTTCCACCAGCAGGAAAAACAAAAGATTTAGATTTTTACGAATAAATTAGATTCCCGGACCACCGCTGGAAATAACACCTGCAACCAGTCCCACAGCCTCGCAAAAACGTCATCTGGGATCGTATTTGTTGGGATTATACTTGTAATAAAAAGTCTTTTCCTGTATTAAGGCAATTCAGGCTTGATTTCCGAGGCGCTGTGGTCATCCCGTGCGTCCTTGTGCCAGGGGCAGACGCACGGAGCCATGGTAAATCCAGGGGAAATCTACATGATGAGGATGAGGAAGGTCAGGAATAATAACTTAGGCCTATTTCAATTTTTTCCAGTTCATTTTTCTTCTCTGAGTTAATCTGAGAAAAACTGATGTAAGTGAAGCTGAAGGCGAAAACATGTTGTGTGTTTTTTTAATATTGGAAAAAATATATACATAGTTAATTAAATGACCAAACATGGCTGGATTTTGCTTTATTGATTAACATTTACACATCATAACCAGTAAAAAGGACTCGTGACATCACTGATTGGCTAAATGAAGGTCACTTGTAGGGAAATTTAAAGGGCCATGTTGGAGCTGGATGCATTTCTCCTTTTTAAACTATAGAAGTTTTATTTAAGCATTCTAAACTGTATAAAAGCAGATGGGGATTAAAAGGTTCGGCAAAATTTGTGGAGATTTAAGAACAAAAAGGACCAGTTCACTCCACCTAATATGGGGCCGGATAATAAGTGAATCACTCAGGCTGATGGCCTGTGTAACTGTCCGCCTGTTAATGACAAGCTGCTAACTGGAAGCCCCTCTCTTCCTCCACAACTGTAATCAGTCATGACGCATGATCAGTTGGTCTTTACATTAAAACGTAGGGTTGGTGTGTATGAAATATTTACAACCAAATTTAATTAAATTGAGGTGGGGGGTTGTAAAGGAGAGCTGCCTTATGATATTGAAGGTAATGATGCATGCGCAATGGGATTACCACCAGTGCGACGTACCTGAGGGGAAACGGCAGATAATGGCCATGATGGGCTCATATAGCAGCTTATGCCTGGAGCAGCTAACAGGTCAATTAGTCCGTCCTATACACAGTGTTTTACATACGGCTAAAGCAGTTGCACAGAGCAGAGACAATCAGGCAGATGTGTATGGACGCCATGGATCAGAAACCACATTAGCCTGCTGCTATTCACATCTATACCATTGGAAGAAACCCACCATTTAAATAAGTGAAAAATAACCTAAAGGGAAAAGATAAATGAATAAAAACTGGGGATAACATTTGGTGGGTTGTGGTGAACACGAGGGGAGGGGGACGAAAGTAAGACATTTTCTTTGTCTGTTGTCTTTAATCTGAGGTCAGACATGAAATCTGTGGCAAACTACCATGTTACGGGATAATAAGTTCCTTAGGTAGCCTATATAGGTCTATGCAGGACTAAAGCTCCCTAATACACGCCTTCCTGTTGGTAAATTACATTATTTCATTCGGGGAAATGAGGGGCATGTTTGCATAATCCAAAACAGATTTTTGATAATCTGTGAATGAGGCTCAAAAAAAAAAAAAGGAAAACAAGCGAGGGTTAACATGAATACTTAAATAGGTTTGACATTATGAATCTGTGACCATCATGAGCATCAGAACATGTCTCTATATATGCTTATATGCCTGTTATTATTATCAAACACTTCCATAAGTGTACAGTCAACCTGAGCCCCCACGCCTCCGCTGCTCTCATGGATCACATGGATCACGGAGCTTTTTCTTGTTGCCGCCTTCACCCTCTGCTCTTTTCAAGTCAACAGGGCAGCTGTCTGTTGGAGTCAGTGTTTGGAAACAGGATTATAATTGTAAACGTGTTAAGATGCGTATTTACCTTCAAATAAAAGGTAAACACCATGTCAAATTTCACAGTAAACTATTGCTAGTCGACTAAAGACACGATTTTAGCTATGAACCACTTACAAAATATAAGATGGAGACTGTGATGAACACGTGCTGCTGTTTTTCTCTTTTATAACCTGCTATTTTTTCAGTCTCTCAGTCGCAGCAGTGCCCATAATCAAGGTTCAGAATTACAGATCTGAAAGTGCAGAAATCTAACATGAGTTTATAATGACCGTGAGGTCACTTGTTACAGGTTGGCAAGTTATATTTGAGGAAGTTAAGTATGGGCTTTATGACTTTCTGAATATGAGCGTGACCTATTTAGAGTGCATGGGCCTCTCGTATCACAACTATTTTGGACTGCAGGAAAGTACTGTAAGTGTGAATTTTAGCACTTCTGCGTTCAAGGGCAACTCCTTCAAGTCATCCACATGAATATCATTTTAAAGCTCAAACGTCTGGGAGGAATGGATGCAGTTAGCGAGCGCAGTTATTTAGAGATCTAATTGTTAAATTTTTCTTCTGCGACTATGCATCTTGTAAAATGGGGGTCAGATTAATGTCTAAATATAAATAACAATGTAAAAAAATAAACATGTCGTGCGTGTGCACTTACAGACACACACACACACACACACACACACACACACACACACACACACACACACACACACACACACACACAAATAAATAAAGAAATCCCAGCCCAATAGTAGATCAGTGGCATATGTGTGAACGAAACAAATTTAGTGCTTGTTTTGTGTATTCTACTTCTCTTGACCTGTTAAAGAGGATGAAACCAGTTTCACAGTGAATGTAAACTGTGGTATGTTGTACAACATAATGTTTCAGGTCAATGAGGGGTTAACCTCTGACAAAACACTGTCAGGCCCATCCATCACATGGGCTCTTTACATTTAGGCCCCCTACTTAATGAGCATGTGCCCACAATGTAAACGTGTATGAATCATTCTGACACGATAGCAATGGCCTCTTGGTATAAATAGGAGCCATAACAACAACAACAACTACAACAACATACCAAACAATAATTTGCCCTCTGGTCTGACAAAGGAGCCCGCATGGAGGTGCCATTTGTTGTGTCCCACGCTGGGCAGCTTAGGCTCATAAAACAAGTACCAAGTCTCTGTAGCAGTGGCTCAGAGTTCAGATGAGGGGGACAATATACACACTTCATTAAATTTTGTCAAAAGGCGCAATGAAATGTGTGTGGGACATTGTTTCTGTGCATGTCTCCCTCCATGGAATTTCTGATTGCCGATGTTGCTACAAGGTCTCTGCTAATGAGTTTTGTCAAAGACAATTATGGACTTGGTGGAATGGCCAGAGAAGGAATGAAAAGCTGGCTTTGTGCAGTTTGGGTAGATGTGGTATTGTGACCCCTGCTTCTTTCTATACCCCGTGTTTGACCTACGCTTCATGTCCGGAAAAAAATCCAGGCCTCCGTTCCATTATCAGCGGTGAACCCGAGGCAGAGTGATCTGCTCCGGCACCTTTGCCCTCTTCATATTTCATGTTCCCAACCCTGATTCCAATGTGCCAGGCTCTATCAGGCTGGGGCACAGAACAAAGTGATGCTAGCGCTGCCATTTCCCAGGGCCTTCTGTCTGCTGCAGACCCTCTGTTAGAGTGAGCAAGGTCTTTGAGTAGTAAAGGCCGATGTGACTCAAACTGTGGACATCACCCTTTTAACAAAACCTTAGATCTATGCTTCTGCTAAACCAGAGGACAAGGAGGAGTGCAAATGGTGCTCAGAGAATAATTGGACCAAGGGTTGTCAAGTTCACTATGAACTCATACAGCAATAAGCAGGTCAAGAGGCTCCAATCACAATTATAGACCACAAGGAAATGCAATGATGTACATTTCACTGACTGCCAGCGCAAGATGAGCTTTCATGTGCGGCCTGATTCCCTATCTGCGAAACCAACCATTTAAGAATCCTGAATATAAATGTCTTTAACAACAAAGACGCCGGTTGTATCACACACACCCCACCCTCCCCCAAAAGGAAAATCGCCCTCTTCATAACAGCCTGAACTGGGTGACACGCCAAGCCGATTGTGTTGTTGCGCGCATAGTAGTGCACAGTTGGTTAGCTCACGAGCGAATCAACAGCCAAGCTACTGTCAAAGCTTGTGCTAGTTGTTTTGGAGCAATAATGATCAGAAATAAATATTTCACTTTACTTTAACAGCAAAAAATAAATCCTCATACTTGTTTGGGTGCTCTGTGTGGGATGAGCCGACACCATCATACCATGGGACTCTGGATTTACCATGGTGTCATGAAACCTTGCACAAGCATAGTCAAACTATAACCTGTGGCATAAAAAGCATTTTAAACCTTGTTCTTTCGGGAGAAGTCACCAAATCACAACGTCTTTAAAGGTGTGGTTATGGCCATCACCCCATCGTTTAGATAGGGACCTGATCTGGATCTTGTTCTAACTGCATGGGGTCGTTGCCAGCACGGCTGCAGCTTTGCGAAGCTTGCCTGAAAGGACTTAGGTTGTACCATGCAGTGCGGAACTGTGTGCACTTTTGTTCCTTGTTGTCTTGTTTGTTGTTTCATGTGTGCCTGCTCGACTGGCTGGTTTTCTGCTGCTGATCTTAGGCTGGCGTCACCGACATCACAATAATCTTCTGTGTCATTTTAATGCCCTTTAATAATCCCCTGCATCTCATTTTTAATCTCGCTCTCTCCTTCTGTTTTTCTTCCCCTTTATGTTAGGCATCTGTTGGCCTTTAATGCCTTCTGTTGATGCTCCATTTGACTTTTAATCAGGGTGTATCGTCTTGTAGCCTGACCACAAAATAGGTATCAGTCCCACATTATGCAGCCTCTACAAGACGTGTAACTGCAGTAAACTTGAAACATCTCCTCTTTATGAATCCCGGCACACCTCGTATGGAATTCCATGAATCACATGAAAGACGAGGCAGAGATCATGTGACTGAAAAAGGCAGTGTGTTGACATAACGTGGTAAAGGTGTTGCAGCAGGGGTGGGGGGTGAATATCAATTCACTTTTATCTCTCCCTGCCGAGGTTCATTTTACATCTCATGCATACCTTCTGCTATGAGAGAACTGATATTTCATGTCACAATAGACTTAAACCAGAATTATTCTGTTTTTCATTTTTGGCCCATGGCTGTTTTAGCTCGTTGTCGCTATTTTTTATTTTGTTTATCTACCCCCTAAAATATAATGAATGAGTGAATGAATGAATACATAAACGAATAAATAATTGTGATATACACTAAACAATCTCTGATTATCCAGTTGTTCACTACCTGCCCAGCATCAAATGGCAGCCAAACATAGCAGCTAGCTGCTGAAGAGCTGCATAGCGTTATTTATTTATTGGTGTTATTATTAAATATTGTTCCCAGATGAGGAGAAGAGCAAAAAGTGAGTTGAATAATGGATTACATTTATCAGGTGGATCGGTATGCAAATCCAAATAAATGATCATTTGGCTTTGA